>NC_041387.1:641597956-641598861 GCF_002162155.2 Triticum dicoccoides
GCTCGCCAGCGGGGTGAAGGCTTTTGCGAGAGGGAGAAGGGGAGGCTGTGGCGCTCACCAGCGGGCACTGGGCGCCTTTTATAGCCGAAGCGGGCTGGCGGGGGAGGCGGCATGTGGGAGGACGCGTGGCGGGAGCGGGCGGGACGCGCGTCGGCGGCGTCTTCACTGCGCCGCCCGTGAGGCATCAATGGAGGCTGACCGGCACGGCAGCGCGGCAGCCCTGGCATTGATTCCCGCGGGAACCGAGGCGATGAGGGCAACGAAGCAGCCATCTCGCTGACTTGGCGGGCCCGCGGCTGTTTCACGCCAAAACACTCGCCCCCGGGCGCCCGAGCTCGTCGGGTTCGGCCTAGGTCCGCCGGCTGATTTCGGCCCAAGCCGGCGAAAAACGGGCTCCTCGGGGTGCGACTGGGTCATTTTTTCGGCGCCGACGCAAAAAATCGCCTGGGGAGGCCGTGTTGGGGGCGCGGCTGGAGATGCTCTTAGGCTCTTTTCACTCCTTATTCCTTCATCCATCGTGATCTCACCCAAAACTTGAAAACTTCAATCACACAAAACTTAACAAAACCTTCGTGAGATCCGTCAGTATAATAAAGCAAATCACCACTCTAAGTACTATTGCAAACCCATTCATATTTCATTATTGCATTATATCTACTGTATTCCAACTTTACCATGGCTTATACCCCCCGATACAATCCATAGATTCATCAAAATAAGCACACAACACAACGAAAACAGAATATATCAAAAGCAGAATAGTCTGTAGTAATCTGAACTTCGACCATACTTATGTAACTCCAAAAATTCTGAAAAATTAGGACAACTTAGAAAATTTGTATATCAATCTTGTGTAAAACCTTCAGAATTTTTCGTCGCTTCTATGATTTATGAAAATGATTTTA
>NC_041387.1:641598871-641599342 GCF_002162155.2 Triticum dicoccoides
TGGACGCAAAAGTTTCTGTTTTCTAACAAGATCAAATCAACTATCACCAAACATAATCCCAAAGGCTTTACTTGGCACAGACACTAACTAAAACATGAAAAACACAATCAGAGCAGTAGCATAATTGTGAAATACTGAAGAACAGAAAGAAAAACGCAAAAATAAAATTTATTCATTGGGTTGCCTCCCAACAAACGCTATCGTTTTATGCCTCTAGCTAGGCATATAGCATAGATTCAAGTTTTATCCTCTTTCTTCTTATTTTCCATAGATGTGTTCTTGTCAGGAGGTTTTGCAAAAATAACTTGAAACGCATTATCCATAGAAATTTTAGCATTATCAAGTTGCCCATCTACGTATCCCCTTTGATTTCCGGCCACAATCCAAGAATATTGTTGATTAACATCATTGAAAACTTGTTGGATTATATCTAAAATGGGGATTTCCTTTTTAAGGTTCTCATAATTTTTT
>NC_041387.1:641600184-641627182 GCF_002162155.2 Triticum dicoccoides
TAGTAGTAGGCACCCTCGGGGTAGTAGTAGTAGTCGTCGGGGGTGGCATCTTGCTCCTAGGATCCACCATCTGGTTGCAGCAACCGGAAAGAGGAAAGAATGGGGGCAAGGGTAGCAAAGCAACCGTGAGTACACATCCAAAGTACTCGCAAGCATCAGATCTATACTAAGTATGCATTGGTATCAAAGAAAGGTATGTATCTGTGGACTGAACTGCAGAATGCCAGAATAGAGGGGAAGGCCTAGCCTATCAAAGACTAGCATATTCAAGCAGCTCCAAGCATCTTGCAGCATTCAGAAGAGTATAAAATAGCATTTTAATTAACAAGCATGTTGTAACATTAACGCCCAGAGATCCTTTCTCGACTCCCTGCGAGAAAGCAATCCCGGAGCCAATATATCCATGTCATGTCTCAAGTAACCAGTTCTAGTTGTGATAGATCAGGATACAAGTCTGAACGTCCACTACCGTAGACACAATATTCGAATAGACAACTTCCCTGCAGGGGTGCACCACGTTACCCAACACGCTTGATTACTCTGGCCGGACACATTTTTCTGAGTCAATGCCCAGCCTCGGAAGATCAACATGTCGCAGCCCTACCTAGGCTCAGCAAAGAGGTCCCCGCCAGTCTACATTCTAAGCGCTCAGGGGTCTTGGGCCCATCGCCCTTTGCACTTTGGGTCGTTGTGCACAAGGGGATACTAGCACCACCTCTGCCTGGATGGCGCGATCCGGCCCGACCACAATGTTGAACTGGACGTCTGACAAAGCTTCGGCTGATACTGCGACGTCGAGGCCCATAACTACTCTCGCATGGTGGTTAGTGTGTAAAGGCCAAAGGCAAACTCAGAACAAATACCCAAACATGTTAGTGCATTGGGGGCTCGCGGAGACGAGCAGAGACTCACGATAATGTGACCCCGTCGCCCCGTCTCATGGACTTACGGCAATGGCCCAGAATGCTCGGCCGTGCCTCGTAGAAAACTCACGGGTGCTCTACGGGCCCACCCGACTTTTACATCAGCTCGCGGGTACCCCTCAGGACCGACCCGACTTCAATAATGGTCTCAAGTAAAGTCCGGGTAACCAAGTGTCCAAAACATCAAGGGGGAAAACCCGAGGAATCACCCTCGGTGGATTCCACTCGATGTAATCATCAAGGTGAACGTGGGAGGAATCACCCTCGAGGTCCACACTTGAGAGGTTGCACGACAGAGTCATATCAGGAGTGGTCAAGGAGGAACCACCCTCGATGACCACGACCGAATAGCTACACTACAGAATTATCATCAGGAGTGCGTTACGAGGTATCACCCTTGGCACTCGATAGTAGCTCTGCAGAGTGGAGCAACAAAAAGGGGTGTGATGCGATGTGAGGTGTAGGGCTCTGGTCGTCGATCACGTTGATCGAGTCATCGATGATGAAGCAGGGACAACAAGGACAAGGTGGGGGTAACTGATGGATCACTAACCAACCTATACTAAGAAATTTAGGATAAGAAGGTTACGAAAGCAGGCTATGCATCAGAATAGGAGCAATCAATTACAGTAGCAAAATCCAATGCAAGCATGAGAGAATGGAATGGGCAATATCGAAATGATCAAAGGCGGGCTTGCCTTGAAGCTCCGCTGAAAGGGAAGAAGGGTCGTCGTCGACGCAGTCGATCACACAGGCATTGGCAGTAATTTTTTTTATTTTTTTGGTTTCGGCTTCGGTTCAATGTTCGGCTTGTCGGTTTTTACGCCCACCCTCCCCGGAATTTTCGGTATAGGTATAGATATTAGAATAGACCCGAAAACAACCATATAGGCCCAAAAGCATGAGGGCCCACGATGGCCGAACGTGCCACGAGCCGGCCCATATACTAAAAGAGCATGGCACAACACGTTAAGTAATTGGCGGCGCCATGCACAGGGGCAGCTCGACTGGGCCGGCCCATGAAGCTGCACCGCGGGTCGAAAGAGATGGCAAAAATAAAATGCAGGCACGGCAAGGATTCGAACTGGCGACCAACTGCTTGGGACCGCGCAAACGTACCCACTACGCTAGACTAGTTTAGCTAGCTGAAGAGCAACGCACGAGTTAAAGTACTAACATATGACTTGTGTGTTGTAGCGAATAGGAACCAATTACTGTAGCGAACCCGAAATTGGTTGCTATATTGATTTTTTTAAGTGTAATTTCTTATAGCGACAGTTTGCCGCAACAAGCGTCATATAGGATATTCCGTGTTGGCGTACCTTCTCATCTTACACCCGCTCCTAACAAAAGTCCAGTGCTACGAGAGATCGAACCAGAGACCTCCAGCTTCACGCAATGTTCTGCTAGCCAGAAGAAACAACCACACTGAATGATTAAACAACAACACAACTCTATAAGAACCAAAAAGCAACGCGGATCCAACATTTTTCTTTTTCTTTTTTCTTTCGTTTTTGATTTTTTTTGTTCGAAATTCCAAAACATGCTCTCTGCACTGACGCTAGCTCACAAATAAGAGAAAAATGTTATGTTTTCAAAAATAATCCGTATATTTCTAAAAATGTTCAGGATTCTAAAAATTGTTCACGTCTAAAGAAATCCGATTTGCTTAAAAAAGAATGTTTTATGAAACATGATCACTTTAAAAAAACAAATTTTGACAAAAACACAAGCATTTTCTAAAAATGCGAACAATTTTTGAAAAGCACCAAAAAATATGGGAACATATGGACTTTTATTTGAAAACAGGAAAACTATTTTGAATCTCTTAACAAAACTATTAGACAAGAACATTTGTTAAAACTGCCAAACAAAAAAATAAAATGTGAACATTTTTTGCAAACAGAAACAATTTTAGGAAACACCAAAGTTTTTTGAAAACATGAACATTTTTTTAACTGTGGAACAAATTTGGAAACATGAATAATTTTTTAAGACAAGAACATTTTTTAGTACGAGAACAATTTTTGAAATTTGCAAACAATTTTTGGAAACACAAAAGTTTTTTGAAATACGAACATTTTTTAAACCGCAGAACAAACTTGGAAACATGAACAATTTTTGGAAACCCAAACATTTTTCGAAATAGAGAACAATTTTTGAAATTTGTGAACAATTTTTGGAAAAACAATTTTTTTCTGAAAAGACGAACATTTTTTAAAACTGCAGAATCAATTTGAAAACCTGAACAATGTTCGGAAACATGAACATATTTTGAAACTCCCATTTTTTTGTAAAATACGGATTGTTTTATAAATAATGAAAGATTGTCAAAATACAGGATTGTTTAGAAATAATACGAAAAAGGAAAAGGAAACAAAAAGTAACAGAAAATCAAAATAAACGAACAAATTTTGATTTTTTTTATTTCCGAACAAAAACTGAAAATAGGAACATTTTGTGAAATTTAGGACATATTTTGAACTTTTTGAAATTTCTGAACATATTTTGAAAAACGAAAAAAAGTGAAAAAGGTAAATGAAGAAAGTAAAATAAAAGAAAAGATAAACAGGAACAGAAAATGAAGCATAAAAAAGAAAAAACGAAAAAACAAAGTAAAAAAACCGAGAAAACCCGAATGGAAACAACACAGGAAAAACTCGGTTCAGGGAACCTACTAGAAGGTTCACAAAACCGTTGGCTGCACCGTGTAAAGCTTGAAGTGGGTCGGCCCAATTATCGTCGCTCTCGTACTTGCCCCTGTGCGAAACCCAGACAATTCGCCGCAGAGAGCGGCAAATAGGGTTTTCCAAGTAAACCGAAAGTAAATATGCCGTGCCAGGCAAGTTTAGACTTGGGCCGGGCTGGGTCTTCGAGCATTTGAGAGAGAGAGAGAGATCAATCACCCCCTCCCCCTCCGCCGCCTCCGCCTCTGCCTCGATTTCGACTCCTTTCCTCTCCACTGCCCCTTCTTATACGGGACGTTCATGAGGCGCCCCCGCCCGGATCCAGCCCCCCGCCGTTCTTCTACCAGTGCTGCTGGCGGCGTCCACGCCGCACTCCCGTGCCGCCCGATGCCCGCTGCCACCGGTGGTCAACCAGCCGGAGGAAGGTAACCCCTACCCCCAAACTCTAATAAATTTCCTAACCCTAAAAGCCTTAATGAAAATTTAGGTGACTTATAAGCTCGGTTATCTTATCGAGCCTTGCCTATAGTTAGGATGGGCAAACTAGCCCAGCCGAGCTAGGGTTTCGAGGCAAGGCATATTATTGGTTTGGTCCCCTTGCTCCCGATGGCAAAGATTTTCATTGTTCTTCGTTTGGATTTTAACTTGACGAGATACATTCATCACTTTGCCATGAGGTTGAGGTTACCAACTTCCCTCGACTGGCTCAATTATTGATTTGCGTATAACAGCTTCCGTATAGACATATCTATGTATCTATTATTCTGCTTATTAAGTGCTTTGAAGTCTTTGATCAAAATATGTGCAGTGCTTAGTACAAGAGAAGAGGGGATTCAAAAAGGAAAAAACATGACAGGTAACAACAGAAATCTGTTTTCTTAACAAAAATCGTAGTACATCAAGTTATTTGATTAGTGTCATTGAATTTTTTTCAAAAGTACAAGTCTCTGATCAAAATATGCACAGTACTGACAAGAGAAGAGGAGATTAAAAAATTGTAGGAAAAAACAGGACACGCAAAGCAGGTCAACAGAAAAATCAGTCATTAGAGCTGATGTTTTAGCTGTAAAAGGAATATGAAAGCTGCTATGGTCACTGCTAGCTTTTCACTCACCCCCACACTGCCTGCAGCACCTGCACGCCTTGCCATGACGGTTCCTTGCTTTTGGCAGAAAGCTAGCCCATCAAGGCTAGGTGGGCTATTTCTGTTTGGGCAAAGGATGCAAGCAGCCCCTTAGATTTTTGTATTATCTTAATGCCTTATCGCTAGCAAATCTGTTTTCTTGCTGTCATCTCAGCTAGTTTCTCACTCTCTTTTTAGGTTAGTTGAGGTGTTTGATGTCTAATGGTTTTTACAACCATGCTCTACTTGTTGTAAATGACATTGTTTCATCGACTCCAGGGTTGGGAAGATGCAGAAAAGCATGCGCAAGCGAAGAGGCAAGCACATAGGTTGCTTTAACAAAAAGCAAAATGCTAGCAGAACAAAACTTATGCAACGTGAGTCTTCATACTTCTATTGCCCCTGCAAGTATTTTTACACAGCCAAACTGTTGTAGCACTCACAATTGTTTACCTGTACCATGTTTCTTTAATTAACTAGGACCTATCCATCCAGATATTACATTTGAAGATGGATTTGGTAACTTGGTTAAATCCTGTCAAAGTTCCTCGAGTGAACGCACCAAACAGATTGAGTCAGAACTATCAGAAAGTTTTGTCTCCCTTGCTTCATTTGTTGGTAATTAATATTATCATATGCCCATTATTTTCCATTAATTTTCTGAGTACCCCTTCATTGTTGCAACCACTTAATTTTCAACTGACATGTCGTTTCTTTAAACAGATGGTACGCATGTGATTAACTCTTTTGAAGAGGAATTTGAGGACAATACCTGGAGCACACTCAGTGAAAATGTTGCTTTAACTATGTCTGAATGTGTCGTCTCACTTGCTTCATTCAATGGTGATTTTTGTTCGTCGTATTCTCGCTTTTGTTTTTCCTTGTTTCCCCGATTATTATTGACCAAATTATGATGTGTGTAGGAAATTCAAGGTGTTTTGCTTGCACAGGCGTATATATAAACTGTAATCCCGTGAGAATCCTTACTACAGCAAGTTTGGTTAAAACTTCTGGCGATGGAAACAAGATTGATGATAACTTGCGGGTTGGTATTGGCAATGCGCATCATTGTTTGTGCCTTTTGTTTGTCCGTTTATGACACTGGTTTAACCTTATCATTGCAGATTGAAGTGCACCTTAATAATAAACAACATGTCACGGGGACATTGAAACATTATGATCTACGCTATAATGTTGCAGTTGTTGAGATCATGGGTTCCTACAGTTCTTGTGCAGTGGATGTGGAAGAGCGTATTTCTTTCACCCCTAATATTGAGGTTTTAGCTGTAGGGCGTCTCTTTGAACGTCCAAAATTAATGGCCTCAAGAGGGGTGTTAATTGACAGAGAAAGCAAACTTGCTTGCGAAGAGCTTGGGATTTCCACTTGTAAAATCACCAAGGTATATGTATATTTTGCCTGCTTGTATGTTTCGCATGTTGCAAAATAATTATTTGTATTAGAAATATGATCAATGCATCATTGAATCTGTGTATTAATTATGCATTACCATTTTTTTGCATCCCCTTTTTCTGGTGTCACTTATGTCTTTCTTTGTTCTATAGGCTGGGATTGGAGGGCCTCTTATTGATGCTTGTGGGAATTTGATTGGCATGAATTTCTTCCATGATGAAGAAACCCCATACCTACCGAGGGAAAAAATTCAGGAAGTCTTGGGATATTTTGATGAACAATGGTATGTCTTAACATCTTTTGTAATGGTATAATGTTGAGATTTGAGGAAGCTCTTTTTGATGCCCTGAGATTTACATGTTGTACATGGTTTCTGTTCCAACAACATCCGCAGTCTTCACAATTTTCCACGCTCTTTACCATCCCAAGATTCCCAACATTAAGTAGGCATATCTCGCTTGGATATATAGTAGCCCGAAGGCTCAAGTTCTGATCTGCAGCTTACTGAGGCTATGATTCCATGGGCTTATCAATGTTTCTACTCCTATTGGCCTCCTATGTAGGAACTTGAGAACGCAAGAATAGGTAAGAACATGGAATCAGATGCCATGGTTAGTGAAATCCTATGAATCAGATGCTAGAAATCCTACAGGATTAAGTAGTCAAGAATTAATCAATTGAGGTATTTGAGTGATCTACGGAACAAGTCTAGGAAATTTAAGGCCTCTTTTGGTTTAGAGGAATTTTGTAAGAATTCTAAAGGGTAGGAATTTAGTAGGGATTTTTTTTCCTTTGGAGCCCTTTACTTTGTAAGAATAGGTTCCTATTCCTATGTAGGATAGGAATCAATACTTCACATTTTCAAAGGAAAGAAAACATTACTCTAGACCCAATGAAAATTTTCCTATCCTAGTGACATCTTTCCATAGGAACTGAGATACATGTCATCTCACTTATGATAGTTTGCTTGAATTCAATTACAAGATTGAATAACCAAATGAGGCCTAAATGATGATTAAAGTAGAGGGACCAAGGGGGAGTAATGTTGCTTTGAATGCTTTATAAGGAAATGAAGGAACAATATCTGAAATTTTAGAGCTCATTCCGAAAATCCATAGTGCTTAATTTGAAAACCCCATAAGGTTTTCTATGATGCTTTTGTTAATGCTATATGTTCCCACGGGCCTAGAGCTGTGAGCTTAAAACCAAGACAATGTTTTTTTTCCCTCAAAAAGAAAAAACTTCCTACTCTACAGTATGGTTTGTTGGGAGACGTGTACTTTTTTGTGATAACATTAAGACCCCATTAAGTCGACCCCTCGTTGATTAATCTGATTCAGTTATTGATATTAACATTATTTTTTTCTTTTTGATTTTGTAGCATGTCGAATGACAGTTGGTCTGAACCAAGAGATCGTTATTATATACCAGCTTTCTACTCTATACCGTATGGTTTGTTCGGAGATGAGTACTTTGATAACAAAAAGGATGCATATTCTCCGTCTCCGGTTTTGTGTTGAGACTATTGTTGGTTGTTGTCGCCCCACTCTATGAAGTATGGACCCCGCTTGTTTTTTCTTTTTGCTGGTTAGTCCTTGTGAAGTCGAGACTGCGACATATTCTGAGGCATTTGCACTTAATTGTAACCTATGTGCTTAAAGAATCCTAAGCTAAATCCTTGTTTAGTTATGTGTTCATTTCTGCCAATCCCATTGTATCTCAGATACACATTGTTGTCCCATACTACAAACAAAATAGTCAGCACAGAAAAGTGCTTGGAGTAAAATTTAGGGCAGCAAAAAGTGATTTTCTTTTTGGCACCAAAAAGTTCTACATCTCAACAGCTGCCCTAAAGTAAATTTCTTTGGAAAATGATTAAAAACAACTACTGATCTTTTCCTCTCCAACCTCACGTGGCTCACGTCAGGCTTCCTACCACTCCCCCAACCGTATCTTCTCTCTAAGGAAGAAGCTCCTCCACCGATAATTCAATCTGGAGAGAGCGGCGATTTGGTGCCTGGACTCAGAGGACATGAACAGTCCCATGATTTGGAAGGGGGAGAAGTTCAATTTTATTTTGTGGTGTAATGGAGAATAAAACTGTTTTCCTTTCTTTTGGACCATTTCTTTGTTTGTGCGAGAGAATCTTGCACCCTATTTGCAATCAATGCAGATTAATACCGAAAGTACCCTTGTGCACCCGAGCTCAGATGCACCCTCGTAAACAGTAAAATCAAAAAAAGTTAAAAAAACAAGAAAGTCTGAAACTTTTTGGAGACAAACTTTGACGAATTCTGAATATGCATGCTAAATTTCATGAAGAAACAACATTCCGAAAATGCTTCCGTAAAAAAACAAAATTGACACTTCATGTTCCCGTTTACGGTAGCATTTTTTTTTACGGTAGCATTTTTTGGAATGTTTCTTAGCACGCATGTTTAGAACTCCTCAAAGTTTGTCTTCAAAAATTTCAGTTGTTTCTTATTGTTCACGAGGGTGCATATGAGCTCGGGTGCAGAAACTTCATGTTTGCATGTGTCAGCATTATGGGCTATGGCTATTCATGAGTGACACATTACCGGAGGTTTGGGGACCTAATTAATCACAAGTGCCATAAAAATGAGTGTTGTGCCTGCATCGATACATGTCTGCAAGCACTGCAATGAACACACTGGCTACCAAAAACCATCGAATCGGGAAACATTGAACTCCATGACCCCCTTGAGGCTTGAGCACCCCGATCCAGAACTCTCCCCCCAAAAAGTCGACATGCTAATGTATGAAGAAGGTGAAGAGACGTCAGCTCATTCGGTAATACCCAAATAAACAAAAGACGCGAGATCAAATAGTGTCGAGATGATAACCTGCGAGTCCCCGTCTATGCTTTTCCACTGGCCACAGCTTGAAGACGGGCTACAGTGCGTCAGTGGCTGCGGGCGCACTGTGAGCTGTGCGTGCTGTCTTTTTACAAGGAACCCCTGCCCTTTAATTAAATGTCGCAAAAATCCCCTAGAAGTGTATATCCCTCTGATGGCTAATTCCCCTAATTCCCAAAATAAAAGGGTCTATGTTGTCTTTGAAACCCCAACAAAAGCAGCAGTTCATTCATGAACTATAATGCAGCAGAAGTTCATTCATGAACTAACACTATATGTGATCTATAAGTGCAAATCAAAGGGAGAGGAAATCATGAAGATCATCTGCAGCAATATTCAGTGATCTATATGACTATATTGCAGAAATGTTCAGATGACTATGTTGCACCAATATTTGGTGATCTGTACTATTCAATACAACAAAATATCAGTTAACTATGAAGAACAACTTAGTTATCTACTTTACATACACTGCACACAGTCCTACATCTCTAATGCATTGCACTTGCACACACTCAGCACATATATCAGTTCAGTGCAGCGCACACATTCAGTACATCACCTGTCATGAAAATTCAGTTAACTATACAATCAGGTGTCACCAAAATTCAGTTAACTTCATCTGTACCCAAAATTCAGTTACAAATCTTTCTAATTTTTCAGTTCGAACAATCTCCAGATTTGAGCAGAAATGACGAACAAGGCAAATGATCACATCTGAGCAATATTATAGGATAATTTGTTGCGCACACAAGCATAACCAACTACTTTGACAGGAAGAGGCGCCTACTTCCAAAACCCCCAAATAAACCCTAGCAAAACTCAGGAACAATGTGCCCATATCTACTCCGCAACAGTCCACATACACAATATCTCGCATGACATGGACGAAAGATGAAGATCAAGCACGCCAGAAAATTGCTCTCACTCCGGCAAACCCTACAGATGTCATGGACGAGGAAGAGATACTCATCATGCATGAAAACAGGGAGGGTGTGAGTTACCATACGAAGGAGTTGCTTCATCTGTAAGACGACGACGCGGGTCGTCCATCGCCTCCGACGTCGATTGCGGTGCCACAGGACCTCCGCCATCGCAGCCTCGGATTGATCGCGAATCGTGCGAAAGAGAAAGCAGAGATGAGGAAACGAAGCGGCGGGGAGTTAGAATGAAAGGCCACAGCCTTCGAGGTACCTATGCGCAAACATAACACACAATCACTTCTCGCTGTTGGAGGGACTTCTTGGGATAATTAATTAAATCCCAAGTGGTTTTATACAAAATAACCACAACACCCAGCTCTGCCCACGCTCACACCCACTGACATGTGGGACATACGCCAGCTTTCAAGCCACCCACGCGGCGGCGTACGAGCGAAGGCACCGTATATACACCATTTGGACAAGTTATGGCACCACTTTTACATATTTTGCAACTTGAGGCACTAAACTGAACGCGCCGAACAAGTTTAGGCACTTGTGGTGTATTTACCTCTAGATAAAACAATACCATGCATGTCGAATTATCGGTCCAGCACATTCTTTTTCAATCCCATCCAGCAAAGCCATTGATCATGGTTGCAAGAAATAATACTAGGTACAGACAAAAAATATATATATATAATAAAATAGATGGTTGTCGATAGAATGCAGTATCATAAATATCTGAGTAGACAAGCATGCTAAGGAATAACTGATTTAAGCTGCGCCACCCTCGCCATTCATTGTCTCATCTAGAACTCCTGCTTTTTGGCGTTTTGCTCTTCACTCTTCAGGCTGTACCTACAATTTTCAAAGAGAAGTGTAAGCATGATTTCCTCTTGCTATTCATTTCATCTGATCTCTTTTTGGATCCAAAGCAGACACCAGATAGTGATTGGTATGGCGGCAGAAACTAAGCAAGAAATAGCAAGCCCAAGTGCATATGAAGTGTTATGTGGTAAGGGTGCTTATTATTATGACAACCAAAAATAAAGTCAAAACCACTGTCATAGGCTCCTAGCACACGGACAGTGAGAAGTTTTTGAAGGGGTAGCCTCGCAGTAAGATGCAAGAAAATAGATTATTTTCAGAGCTCCCTCCTCACTCACTCAAGAAAATAGTCTACAATATGGACTCCCTGCATGTTTGGGGGAAGCAGGATAGATATCATGCCACTGTAGCTGGACGCTGGCCAACAAGTAGTAGCACTACACCTTACTCTCCCTTCTACATATGTCTCTTCTGCACCTCCTGCCTTAGCCTTGGAAGCAGCACTTAACAAGATTTGAACCAAATGCTCCTTTAGCCTTCGCAATTTCAGTAGTGAGAAATTTCTACTTCTGATTGTGTTCTTGCATAATTAGCTAGAGTGTGGACTAGCCAATTCTTTGGTTCTTTGCAAATTATTATGAGGGCTGTATCTAGCTAGGTCTACATGAAAATTTTGATCTACTTGTGATGGTGTTGTTCGATTAGCTAATTTCAGAGATTCTTTGTGTGACGAGTACCAGAATCGATGCACTCTAGCTAGCTGCAGCAGTACTAGAATCAATGCACCAATGTAAAAAGAGCTACCCCCTCCATCCCTAACTACATGGCGCCCTCGTTTTCCATGACTAAACTTTGACCGTAACTTTAACCCATTATATATTAAGTATCTATGTCATAAAAAGTATAGCACTGGAAACTACATATTAATACGAATTTAACGGTATAATCTTTGTGACATTATAGCCTATGTTTTGTTGGTCAAATATCTGCATGCCAAGTAAATAGAGACGGAGGGAGTAAACCACATAACCAAAGGAACAAAGGTGGACAAGTGTGGTTCCTGACTAATCAAAAATCAAGATGCAAACAGATAATTAACTGCAAGTTCCTCCGAAAACATAGCATATATTTTTCACACGCAGCTACACGACATAATTAGCATTTCCATCAATGCAGAACATGGTACCTGATGATAGTCTATCTATGACACAACTACAAACATCTCCAGGACCTAGTTCACGCAGTCTTTCATTTTCCTATAAGCCCTTAATAGCCTATTTGAAGATGATAAGCACCGAGCCATCTCCTCCATGTAATGATTTGTTAAAAGTGTTTTCTATTTATGCTCAAACTCTAAAAAAGTCAAAACCTAACCTTCCATCTGTCCAATCAATCAACATCCTGACACGAAAATTCCAACCACCGAATACAAAAGAAATGGAAATCAGCAGCAATGCCTAATAAAACCTGATCCACAGAGGAGCTCGGGATAGAGCCCCATAACAAACCATGCTACATGAGTGTACTCGCAGCCTAAACCCTAGCTCAAAGCGTCACAAAGCAAGCTTCGGTCGATTGAAGGAGAGAGATGTCAAAATCGAACAGAAACAAATAGGAGGGAGAGATAGGGGAATCATACCATCGCTGAAGCTGGCGCCTTGGCATTTCCTGCTGATGCCCGTACTTCTTCAAAAAACTTCTCGAGTGTCTGCAAACAAAGAGAACCACAATGTGAAATTGAGAAATATATTTGTATTAGAAATAAATAAGGGTAAGTGTAAACAATGTTATTCGTATTACATACCTTAGTTTTGTATATCCTCATCAGATTCTGTTTTATTTGGGTCACAGTGAGAGCAATGGATGGGCCTTGTATGTTCAGAATACATAGGCCAACAAGTTTACCCTTTCCAGAAAAAACAGGTGCACCTTGGCCAGTGTGCAAGCTTTGAGCACAATTATGGACAAAATTGACTCCATCTGTATCCCTGGACCAAGAAATACATTTATAAATTGGAAACACAAAAGGATCCACAAAACATTTTAGGAGAAAACAACATGAAACTTTTTAAGAAAAGAAACTTACATGACATGACCATCTGTGAGGTCAAAGGACAGCTTAGTAAGTCCAAATGTTAAGTCACAAAGATAAACTACATCAAACAATTCAACTTCTTCACCAAATTCAACAGCTTCCACCTTCTCGATATCATATGGTAACTGGTTGTGATAAAGATAGAACCCAGCCAAAGTTCCAATTGATAAAATAAAGTCTTCGGCTTTAATGTTAATACTTTTTCCATCACGATTAATTGTGTAAATTCCATGTTTTTCTATTAAAGAACTTTTCACTACCACGAAGCAGAAATCTGGTGCCGCCACAACAATTGTACCAATCATGGGGAAGTATTTTCTTTTATTTTCATCTTCCGGAGTTGGATCAGGGCAATCACCATTTATTTCGACCACCGTTTTAGTAAGCCGTGTATGAAGTTCCAATTGTTTGCGTTCACCAGACATCTCGGCCCTACAAGTAAATTCACAGCAGAAGCTTAGATGTAACAGCAAACATCAAAACTAATGGTCTATTGTGGTTTTCCATTTCTTCTTTGCATAAACAGCTTAGTGTGATATGAATCAACAGAAATGTAATTTTATGAAAGAATAGCATCACCATTGGTACTAAACTTTCCGCGCAAATGCAACCAGCTAAGAGTATAACATCATTGGTAAAAAATTACATATAATCAATCATCACATATACTCCCTCCGTTCCTAAATATTTGTCTTTTTAGAGATTTCAAATGACTACCACATACGGATGTATATAGAAATATTTTAGAGTGTAGATTCACTAATTTTGCTCCGTATGTAGTCACTTTTTGAAATCACTAGAAAGACAAATATTTAGGAACGGAGGGAGTACATAAGATCATGCACACATGCATTCCCACCTCCATATAATCTCAGATCTATACATGGTTTCATCACATGAACAGAAAAAAAAAACGTAAAAGACATCTAGTCGAGAACGGGAGGGATGAGCGCTCCGTAGACCGCTGTGCAAGGGCGGAGGAGCACAGGCTCGGGATCACGGCGTGGAGGTCGACAAGTTCCCAGGGGCGGAGGACGACGGACTGTAAGAGTACGGCGTCGACGTGGACTAGGGGCGAAGGAGCAGGTCAGGCGCCGGGGTAGGACGCGCCTGACGACGCCGGCGGCGGCAAACCCTAGGCTGTTCGGGAGAGCTCGCCCCGGAAGAGAGATTTGCGCAGGGACTTTTTTTTTTTAAGCAACGCGCAGGGATTGATTGGCGTCCTCCCTGCAAACTGCCTCGATAGTGTTTGGTTGGGGGCGCGGCTATGTGCAGCCCGCAGCGGTTCGTTTCGCGGGCCCGCAGCTGGGCCAGCCCAGTGACCGCGCCTGCTGACGTCACACTGATGTTATACATGTGTTTCCTTTTTTCATCACATTTTTGTTTTATTTTTTACATTTATTATTTAATATAATTTTATTTCTAAAGTATTTTATATAATATTAAAAAATGCTAAAAGTGTACTAAAAATGTTAATCAAGCGTAAAAAAAAGTTTATGATATTCAAAAAGTGTGCATGCCATTTAAAAAAAATACTCATACAATGTAACAAAATATTTGCATGACTTAAAAAAAGTTCGTCCATTCAAAATGAATAACTGTTTGACTCAAAGTGTATCCAACCTACTGAATTCGAAGATCATGACATTTAAATCATATTTCATATATAAAGGTGGAATAAATCTTTGTTGTGGTTTTAAGATATAAATAAGAAAACGTAGAATGATGTATGGATATTCGTAATCGAATACAAATTGGATTTGATTTTAGTTGCGAGGGCCCAGGGTAAATGTGAATGCTAATTTTCCCAAATTTTGAAGGAAGCGGCAAAACACTCACTCTCTTTTATCGGCTGCCCGAAGCCAGTGTTTGCGAGATGGAAATTATACCCTTGACAATTTACATACTATTGGCCCGATTTCCCCTGCTATCAATAGGGGTAGGTTAGTAATTTCAGTCAGACGTGAGACGACTACCTATCACCCCATTCAGACACGGTGGACGCCAAACATGGGCGACAAACACACATTTGATTCAAACTCGTCCAAAAGACCTCTCCCTTTCCCTCCATTTCCCCATTCATACACGTGGGCGGCAAAACAAAACCTCATCTGCCTAATCGATGTAGGCAAATATTTCAAATAGGGGCAGGTGTGTAACTTCACTCAGACGTGACACAACCGCCCTACCTGTCAGCCTCGTTCATACACCATGGGCGCCACCCGTGGGCAGCAAAACACTCTCTCCTCGCCCCGAAATCGCTCTAGGTAAATATTGGGGAGATGTGAGATTACCGTTCTATCCCCAACCGACGAGATGTCCGAAATTTTAAATGAGGGCTAAGTTTGTAACTTTCCCACATTTCAGACAAGCGCGTCCCAAAGTTTGAGATCCACTCCCCCTCCATTTTCCCATTCATACATTGTCGGCGCCACAACACCCTCCCCACACCGGCAAGCCTCCTCCGTCCGCCACCCCATCCTCCACCTTGCCGGAGCCGCTACCCCTACCCCGTCGTCCACTGCAAGAGATGGATGTCTCTCATCCACGGCGCCGGAGCAGGATCCTTTCATCGCGTCCTCTCGCTTCATCGACGCCATCGTCCACCTTGTCGTTGCCGCTCCTACGACCGCCTCGTCCATGCCAACATGACGTATCCCCCGATGTCGCCGTCTACCATCCCAAGTCTTCTTCCGCGCCGTCGACAATCATCGCACCCGCAACACCCTAACAACATCGCAAGAGAGGTGGTACTCTTTCATACCTGCTTAAGTTATTGATCACTCGGAAAATAGATCGTCGCTTGTTTACTGTACGTTTCTTGTCCATACCAAATCATAGTGCTAGTTCAAAGCAAACATTGGTTGCAAAGTAGCCTTTGTCCGGTTTGCACCATCAGATCCCCCATGGCATGATCACTATACTCGTAAAGCTTATGGTTTTTCCCCTTTATATTCACTACCATCATCCTAGTTGCTTCGTGTTGTGCTAGCACTGCTCCTCAGGACCTCAACCCATCAAGCGAACAATATGCCACTCATAATTCCAAAGCTTAGTTGTTGAAATACGAATCTGATATGATGCTCATATTACTAAAATAGAGAACATTTAATTGGTCAACTAATGTTCCTATATTCGTTTCGAAAAGCATGTGTGCCACATATAGAGAGACAACAGGGATTTTCATTGTCACTCGTTGACTGTACTTTCTTGTCCAATACAAATCTTAGTTGTTATTTTAAAGCAAACATCAGTTGCTAAGTACCCTTTGCGTGATTTGGAGCTTCAGATCTACCATGCCACTACCACGGTCAACACTATACTCATCATGCTTATGGTTTCCCCCTTTTATGATCACCACGAGCAGCCTACATGATTTGTATCGTAATAGGACTACTCCACCCATCAAGTTAAACAAGCTTAATTGTACAAATTCGAATATGATATGATGCTAATATTAGTAAAACCGAGACAGGTTTAATTGGTCAGCTAAATGTTCCTACTTTAGTTTCAATATGCATGTGAGCCACATATGGAGAGACCGGAAGGAAGGAATGATATTTCTCTGTGCGCTCTGGTTCATCATGGGTGGGCAACAAACATTATATAGAAAGACTTGTAATATCTTAAATCTGCTTGCTCTTTTGGTCTTCTTTAACATGATCATCTTCTATTCTTCTTTAATAAGTACAGTGTGTTTCTTGTTGGGAAGAGTAGCACAGACATTTGCGGTCGACAGGTCAGGTTGAGTTGTTCTTCCTTAGTATATTTTGAATATGTCAGGTCAGCTCGAGTTGTTCTTCCTTAGTATGTTGAAGCTGTCATCTTCAAAGTATTATTACTTCTGGAGCTCTCATATTTTGAGTAGTAGGCCACATTTTATTAATGCACACACAAAATTACAACACACATTGCATCTCTGTAGGACCTTGAAGTATGTCTAGAGTGGGGGTGATTAGACTTACTTGACCAATTAAAAACTTAACCTTTTCACAATTTTAGACTTTGGCAGATTTTAGCTATCTTTGGACAAGTCAAGCAATCATCACACAATTCAAGCAAGCATGCAAAGAGTATATAGGCAGCGGAAATTAAAGCATGCAACTTGCAAGAAAGTAAAGGGAAGGGTTTGAAGGATTCAAACGCAATTGGAGACACAGATGTTTTTGGCGTGGTTCCGATAGGTGGTGCTATCGTACATCCACATTGATGGAGACTTCAACCCACGAAGGGTAACGGATGCGCGAGTCCACGGAGGTCTCCACCCAAGAAGGGTCCACGAAGAAGCGACCTTGTTTATCCCACCATGGCCGTCGCCCACGAAGGACTTGCCTCACTAGCGGTAGATCTTCACAAAGTAGGCGATCTCCTTGCCCTTACAATCTCTTTGGTTCAACTCCACAATCTTGTCGGAGGCTCCCAAGTGACACCTAGCCAATCTAGGAGACACCACTCTCCAAGAAGTAACAAATGGTGCGTTGATGATGAACTCCTTGCTCTTGTGCTTCAAATGATAGTCTCCCCAACACTCAACTCTCTCTCATAGGATTTGGATCTGGTGGAAAGAAGATTTGAGTGGAAAGCAACTTGGGGAAGGCTAGAGATCAAGATTCATATGGTAGGAATGGAATATCTTGGCCTCAACACATGAGTAGGTGGTTCTCTCTCAGAACTGGTAAGTTGGAAGTGTAGGTATGTTCTGACGGCTCTCTCCATGAATGAAGAGGAGGTGGAGGGATATATATAGCCTCCACACAAAATCTAAACGTTACACACAATTTACCAAACTCGGTGGGACCGAATCAACAAACTCGGTTGGACCGATTCAGTAAACCTAGTGACCGTTAGGATTTTCGGTGGGATCGATATGCAACTCGGTAGGACCGATATGGTTAGGGTTAGGGCATAACGTAATCTCGGTGAGACCGATTACACAAACTCGGTGAGACCGATTTTGGTAATTAGCTAACCAGAGAGTTGGTCAGGTAAACTCGGTGGGATCGATTCGCTCTTTCGGTGAGACCGAAAAGTTACGAAAGGGAAACAGAGAGTTTACATTGCAATCTCGGTGGGACCAATCGCTCACTTCAGTTAGACTGAAACGTTACGAAGGGAAACAGAGAGATTACAATCCCATCTCGGTGAGACCGAGATCCCTATCAGTGAGACCGATTTGCCTAGGGTTTGTGGCAGTGGCTATGACATTTGAACTCGGTGGCGCCGGATAGAAAGAATCGGTATGACCGATTTTGACTTTAGGTTTAGGTCAATGTGGATGTGGGAAAGTAGTTGAGGGTATTTGAAGCATATCACTAAGCACTTGAAGCAAGAGGCTCATTAAGCAACACCTCATCCCTCCTTGATAGTATTGGCTTTTCCTATAGACTCAATGTGATATTGGATCACTAAAATGTAAAATGAAGAGTCTTGAGCTTTTGAGCTTGAGCCAATCCTTTGTCCTTGATATTTTGAAGGATCCACTTTCATCATCCATGCCATGCCATTCATTGAGCTTTCCTGAAATATTTGTCTTGGAATAGCATTAGCTCAATGAGCTATATGTTGTTATGAATTACCAAAACCACCTAGGGATAGTTGCACTTTCAATCTCTTAGAAGAATTGTAGAGATAGCACATAGGGGTTTAAAGGGAGGCAATACTGGATTAGAATCACTTATGCATTACAAAGATAATCTCACTTACTTTTATGTTTTCATGCATGTCAGGTATTAAACATGATCAAAATGAATATGCGAATGGGCGTACGAGAGGAATATTACGGAACAATCCACTGGCTAACAAACTTGGCATGGTGGAGGATGGCCTATTGTATTCACCCATCAAGGTGCTTGCTCTAACTTGGCAAGGTTGTATTGGTCGCACATATCTATCATATGACCTCTTGCATTACTTTTACTATGTTACACCACCATCTACTTAGTTTAACCATCATATATGAGTATATGCCATGCCTATCCATTTTCTGTACCTATTCCATGTGTCATCATACTATGCTTTTCCAGTCAAATGTTTTTCTTTCGTAATAGATGTCCAAAAGGAACAGGGTGAGTGCAGATCCTGAAGGAGTACAAACTAAGTATTTGGAAAAGGCAGTGATACCTGATAAATTAGATAGATCAGCAGCCCGAGAAAACACAGGCCCAGCTGTACCACACTTTACCCCCACTCCACTGGCCAAAGCCCCATTAAAACTGCAGAGAGCCCAACGTCAGATGATGACCCACAAGTATAGGGGATCAATCGTAGTCCTTTCGATAAGTAAGAGTGTCGAAAGAGAAGAAGGAAATGACAAGCGGTTTTCAGTAAGGTATTCTCTACAAGCACTGAAATTATCGATAACAGATAGTTTTGTGATAAGTGATACGTCTCCAACGTATCTATAATTTTTGATTGTTCCATGCTATTATATTACCTGTTTTGGATGTTTATGGGCTTTACTTTACACTTTTATATCATTTTTGGGACTAACCTACTAACCGGAGGCCCAACCTGTATTGCTATTTTTTTTGCCTATTTCAGTATTTCGAAGAAAAGGAATATCAAACGGAGTCCAAACGGAATGAAACCTTCGGGAGCATGATTTTTGGAAGAAACGTGATCCAGAGGACTTGGAGTGCAAGTCAAGAAGCTCCCGAGGCGGCCACGAGGGCGGAGGGCGCCCCCTACAGGGTGCGCCCCTATCTCATGGGCCCCTCGGGCGTCCACCGACGTACTTCTTCCTCCTATATATACCCATATACCCTGAAACCAATAGGGGAGCCATCGAAAAACTATTTCCGCCACTGTAACCTTCTGTATCCGCGAGATCCCATCTTGGAGCGGTCGCCGGCGCTCTGCCTGAGGGGGAATCCACCATGGAGGGCCTCTACATCAACTCCAAGGCCTCTCTGATGAGTTGTGAGTAGTTTACCACAGACCTTCGGATCCATAGTTATTAGCTAGATGGCTTCTTCTCTCTTTTTGGATCTCAATACCATGTTCTCCCCCTCTCTTGTGGAGATCTATTCGACTTAACTCTTTTTGCGGTGTGTTTGTCGAGATCCGATGAATTGTGGGTCTATGATCAAGTTTATCTATGAGAAATATTTGAATCTCCTCTGAATTCTTTTATGTACGATTGAGTTATCTTTGCAAGTCTCTTCGAATTATCGGTTTGGTTTGGCCTACTAGATTGATCTTTCTTGCCATGGGAGAAGTGCTTAGCTTTGGGTTCAATCTTGCGGTGTCCTTTCCAGTGACAGCAGGGGCAACAAGGCACGTATTGTATTGTTGCTAAGGATGGCAATGGGTCGGGTTTGGATCGGGTTGAACAATATCACATCCATATCCATATCCATGAAGACAGTCTTTGCCCGCCCATGAAAAAATCCATGGGTGAAAAATTATGTCCATGTCCAAATCCGATGGATATCCATATCCACTGGATATCCATTGGGTCCTCTCGAGACATATAAATAAGACTTAACACAAAATTAACATAAACTCTTCCATTCTTCACCTCGTGGTAGGCTAGGCTTCACTTATGGTAAATCAACATCTAGTAACAACCTAAGATCATTTAGTATTTTTCTAATAGATGAGAATGACGAGTCATTTAAGAAGGAGATAAAAATAAGGGAAGGGGTGTTGGAGTATGTTTCGGAGGGGATTGACTGTCAACTTATAAAAGTTAAGATGGGGATTTTGTAATTTCTTATGCATGTTTTAGATAAATAAGTGTAAAATTGCCGTGGGAGATGTGAATGTGGGGTAGGGGTAGCAGATTTTCCCATTAAGTCATTCTATCGGGTCGGGTTTGGGTATATCCATGGGTACAAGATTATATCCATGCCCAACCCACGAACAACCGGGTCGGGTTTGGGCGCCGCCCATGGACACAAAAGCATATCCAAACCCTATCCATTCGGGTTGGATATCCATGTCCATGGATAAAATTGCCATCCTTAATTGTTGCCATTGAGGATAAAAAGATGGGGTTTATATCATATTGCATGAGTTTATCCCTCTACATCATGTCATCTTTCTTAAAGCGTTACTCTGTTCTTATGAACTTAATACTCTAGATGCATGCTGGATAGCGGTCGATGTGTGGAGTAATAGTAGTAGATGCAGGCAGGAGTCGGTCTACTTGTCACGGACGTGATGCCTATATACATGATCATGCCTAGATAATCTCATAATTATTCGCTTTTCTATCAATTGCTCGATAGTAATTTGTTCACCCACTGTAATACTTATGCTATCTTGAGAGAAGCCTCTAGTGAAACCTATGGCCCCGGGTCTATCTTTTATCATCTAAGCTTTCAATCTACTTTTATTTGCATCTTTACTTTTCCAATCTATATCATAAAATACCAAAAATATATTTATCTGACCATATTATCTCTATCAGATCTCACTTTTGCAAGTGGCCATGATGGGATTGACAACCCCTTTATCATGTTGGTTGCAAGTTCTTTGTTTTTTTGTGTAGGTGCGTGGGATTTGTGAGGAGCCTCCTACTGGATTGATACCTTGGTTCTCAAAAACTGAAGGAAATACTTACGCTACTGTGTTGCATCACCCTTTCCTCTTCAAGGAAAACCAATGCAAGCTCAAGACGTAGCAAGAAGGATTTCTGGTGCCGTTGCCGGGGAGGTCTTCGCTCAAGTCAAGACATACCAAGTACCTATCACAAACTCATCTCCCTCGCACTTACATTATTTGCCATTTGCCTCTCGTTTTCCTCTCCCCCACTTCACCCATGCTGTTTTATTTTCCCTCTCTTTCCCAATCTCCTCTCTTTTCCGCTTGCCTTCTTCTTCCTCTCTCTCTTTCGCTTGCCTTTTTCTGGTTGCTTGTGTGTTGGATTAGTTGTCGCCATGGCGCAAGATAATACCAAATTGTGTGATTTCTCCAATACCAATAATAATGATTTCCTTAGTACTCCGATTGCTCCTCTTAATGATGTTGAGTCTTGTGAAATCAATGCTACTTTGCTGAATCTTGTTATGAAAGATCAATTCTCTGGCCTTCCTAGTGAAGATGCCGCTACCCATCTAAAAAACTTTGTTGATTTGTGTGAGATGCAAAAGAAAAAAGATACGAATAATGATATTGTTAAATTGAAGTTATTTCCGTTTTCACTTGGAGATCATGCTAAAGTTTGGTTTTCGTCTTTGCCTAAAAATAGTATTGATTCTTGGAACAAGTGCAAAGATGCTTTTATCTCTAAGTATTTTCCTCCCGCTAAGATCATCTCCCTTAGGAACGATATTATGAATTTTAAACAACTTGATCATGAGCATGTTGCCCAATCTTGGGAAAGAATGAAATTAATGATTCGCAATTGCCCTACTCATGGTTTGAATTTATGGATGATCATACAAAACTTTTATGCTGGTTTGAATTTTGCTTCTAGAAATCTTTTAGATTCGGACACCGGAGGCACGTTCATGGAAATCACCTTAGGAGAAGCTACAAAACTTCTTGATAATATCATGGCTAATTATTCTCAATGGCACACCGAACGATCTACTAGTAGAAAAGTGCATACTATAGAATAAATTAATGTTTTGAGTGGAAAGATGGATGAGCTTATGAGATTGTTTGCTACTAAGAGTGATTCTATTGATCCCAATGATATACCCTTATCTACCTTGATTGAGAATAATAATGAATCTATGAATGTAAACTTTGTTGGTAGGAATAATTTTGGAAACAATGCTTATAGAGGAAACTTTAATCCTAGACCGTTCCCTAGTAATTCCTCTAATAATTATGGAAATTCCTACAATAATTCTTATGGTAATTTTAATAAGATGCCCTGTGATTTTGCAAATAGTGTGAAATAATTTATGGTCTCTCAAAAGAATTTTAATGCCTTGCTTGAAGAAAAATTGCTTAAAGTTGATGATTTGGCTAGGAACGTTGATAGACTTTCTCTTGAAATTGATTCTTTGAAACTTAGATCTACTCCTCCTAAGCATGATATCAATGAGTCTCTCAAAGCTATGAGAAGTTCCATTGACGAATGCAAAGAAAGAACCGCTAGATTGCGTGCTAAGAAAGATTGCTTTGTTAAAGTGTGTTCTTCTAGTTCCCATGAAAATAATGATGAAGATCTTAAAGTTATTGATGTGTCCCCTATTAGATCTTTGTTTTGAAATATGAATCTTGATAATGATGAGACTGGAGATGAGTCAACTTTAGTTAAAAGGCGTCCCAATAATTTGGAGTTTTTAGATCTTGATGCTAAATTTGGTAAAAGTGGGATTGGAGAGGTCAAGACTTTAAATAGCATTGAACCCACTATCTTGGATTTCAAGGAATTTAATTATGATAATTGTTCTTTAGTAGATTGTGTTTCCTTGTTGCAATCCGTGTTGAATTCTCCTCATGCTTATAGTCAAAATAAAGCCTTTACCAAACATATTGTTGATGCTTTGATGCAATCTTTTGATGAAAAACTTAATTTGGAAGTTTCTATACCTAGAAAACTTAATGATGAGTGGGAACCTACTATAAAGATGAAAATTAAAGATTATGAGTGTTTTGCTTTATGTTACTTGGGTGCTAGTGTTTCCACGATTTCGAAAACTTTATGTGATATTCTAGGTTTCCATGATCTTGATGATTGCTCTTTAAATTTGCACCTTGTGGATTCCACCATTAAAAAGCCAATGGTAAGAATCAATGATGTCCTCATTGTTGCAAATAGAAATTTGGTGCCCGTTAATTTTATCGTTCTTGATATAGATTGCAATCTTTCTTGCCCTATTATTCTTGATAGACCTTTCCTTAGAACTATTGGCGCGATTATTGATATGAAGGAAGGGAATATTAGATTCCAATTTCCATTAAGGAAAGGCATGGAGCAATTCCCAAGAAAGAAGATTAAATTACCTTATGAATCTATCATGCGAGCTACTTATGAATCAAGTGCCAAAGATGGCACTAGTTAGATCTATGCTTGCTTTTATGCCTAGCTAGGGGCGTTAAACGATAGCGCTAGTTGGGAGGCAACCCAATTTTCTTTGTTTTCTTTGTTTTTGTTCCTGTTTAGTAATAAAATTTGCATCTACTTTCTGTTTATATGTATTTCATGTTTTATTTAGTATTTGTGCCAAGTAGAACCTATAGGATAACCCATGGTATGAGTTAATTTGATTCTGCTGAAAAACAGAAACTTTCCACTCACGAGAAAAAAATCAATAAATCACAGAAACGTGTTTTTGCGTTGATTCTTTTGGCTGTAGATCAATAGACAAATTACCTAGGAATTCCTATTTTGGTAGGATTTTTGGAGTTCCAGAAGTAACCGAAAGTTACAGTTTGCTACAGACTGTTCTGTTTTTGACAGATTCTGCCTTTCGTGTGTTGTTTGCTTATTTTGATGCATCTATGGCTAGTATGTAAGGGTATGAACCATAGAGAACTTGGAATACAGTAGGTTTAACACCAATATAAAAAAGAATGAGTTCATTACAGTACCTTATGTGGTGGTTTTTCTTTCTTGCACTAACGGAGCTTATGACATTTCCTGTTGAGTTTTGTGTTGTGAAGTTTTCAAGTTTTGGATAAAGATTTGATGGACTATGGAATAAGGAGTAGCAAGAGCCTAAGCTTGGGGATGCCCATGGCACCCCAAGATATTCAAGAATAGCCAAAAGCCTAAGCTTGGGGATGCCCCGGGAAGGCATCCCCTCTTTCGTCTTTGTTCATTGGTAACTTTACTTGGAGCTATATTTTTATTCGCCACATGATATGTGTTTTACTTGGAGCGTCGTGTATGATATTAGTCTTTGATTTTTAGTTTACCACAATCATCCTTGCTGTACACACCTTTTTGGGAGAAGCCCACTTGATTGGAATCTATTAGAATACTCTATGTGCTTCACTTATATCTTTTGAGCTAGATAATTTTTTGCTCTAGTGCTTCACTTATATCTTTTAGAGCATGGCGGTGGTTTAATTTTGAAGAAATTGTTGATCTCTCATGCTTCACTTATATTATTTTGATAGTCCCTTAGAACAGCATGGTATTTGCTATGGTTATAAAATTGGTCCTAGAATGGTAGGTATCCAAGTTGGGTATAATAAAAACTATCATAGGAAGTGAATTGGATGCTATGATCAATTTTATACTTGATAATTGTTTTGAGATATAGAGGTAGTAATATTAGAGTCATGCTAGTTGGGTGATTATGAATTTAAAGAATGCTTGTGTTGAAGTTAGCAAGTCCCGTAGCATGTGCGTATGGTTAAAGTTGTGTAACAAATTTGAAACATGAGGTGTTCTTAGATTGTGCATCCTTATGAGTGGCGGTCGGGGACGAGCGATGGTCTTTTCCTACCAATCTATCCCTCTAGGAGCATGCGCGTAGTGCTTGGTTTTTGATGACTTGTAGATTTTTGCAATAAGTATATGAGTTCTGTTGACTAATGTTGAGTCCATGGATTATACGCACTTTCATCTTCCATCATTGCTAGCCTCTTCGGTACCGTGCATTGCCCTTAATCACCTTGAGAGTTGGTGCAAACTTCGCCGGTGCATCCAAACCCTGTGATACAATACGCTCTATCACACATAAACCTCCTTATATTTTCCTCAAAACAGCCACCATACCTACCTATTTATGGCATTTCCATAGCCATTCCGAGATATATTGCCATGCAACCTTCCACCGTTTCGTTTTTCATCATAACATGCATTACTATTGTCATATTGCCTTGCATGATCATGTAGTTGACATCATATTTGTGGCAAAGCCACCATGCATAAATTTTCATACGTGTCACTCTTGATTCATTGCCCATCCCGGTACACCACCGGAGGCATTCATATAGAGTCATATCTTGTTCTAGTTTTGAGTTGTAATTCATGAGTTGTAAATATATAAAAGTGTGATGATCATCATTATTAGAGCATTATCCCTAAAAAAAGAAAAAAAAGAAGAAAGGCCAAAAAAAGAAAGGACAAAAAGAAAAAAAAGGCCAAAGAAAAAAAGAAAAAGAAAAAAAGGGAAGAAAAAAAGAAAAGAAAAAGGGGGCAATGTTACTATCTCTTTTCCACACTTGTGCTTCAAAGTAGCACCATGTTCTTCATATAGCGAGTCTCATATGTTGTCACTTTCATATACTAGTGGGAATTTTTCATTATAGAACTTGGCTTGTATATTCCTACGATGGGCTTCCTCAAATGCCCTAGGTCTTCATGAGCAAGCAAGTTGGATGCACACCCACTAGTTTCTTTTGTTAAGCTTTCATACATTTATAGCTCTAGTGCATCCGTTGCATGGCAATCCCTACTCCTCATGTTGACATCAATCGATGTGCATCTCCATAGCCCGTTGATTATCCTCATCAATGTGAGACTTTCTCCTTTTTTGTCTTCTCCACACAATCTCCATCATTATTCTATTCCACCCATAGTGCTATATCCATGGCTCACGCTCATGTATTGCGTGAAAGTTGAAAAAGTTTGAGATCATTTAAGTACGAAACAATTGCTTGGCTTGTCATCGGGGGTGTATAAGATGGGAGCATTTTTGTGTGACGAAAATGAAGCATAGCCTAACTATATGATTTTGTAGGGATGAACTTTCTTTAGCCATGTTATTTTGAGAAGACATGATTGCTTTGATTAGTATGCTTAAAGTATTACTGTTTCTTATGTCAATATGAACTTTTATTTTGAATCATTTGGATCTGAACATTCATGCCACAATAAAGAGAAATACATTGAGAATTATGCTAGGTAGCATTCCACATCAAAAATTCCGTTTTTATCATTTACCTACTCGAGGACGAGCAGGAATTAAGCTTGGGGATGCTTGATAAGTCTCCAACGTATCTATAATTTTTTATTGTTCCATGCTATTATATTACCTATTTTGGATGTTTATGGGCTTTACTTTACACTTTTATATCATTTTTGGGACTAACCTACTAACCGGAGGCCCAACCCGTATTGTTTTTTTGCCTATTTCAGTATTTCAAAGAAAAGGAATATCAAACGGAGTCCAAACGGAATGAAACCTTCGGGAGCGTGATTTTTGGAACAAACGTGATCCAGAGGACTTGGAGTGAAATTCAAGAAGCTCCTAAGGCGGCCATGAGGGTGGAGCCCC
>NC_041387.1:641627392-641646553 GCF_002162155.2 Triticum dicoccoides
GACGAGTTGTGAGTAGTTTACCACAGACCTTCGGGTCCATAGTTATTAGCTAGATGGCTTCTTGTCTCTTTTTGGATCTCAATACCATGTTCTCCCCCTCTCTTGTGGAGATCTATTCGATGTAACTCTTTTTGCGGTGTGTTTGTCGAGATCCGATGAATTGTGGGTTTATGATCAAGTCTATCTATGAGAAGTATTTGAATCTCCTCTGAATTCTTTTATGTATGATTGAGTTATCTTTGCAAGTCTCTTCGAAGTATCAGTTTGGTTTGGCCTACTAGATTGATCTTTCTTGCCATGGGAGAAGTGCTTAGCTTTGGGTTCAATCTTGTGGTGTCCTTTCCCAGTGACAGCAGGGGCAGCAAGGCACGTATTGTATTGTTTCCATCGAGGATAAAAAGATGGGGTTTATATCATATTGCATGAGTTTATCCCTCTACATCATGTCATCTTTCTTAAAGCGTTGCTCTGTTCTTAGGAACTTAATACTCTAGATGCATGGTGGATAGCGGTCGATGTGTGGAGTAATAGTAGTAGATGCAGGCAGGAGTCGGTCTACTTGTCACGGACGTGATGCCTATATACATGATCATGCCTAGATAATCTCATAATCATTCACTTTTCTATCAATTGCTCGACAGTAATTTGTTCACACACCGTAATACTTATGCTATCTTGAGAGAAGCCTCTAGTGAAACCTATGGCCCCCGGGTCTATCTTTTCTCATCTAAGCTGTCAATCTACTTTTATTTGCATTTTTAATTTTCCAATCTATATCATAAAATACCAAAAATATATTTATCTTGTCATATTATCTCTATCAGATCTCACTTTCGCAAGTGGCCGTGAAGGGATTGACAACCCCTTTATCGCGTTGGTTGCGAGTTCTTTGTTTGTTTGTGTAGGTGCGTGGAACTTGTGAGGAGCCTCCTACTGGATTGATACCTTGGTTCTCAAAAACTAGGGAAATACTTACGCTACTGTGCTGCATCACGCTTTCCTCTTCAAGGAAAACCAACGCAAGCTCAAGACATAGCAATAAGGTTATCTGTAACAGGTAACAAGTAACAAAAGTAAACAAGGTGCAGAAAGGTGGCCCAATCCTTTTTGTAGCAAATGACAAGCCTGGACAAACTCTTATATAAAGGAAAGCGCTCCCGAGGACACATGTGAATTATCGTCAAGCTAGTTTTCATCATGCTCATATGATTCGTGTTCGGTACTTTGATAATTTGACATGTGGGTGGACCGGTGCTTGGGTACTGCCCTTCCTTGGAAAAGCATCACACTTATGATTAACCCCTCTCGCAAGCATCCACAACTACGAAATAAGAATTAAGGTAAACCTAACCATAGCATGAAACATATGGATCCAAATCAACCCCTTACGAAGCAACGCATAAACTAGGGTTTAAGCTTCTATCACTCTAGCAACCCATCATCTACTTATTACTTCCCAATGCCTTCCTCTAGGCCCAAACAATGGTGAAGTGTCATGCAGTCGACATTCACATAACACCACTAGAGGAAAGACAACATACATCTCATCAAAATATCTAACGAATACCAAATTCACATGACTACTTATAACAAGACTTCTCCCATGTCCTCAGGAACAAATGTAACTACTCACAAGTCATATTCATGTTCGTAATCAGAGGGGTATTAATGTGCATAAAGGATCTGAACATATGATCTTCCACCGAATAAACTAACTAGCATCAACTACAAGGAGTAATCAACACTGCTAGCAACCCACAAGTACCAATCTGAGGTTTTGAGACAAAGATCGGATACAAGAGATGAACTAGGGTTTGAGAGGAGATGGTGCTGGTGAAGATGTTGATGGAGATTGACCCCCTCCCGATGGGAGGATTGATGGTGATGACGATGGTGACGAGTTCCCCCTCCCGGAGGGATGTTTCCCCGGCAGAACAACTCCGCCAGAGCCCTAGATTGGTTCCGCCAAGGTTCCGCCTCGAGACGATGGTGCTTCATCTCGAAAGCTTCCTTATGATTTTTTCCAGGGAAAAAGACACCTTATACTAGAAGATGGGCATCAGGGGGCGGGGGAGCTTCCAGGTGGCCCATGAGGTAGGGGGCACCCGGGGGGTAGGGCGCGCCCTCCACCCTCGTGGACAGTGGGTGGATCCCCTCTAGTGCTGTCTTCGCCCAATATTTATAATATATTCCAAAACTGACTTTCGTGGAGTTTTAGGACTTTTGGAGTTGTGTAGAATAAGTCTCTAATATTTTGCTCCTTTTCCAGCCCAGAATCCAGCTGCTGTCATTCTCCCTCTTCATGTAAACCTTGTAAAATAAGAGAGAAAAGGCATAAGTATTATGACATAATATGTAGTAACAGCCCATGTTGCAATAAATATCAATATAAAAGCATGATGCAAAATGGACGTATCAACTCCCCCAAGCTTAGACCTCGCTTGTCCTCAAGAGGAAGCCGATATCGAAAAATATGTCCACATGTTTAGAGATAGAGGTGTCGATAAAATAAAATACGGACTGGGGGCATCATGATTATTCTTAGAACAGCAATATATATATATATATATATATATATATATATAGGAAAATGGTTGTGTACTCCTGGGAGTACGTACTCCCGCTTCTCATATACCATATAGATGAATCTTTTATACCACTTTATTATTTTTAATATACTTCATTAGTAATTATTAGCTACCCCAAAATGAGTTCCATGAAAAAATTCATGTGAGTCTACATATTTTTAAATGTTTACGTATATACTGATGTGTTTGTACGTGAAAAAGATATATTACAAAAAGTACATCACAAATAATATTTTTTCAACAAAACTCGTATTGGGTATCTTAGAATATTTAATGAAGTATATTGAGAATAATAAAGAGGTATAATTAATGCGTATATAAGGTATATTGAGAATGGAAGTACATACTTCCAGGAGTACAGAAGAGGAGTCCTATATATATATGTATATTTATTATCATATGATTTCTTATGCTTAAAGTGACAATCTATTCACAATGTTAAGTATGAATCAGAAACTTCATTAAAAACTAGCAAACTATAATCTCAGTCATTTAAGCAATTGCAATTTATCATAACATCGGAAAGAGTCAAATATAAGAGCTTTTCAGCAAGTCCACATACTCAACTCTCATTTAGTCTTTCACAATTGCTAACACTCACGCGATAATTATGGGTATGAAGTTTTAATCAGACACAGAGAAAGATAGGGGCTTATAGTTTTGCCTCCCAACCTTTTACCTGAAGGGTAATGTCAATAATAATGCTTTATGAAAACCCATATCCAATTGGGTATATATATCAGGATCTTTCCAACACATAGTGCTTGCCAAAGGATAAAGGGTAAAAGGAAAGGTGAAGATCACCATGACTCTTGTATAAGGTAGAAGACAAAAATAAAAGACAGGCCCTTCGCAGAGGGAAGCAGAGGTTGCCATGTGCTTTTAGGGTTGGATGCACAAAATCTTAATGCAAAATAACATCACTTTATATTTCCACTTGTGATAGGGACCTTTATTATGCAGTCCATCGCTTTTATTTCTTTCATATCACAAGCTCGTATAAAGCTTATTTTCTCCACACTAATAGATCATACATATTTAGAGAGCAATTTTTATTGATTGAAACAATGACAACTTACTTGAAGGATCTTACTCAACCATGGGTAGATATGGTGGACTCTCATGGCAAAACTGGGTTTAGGGATGTTTGGAAGCACAAGTAGTATCTCTACTTGGTGCAAATAATTTAGCTAGCATGAGGGGGAAAGGCAAGCTCAACATGTTGGATGATCCATGACAATATAATTTATTTTGGATATAAGAAAAGATAACCCATTACGTTGTCTTCCTTGTCCAACACCAACTTTTTGGCATGTCATATTTTAATGAGTGCTCACAATTACTTACTATTAATATGTGAAAACCTCTCTTTCTTTATTACTTCCTATTAATTGCAACGATGACCAAAACTATGTTTGTCAACTCTCAACAACTTTTATTCATCATACTCTTTATATGTGTGAAGTCATTACCTTATATAAGGGCAATATGATCTTTTTATTTTCTTTTTATTCTTTCTTTTTCTTTTATTCCCTCAAGATCGTAGCAAGATATCAAAGCCCTCAAATCAAAACTAATCTTTATTATATATAGCTCAAGGACTCAATTACATAGATAGGGATCAACACAAAAACTCAAAGCTAGATCATACTAAACTTTATTCTACTAGATCAAGATATAACCAAAATGATTAAACTAAGAAAAACGGTAAAGATAGAAGTGTGATGGTGATATGATACCGGGGCACCTCCCCCAAGCTTGGCAGTTGCCAAGGGGAGTGCCCATACCCATGTGTTTATGTCTCTTTCTTCGAAGGTGGTGATGATGGAGTTGTTGATGATGTAGGCTTGTCGTTCATCTTCCAAGGCATCGGCTCCCCATCATAGAAGGATGATTGAGTCTCCGGGATCCTCAAATCGGTAGCCAAACTCATCCTCTTGAATCTATATTCATACTCATAGTTTTGGTTTTGCAGGTCATAGATCTGGGCTTGGAGGTGCTCGATCTTCTCGTGAAGCTTGAAGATGGTCTCCCCAATGTTCTTGGCATCCAGCTTGTGGTTGTTGGTGAACTCCGCGATCATCATGTGGTTGGCATTGAGTCCGCGTTCCACCATCCCTTGGCACTTGAAAACTTGTTGCTCCATTGCTTCGAGTCTAGTCTCCACGCTTCTGGTCCTCCTTGGTCCCTCAACATCGCGGATGTGCAGCACCCCATCGCGCATCTCAATGGTTTGAGGGTGTTGCAACACCTCCGCGAGGTAGGAATTGATGACCTTCTCGAAAAACTTGTCCTTGGGGGCACTTGAAGACGTCATGGTGATCTAGATATGTCAGAAAAATAGCTCGAAACAAAAGCAGATGATTTTGTCGTGGTACGGTGGTCAAAAACTTCGGAGATTATATAATGAATTTTTACCGACCAAAAGAAGTATCATGCAAGAAAACGGATTCCGGATGGCACACGAGGTGCCCACGAGGCAGGGGGTGCACCCTCCACCCTTGTGGACGCCTCGTGTCCTTTCCTGACTACTTCTTATTTTCCTATTTTCTTCAATATTCCAAAAACGGAAAAAAAATTCTATTAGAACTATTTTGGAGTCAGTTTACTTACCGTACCACATACCTATTCCTTTTCAGAGTCTGAAACATTCTGGAAAGTGTCCCTTATGTATTCCTCCAAGGTTACGGTATCAATAACATTGGTTTCAACATTTATGGGATTACCTGAGATATAATGTTTGATTCTTTGACCGTTCACCACCTTCGGATATGTGCCTTCGAAGTTGTTGATTTTTATGGCACCGGAATGATAGACCTCCTCGATAATATAAGGACCTGCCATTTAGAGAGAAGTTTTCCTGCAAAAAATCTTAAACGAGAGTTGTATAGAAAAACATAATCACCTACATTAAAATCAAGCTTTTGTATCCTTTTGTCATGCCATCTTTTAACCCTTTCTTTGAACAACTTGGCATTCTCATAGGCCTGTGTTCTCCATTCATCAAGTGAGCTAATGTCAAATAGCCTCTTTTCACCGGCAAGTTTGAAATCATAATTGAACTCTGAACTCTTTAATGGCCCAATATGCCTTATGTTCTAGTTTGAGAGGTAAGTGACATGCTTTTCCATAAACCATTTTATACGGAGACATACCCATAGGATTTTTATATGCAGTTCTATAGGCCCATAATGCATCATCAAGTTTCTTGGACCAATTCTTTCTAGATCTATCAACAGTCTTTTACAAAATTAATTTAAGCTCTCTATTACTCAATTCTACTTGACCGCTAGACTGTGGATGGTATGGAGATGCAATTCTATGGTTAACATCATACTTAGCAAGCATCTTACGAAAAGCAACATGAATAAAATGTGAACCACCATCAGTCATTAAATATCTAGGGACTCCAAACCTCGGAAAGATAATTTCTTTAAGCATCTTAATAGAAGTGTTATGATCAGCACTACTAGTTGGAATATCTTCTACCCACTTAGTAACGTAATCAACATCAACAAGAATATGTGTATATCCATTATAGGAAGGAAACGGTCCCATATAATCAAAGCCCCAAACATCAAATGGTTCAATAACAAGTGAATAGTTCATAGGCATTTCTTGACGTCTACTAATATTACCAATTCTTTGACATTCATCGCAAGACAAAACAAACTTACGGGCATCTTTGAATAGAGTAGGCCAATAAAAACTGGACTGCAATACCTTATGTGCAGTTCTATCTCCAGTGTGGTGTCCTCCATATGCCTCGCAGTGACACTTGCATAGGATCTGTTTCTGTTCATTCTTAGGTACACAATGTCTAATAACACCATCTACTCCTTCTTTATAAAGGTGTGGGTAATCCCAGAAGTAATGTCTTAAATCATAAAAAACCTTTTTCTTTTGCTGATATGTGAAACTAGGTGGTATAAATTTAGCAACAATGTAATTAGCATAATCAGCATACCATGAAGCAGTACGAGAAGCATTTATGACAGCTAATTGTTCATCAGGAAAGCTATCATCAATAGGCAGTGGGCCATCAAGAACATTCTCTAACCTAGATAAGTTGTCTGCAATGGGGTTCTCAGCTCCCTTTCTATCAATAATATGCAAATCAAATTCTTCTAGCAAGAGAACACATCTAATAAGTCTAGGTTTAGCATCTTTCTTTTCCATAAGGTATTTAATAGTAGCATGATCAGTGTGAATAGTTACTTTGGAATCAACAATATAAGGCCTGAACTTATCACAAGCAAACACAACTGCTAAAAATTCTTTTTCAGTAGTAGCATAATTTCTTTGGGCACTGTCTAGAGTTTTACTAGCATATTGGATAACATTTAATTTCTTATCAACCCTTTGTTCTAGAACAACACCTACAACATAATCACTAGCATCACACATGATTTCAAAGGGTAAATTCCAATCAGGTGGCTGAACAATATGTGTAGAAATAACGGCTTTCTTAAGTATTTCAAATGCTTCTACACAATCATCATCAAAGACAAAAGGAACATCTTTTTGTAATATATTAGTCAGAGGCCTAGGTTTTTTTAGAAATCTTTAATGTACCTCCTATAAAAACTGGCATCACCAAGAAAACTTCTTATACCTTTGATGTCCTTAGGACACAACATCTTTTCAACAGCATCAACTTTAGCTTTGTCAACTTCAATACCTCTTTTAGAAATTTTATGCCCCAAGACAATACCTTCATTAACCATAAAGTGGCACTTCTCCCAATTCAAGACAAGATTAGTTTCTTCACATCTCTACAAGACTCGATAAGGTTGCTTAAGCAACCATCAAAAGAAGTTCCATATACGGAGAAATCATCCATGAAAACCTCAACAATCTTTTCACAAAAGTCAGATAATATAGCAGTCATGCATCTTTGAAAGGTAGCAGGTGCATTGCATAAACCAAAAGGCATACGTCTATAAGCAAAAGTACCAAAAGGGCAAGTAAAATTGGTCTTATCCTGATCCTCTTTTGACACATGTATTTGAGAGAAACCAGAATAACCATCTAGAAAGCAAAAATGTGTATGTTTGGATAATCTTTCTAGCATTTGATCGATAAAAGGTAGAGGGTAATGATCTTTTCTAGTAGCTCCCTTCTTAGGGTAATGATCTTTCTAGCATTCTTTGTGGGATCAATTCATCTTTATCATTAGGAAGAACAGTAATACCTCCCTTCTTAGGGACACAATGGACGGGACTTACCCACTGACTATCAGCAACATGATAAATTATACCTGCCTCCAAAAGCTTTAATATTTCATTTCTTACCACTTCTTTCATCTTAGGGTATAACCGTCGTTGGTGATCAGCAACTGGTTTAGCGTCTTTCTCCAATTTTATTTTGTGCTGGCATAGAGTGGGGCTAACGCCCTTAAGATCATCAAGAGTATATCCAATAGCAGCACGGTGCTTCTTCAGAGTTTTCAATAATTTCTCTTCTTCCCGCTCTGAAAGGTTAGCACTAATAATAACAGGATATATCTTCTTTTCATCAAGATAAGCATATTTAAGAGTATCAGGTAATGGTTTAAGCTCAAACACGGGATCACCCTTGGGTGGAGGAGGATCCCCTAGGATTTCAACATGCAAGTTGTGTTTCAAAATGGGTCTCTGTTTAAAGAATACTTCATCTATTTCCCTTCTTTCATTCATGAACATATCATTTTCATGGTCTAGCAAATACTATTCTAAAGGATCATTAGGAGGCACGTCAATAGAAGCAAGACCAATAATTTCATCTTTACTAGGCAATTCTTTATCATGGGGTTGTCTACAGAATTTAGCAAAATTGAAATCATGAGACATATCCCCTAAACCAACAGTAACAATATCCTTTTCACAGTCTATCTTAGCATTAAAAGTATTCAAGAAGGGTCTACCAAATATAGTGGGACAAAAGTCATCTTGTGGGGAACCAAGTACAAGAAAATCAGTAGGATATTTAAGTTTCCCACACAAGACTTCAACATCTCTAACAATCCCAACTGGTGAAATAGTATCTCTATTGGCAAGCTTAATAGTAACATCAATACCTTCTATTTCAGAAGGTGCAATATCATGCATAATTTCTTTGTATAAGGAATGAGGTATTGCAGTAACACTAGCACTCATATCACATAAGCCATGGTAACAATGATCTCCTATTTTAATAGAAACGAAATGCATGCCAACAACAGGTCTATGTTTATTTTTAGTATCGGGTCTAGTAATTCTAGTAGCTTCATCACAGAATTAAATAACATGACCATCAATATTATCGACCAAGAGATCCTTAACCATAGCAATACAGGTTCAACTTTAATTTGCTCAGGGGGTGCAGGTGTTTTAGCATTACTCTTACGAACCACAGTTGAAGCTTTAGCATGATCCTTTATTCTAGCAGGGAAAGGTGGTTTCTCGATATAAGCAGTAGGAACAATAGGCTCAACATTATAAGTGATAGTATTTTCTTCAACTTTAATAGGTTCTACTACTTCTACTTTAATGGGAGGATGATATTTAAACCACTTCTCTTTAGGGATATCAACATGAGTAGCAAATGATTCACAAAAAGAAGCTACTATCTCAGAGTCAAGTCCATATTTAGTGCTAAATTCAAGAAAAACATCGGTATCCATAAAAGATTTAACACAATCAAACTTAGGTGTTATACCGGACTCCTTACCTTCATCGAGATCCCAATCTTCAGAGTTGCGTTTAATTCTCTCCAATAAATCCCATCTGAATTCAATAGTCTTCATCATAAAAGAACCAGTACAAGAAGTATCGAGCATGGAGCGATTATTGAGAGAAAGCCGAGCATACAAATTTTGAATAATAATTTCTCTTGAGAGATCATGATTGGGGCATGAATATAACATTGACTTAAGCCTCCCCCAAGATTGAGCGATACTTTCTCCTTCATGAGGCAAAAAATTATATATATAATTGCGATCACGATGAACCAGATGCATAGGATAAAACTTCTGATGAAATTCCAATTTCAGTCGGTTGTAGTTCCTGTTGGAAATATGCCCTAGAGGCAATAATAAAATGGTTATTATTGTATTTCCTTGTTCATGATAATTGTATTTTATTCATGCTATAATTGTATTGACCGGAAACCGTTTCCCATATGTGAATACATAGACCACAACATGTCCCTAGTGAGCCTCTAGTTGACTAGCTCGTTGATCAACAGATGGTCATGGTTTCCTGACCATGGACATTGGATGCCATTGTTAACGGGATCACGTCATCAGGAGAATGATGTGATGGACAAGACCCAATCCTAAGCATAGCACAAGATCGTGTAGTTCGTTTGCTAAAGCTTTTCTAATGTCAAGTATCATTTCCTTAGACCATGAGATTGTGTAACTCCCTGATACCGTAGGAGTACTTTGGGTGTACCAAACGTCACAACGTAACTGGGTGGCTATAAAGGTGCACTACAGGTATCTCCGAAAGTGTCTATTGGGTTGGCACGAATCGAGACTGGGATTTGTCACTCCGTATGATGGAGAGGTATCTTTGGGCCCACTCGGTAATGCATCATCATAATGAGCTCAATGTGACTAAGTAGTTAGTCACGGGATCATGAATTATGGAAAGAGTAAAGTGACTTTCCGGTAACGAGATTAAACGAGGTATTGGGATACCGATGATCGAATCTCAGGCAAGTAACGTACCGATTGACAAAGGGAATTGCATACGGGATTGCTTGAATCCTTGACATCTGGTTCATCTGATGAGATCATCGTGGAACATGTGGGAGCCAACATGGGTATCCAGATCCCGCTCTTGGTTATTGGCCAGAGAGCTGTCTCGGTCATGTCTGCATGATTTCCGAACCCGTAGGGTCTACACACTTAAGGTTCGGTGACGCTAGAGTTGTTATGGGAAATAGTATGTGGTTACCGAAGGTTGTTCGGAGTCCCGGATGAGATCTGGACATGACGAGGAGCTCCGGAATGGTCCGGAGGTGAAGATCGGTATATTGGACGAAGGGTATTGGATTCCGGAATTGTTCCGGGGGTACCAGGTGATGACCAGCGTGTCCGAAAGGGGTTTCAGAGGCCCCGACAAGTGTTGGGGGCCTTATGGGCCAAGGGGAGGGGGCACATCAGCCCACTAAGGGGCTGAGCGCCCCTCCCACCCCATCTCACGTAACCTGGAGAGGTGGGGGTGCCACCCCTAGGGCAGCCACCCCTCCCGTCTTGGGGGGCAAGTTTCCTAGGGGTGGGGGCGCCCAAACCCATCTAGGGTTTCCCCTGTGGCCGCCGCCCCTCCCCTAGGGAACCCTAGGGCGCCTCCTCCTCCTCCCTTCCCCCTATATATAGTGAGGGAGAGAGAGGGCAGCCGCACCCTTCCCCTGGCGCAGCCTTCTCCCTCCTCCAACACCTCCTCCTCCTCCGTAGTGCTTGGTGAAGCCCTGCCAGAGAACCACGAGCTCCATCACCACCATGCCATCGTGCTGTCGGAGTTCTCCCTAAACTTCTCCTCTCCCCTTGCTGGATCAAGAAGGAGGAGACGTCTCCGGGCTGTACGTGTGTTGAACACGGAGGCACCATTGTTCGGCCGCGATCTGGATCGCTTCGTGAACGACTCCACCGTCTGCGTTCTTGTAACGCTTCCGCTTAGCGATCTTCAAGGATATGAAGATGCACTCCCTCTCTCTCTTGTTGCTAGTCTCTCCATAGATTGATGTTGGTGATGCGTAGAAAATTTTGAATTTCTGCTACGTTCCCCAACAGTGGCATCACGAGCTAGGTCTATGAGTAGTTTCTATGCACGAGTGGAACACAAGTTGTTGTGGGCGTTGATTTTGTTCAATATGCTTACAGTTACTAGTCCTATCTTGTTTTGACGGTATTGTGGGATGAAGCGGCCCGGACCGACCTTACACGTACACTTACGTGAGACAGGTTCCACCGACTAACATGCACTTGTTGCGTAAGGTGGCTAGCGGGTGTCTGTTTCTCCCACTTTAGTCGGATCGGATTCGATGAAAAGGGTCCTTATGAAGGGTAAATAGCAATTGGCATATTGATGTCTACTACACAACCTCCTTCTTGTAGACTTTGTTGGGCCTGCAAGTGCACAGGTTTGTAGGACAGTAGCAAATTTCCCTCAAGTGGATGACCTAAGGTTTATCAATCCATAGGAGGCGTAGGATGAAGATGGTCTCTCTCAAGCAACCCTGCAACCAAATAACAAAGAGTCTCTTGTGTCCCCAATACACCCAATACAATGGTAAATTGTATAGGTGCACTAGTTCAGCGAAGAGATGGTGATACAAGTGCAAAATAGATAGTAGATAAAGGTAATTGTAATCTGAAATTATAAAAACAGCAAGGTAGCAAGCGATAAAAGTGAGCGTAAACGGTATTGCAATGATAGGAAACAAGGCCTAGGGTTCATACTTTCACTAGTGCAAGTTCTCTCAACAATAATAACATAGATAGATCATATAACAATCCCTCAACATGCAACAAAGAGTCACTCCAAAGACACTAATAGTGGAGAACGAACGAAGAGATTATGGTAGGGTACGAAACCACCTCAAAGTTATTCTTTCGGATCAATCTATTCAAGAGTTCGTACTAGAATAACACCTTAAGACACAAATCAATCAAAACCCTAATGTCACCTAGATACTCCATTGTCACCTCAAGTATCCATGGGCATGATTATATGATATGCATCACACAATCTAAGATTCATCTATTCAACCAACACAAAGTACTTCCAAGAGTGCCCCAAAGTTTCTACCGGAGAGTCAAGAACGTGTGCCAACCCCTATGCATAGGTTCATGGGCGGAACCCGCAAGTTGGTCACCAAAACATATATCAAGAGGCACATGATATCCCATTGTCACCACAGATAAGCACGGCAAGACATACATCAAGTGTTCTCATAAAAGACTCAATCCGATAAGATAACTTCAAAGGGGAAAACTCAATTCATCACAAGAGAGTAGAGGGGGAGAAACATCATAAGATCCAACTACAATAGCAAAGCTCGGGATACATCAAGATCGTGCCATAGGGGGAACACGAGAGAGAACACGAGAGAGAGAGAGAGATCAAACACATAGCTACTGGTACATAACCTCAGCCTCGAGGGTGAACTACTCCCTCCTCGTCATGGAGAGCGCCGGGATGATGAAGATGGCCACCGGTGAAGGATTCGCCCTCTGGTAGGGTGCCGGGAAGGGCTCCCGAGAGGTTTTTGGTGGCTGTAGAGGCTTGCGGCAGCGGAACTTCCGATCTATCTTCTCCGTGGACGTTTTTAGGGTACGTGGGACTATATAGGCGAAAGAAGTCGGTCGGGGGGTGCTCGAGGGGCCCACGAGATAGGGGGGCACGCCCTACAGGGGGGAGGGTGCCCTCCTATCTCGTGGAGTCCTCGAGTATCTTCTGACTTGAACTCCACGTCTCCAGGATGATATTCTTCCAAAAAATCACGTTGCCAAAGGTTTCATTCCGTTTGGACTCCGTTTGATATTCCTTTTCTTCGAAATACTGAAACAGGCAATAAAACAACAATATGGGCTGGGTCTCCGGTTAATAGGTTAGTCCCAAAAGTAATATAAAAGTGTATAATAGAGCCCATAATCATTCAAAACAGATAATACAATAGCATGGAACAATAAAAAATTATAGATACGTTGGAGACGTATCAAGCATCCCCAAGCTTAATTCCTGCTCATCCTCGAGTAGGTAAATGATAAAAATAGAATTTTTGATGTGGAATGCTACCTAGCATGATTCTCAATATAATTTCTCTTTATTGTGGCATGAATATTCAGATCCAAATAATACAAAATAAAAGTTCATATTGACATAAGAAATAGTAATACTTCAAGCATACCAAGCAAGTAATCATGTCTTCTCAAAACAACATGGCCAAAAGAAAGTTATCCCTACAAAATCATATAGTCTGGCTATGCTCTATCTTCATCACACAAAGTATTTAATCATGCACAACCCTGATGACGAGCCAAGCGATTGTTTCATACTTTAATAATCTCAAACTCTTTCAACTTTCACGCAATACATGAGCATGAGCCATGGACATAGCACTATATGTGGAATAGAATGGTGGTTGTGGAGAAGACAAAAAGGAGAAGATAGTCTCACATCAACTAGGCGTATCAACGGGCTATGGAGATGCCCATTAATAGATATCAATGTGAGTGAGTAGGGATTGCCATGCAACAGTTGCACTAGAGCTATAAATATATGAAAGCTCAACAAAAGAAACTAAGTGGGTGAGCATCCAACTTGCTTGCTCACGAAGACCTAGGGCATTTTGAGGAAGCCCATCACTGGAATATACAAGCCAAGTTCTATAATGAAAAATTGCCACTAGTAAATTAAAGTGACAACATATGAGACTCTCTATCATGAAGATCATGGTGCTATTTTGAAGCACAAGTGTGGAAAAAGGATAGTAGCATTGTCCCTTCTCTCTTTTACTCTTTTTTTATTGTTGGGCCTTTTCTCTCTCTTTTTTTATGGCCTCCTTTTTTTTAATATTTCGTCCGGAGTCTCATCCCGACTAATGGGGGAATCATAGTCCCCATCATCCTTTCCTCACTGGGACAATGCTCTAATAATGATGATCATCACACTTTTATTTTCTTACAACTCAACAATTACAAATCGATACTTAGAACAAAATATGACTCTATATGAATGCCTCCGGCGGTGTACCGAGATATGCAATGAATCAAGAGCGACATGTATGAAGAATATGAACGGTGGCTTTGCCACAAATACAATGTCAACTACATGTTCATGCAAAAAGCAATATGACAAAAGTAATGTGTGTCATATGAACAAAACGGTGGAAAGTTGCATGGCAATATATCTCGGAATGGCTATGAAAATGCCATAATAGGTAGGTATGGTGGCTGTTTTGAGGAAGGAGTATGGTGGGTGTATGGTACCGGCGAAAGTTGCACGATACAAGAGAGGCTAGCAATAATGGAGGGGCGAAAGGAGTGCGTATAATCCATGGACTCAACATTAATCAAAAGAACTCATATACTTGTTGTAAAAATTTAGAAGTCATCAAAAACCAAAGCACTACACGCATGCTCCTAGGGGGATAGATTGGTAGGAAAAGACCATCGCTCGTCCCCGGCTGCCACTCATAAGGAAGACAATCAATAAATAAAATTGTGCTCCAACTTCATCACAAAGCGGTTCACCATACGTGCATGCTACGGGAATCACAAACTTCAACACAAGCATTCTTTAAATCCATAGTCACCCAACTAGCTTGACTTTAATATTACTACCTCCATATCTCAAAACAATTATCAAGCATCAAATTGATCATAGCATCCAATTCATTTCCTATGATAGTTTTCATTCAAATAACCATGCTATTTAAGACTCTCAAAATAATATAAGTGAAGCATGAGAGTCTAGCAATTTCTTCAAAATATAACCACCGCCGTGCTCTAAAAGATATAAGTGACGTACTAGAGCAAACAACAAACTACTCCGAAAGATATAAGTGAAGATCAAAGAGTAGCTAAATAATTATGCAACTATGCAAAGACTCTCTCTCATTAAAGAATTTTAGATCTTGGTATCTTATTTAAACAGCTAGCAAAGCAAAATAAAATTACAATGCAAGGATAGCACAACTCATGTGAAGAAGCAAAAACTTAGGCTCAACCGATACTAACCGATAGTGATTGAAGAAGAAAGGTGGGATGCCTACCGGGGCATCCCCAAGATTAGATGCTTGAGACTTCTTGAAATATTATCTTGGGGTGCCTTGGGCATCCCCAAGATTGAGCTTTTGTGTCTCCTTAATTCCTTTCATGTCACGGTTTCTCTTTTTATCAAAAGCTTCATTCACAACAAACTCAACAGGAACTCGTGAGATAGGTTAGTATAAACCAATGCAAAACCATATCATCTTCTACTGTAACAAATCACTAACATTATTATTCAACATTGCATACTAAATGCCTCTGCATATTTAATACTCCTATCATCAAATAGAATCATTAAACAAGCAAACATATGCAAACAATGCAACTATAACAGCAATCTGCCAAAACAGTACAGTCTGTAAAGAATGCAAGAGTATCAATACTTCCCTGACTCCAAAAATTATGAACTAAAATTCCCACTGTAACAAATTTATCAGAGCTTAATATGCAAAAAGATTCAACGTTATACCATTCTCGGACTTTTCTAGGGAATTTTTGCAACAGTGGTAAACTTTCTGTTTTCAAACAGCAACATATATACTAGCAAAATAAGCATGGCAAAGGCTATCCTTGACTTTTTTTATTGAAACTAAAGATGCAAAACATTAATCTAAATAACAGCAAGCAAATACTAACAGGAGAAAATGACGCTCCAAGCAAAACACATATCATGTGGCAAATAAAAATATAGCTCCAATTAAAGTTACCGACGAACGAAGACAAAAGAGGGGATGCCATCCGGGGCATCCCCAAGCTTAGGCTCTTTCCACTCCTTATTCCATAGTCCATCGAATCTTTGCCCAAAACTTGAAAACTTCAACCACACAAAACTCAACACGAAACTCGTAAGCTCCGTTAGTATAAGAAAATAAAACCACCACTTAGGTACTGTAATGAACTCATTCTAAATTCATATTTGTGTAATATCTACTGTGTTCTAACTTCTCTATGGTTCATACCACTTAATACTAGCCATAGATGCATCAAAATAAGCAAACTACACAATGAAAACAGAATCTGTCAAAAACAGAACAGTCTGTAGTAATCTGTATCAAACGTATACTTCTGGAACCCCAAAAATTACGAAATAAATTGCTGGACCTGAGAAATTTGTCTATTAATCATCTGCAAAAATAATCATCCTAAAAGCACTCTCCAGTAAAAAATGGCAGCCATACTCGTGAGCGCTAAAGTTTCTGTTTTCTACAGCAAGATCACATAAACTTTCACCCAAGTCTTCCCAAAGGTTCTACTTGGCACTTTATTGAAAAAAAAGCTATAAAACATGATTACTAAAGTAGCATAATCATGTGGACACACAAAAATAGTAAGGATAAATATTGGGTTGTCTCCCAACAAGCGCTTTTCTTTAATGCCTTTCTAGCTAGGCATGATGATGGCAATGATGCTCACATAAAAGATAAGAATTGAAACATAACGGGAGCATCATGAAGAATATGACTAGCACATTTAAGTCTAACCCACTTCCTATGCATAGGGATTTTGTGATAAAACAACTTACGGGAACAATAATCAACTAGCATAGTAAGATAAAACAAGCATAGCTTCAAGAATTTTAACACATAGAGAGGAACTTGATATTATTGCAATTCCTACAAGCATGTATTCCTCCCTCATAATAATTTTCAGTAGCATCATGAATGAATTCAACAATATAACCAGCACTAAAGCATTCTTTTCATGATCTACAAGCATAGAAAATTTACTACTCTCCACATAAGCAAAATTCTTCTCATGAATAGTAGTGGGAGCAAACTCAACAAAATAATTATCATGTGAGGCATAATCCAATTGAAAACTAAAATCATGATGACAAGTTTCATGGTTATCATTATTCTTAATAGCATACAAGTCATCACAATAATCATCATATATAGCAACTTTGTTCTCATAATCAATTGGAACCTCTTCCGAAATAGTGGAATCATCACTAAATAAAGTTGACACTCTTCCAAATCCACTTTCATGTTCATCACAATAAGATTCAACATCCTCCAAAATAGTGGGATCACTACTTCCTAAAGTTGACACTCTTCCAAACCCACTTTCATCAATATAATCATCATAAATAGGAGGCATGCTTTCATCATAAAAAATATTCTCATCAAAACTTGGGGGACAAAAAATATCATATTCATCAAACATAGCTTCCCCAAGCTTGTGGCTTTGCATATCATTAGCATCATGGGTATTCAATGAATTCATACTAACAACATTGCAATCATGCTCGTCATTCAAAGATATAGTACCAAACATTCTAATGCATTCTTCTTCTAGCACTTGAGCACAATTTTCCTTTCCATCATACTCACGAAAGATATTAAAAAGACGAAGTGTACGAGACAAACTCAACTCCATTTTTTGTAGTTTTCTTTTATAAACTAAACTAGTGATAAAACTAGAAACAAAAAGATTTGATTGAAAGATCTAAAGATATACCTTCAAGCACTCACCTCCCCGGCAACGGCGCCAGAAAAGAGCTTAGTTGACGGGGTGTGAGTGCCGTTTACCTAGCCTCCCTGGCAACGGTGCCAGAAAAGAGCTTGATGTATACTACACAACCTTCTTCTTGCAAACGTTGTTGGGCCTGCAAGTGCACAGGTTTGTAGGACAGTAGCAAATTTCCCTCAAATGGATGACCTAAGGTTTATCAATCCGTAGGAGGCGTAGGATGAAGATGGTCTCTCTCAAGCAACCCTGCAACCAAATAACAAAGAGTCTCTTGTGTCCCCAACACACCCAATACAATGGTAAATTGTATAGGTGCACTAGTTCGGTGAACAGATGGTGATACAAGTGCAAAATAGATAGTAGATAAAGGTAATTGTAATCTGAAATTATAAAAACAGCAAGGTAGCAAGCGATAAAAGTGAGCGTAAACGGTATTGCAATGATAGGAAACAAGGCCTAGGGTTCATACTTTCACTAGTGCAAGTTCTCTCAACAATAATAACATAGATAGATCATATAACAATCCCTCAACATGCAACAAAGAGTCACTCCAAAGACACTAATAGTGGAGAACGAACGAAGAGATTATGGTAGGGTACGAAACCACCTCAAAGTTATTCTTTCGGATCAATCTATTCAAGAGTTCGTACTAGAATAACACCTTAAGACACAAATCAATCAAAACCCTAATGTCACCTAGATACTCCATTGTCACCTCAAGTATCCATGGGCATGATTATATGATATGCATCACACAATCTCAGATTCATCTATTCAACCAACACAAAGTACTTCCAAGAGTGCCCCAAAGTTTCTACCGGAGAGTCAAGAACGTGTGCCAACCCCTATGCATAGGTTCATGGGCGGAACCCGCAAGTTGGTCACCAAAACATACATCAAGAGGCACATGATATCCCATTGTCACCACAGATAAGCACGGCAAGACATACATCAAGTGTTCTCATAAAAGACTCAATCCGATAAGATAACTTCAAAGGGGAAAACTCAATTCATCACAAGAGAGTAGAGGGGGAGAAACATCATAAGATCCAACTACAATAGCAAAGCTCGGGATACATCAAGATCGTGCCATAGAGGGAACACAAGAGAGAGAGAGAGATCAAACACATAGCTACTGGTACATACCCTCAACCTCGAGGGTGAACTACTCCCTCCTCATCATGGAGAGTGCCGGGATGATGAAGATGGCCACCGGTGAAGGATTCCCCCTCCGGCAGGGTGCCGGGAAGGGCTCCCGAGAGGTTTTTGGTGGCTATAGAGGCTTGTGGCGGCGGAACTTCCAATCTATCTTCTCCATGGATGTTTTTAGAGTACGTGGGACTATATAGGCGAAAGAAG
>NC_041387.1:641647129-641660233 GCF_002162155.2 Triticum dicoccoides
GGGGGGGGGGTGCTCGAGGGGGCCACGAGACAGGGGGGCGCGCCCTACAGGGGGGTGCCCTCCTATCTTGTGGAGTCCTCGAGTATCTTCTGACTTGAACTCCACGTCTCCAGGATGATATTCTTCCAAAAAAATCACGTTGCCGAAGGTTTCATTCCGTTTGGACTCCGTTTGATATTCCTTTTCTTCGAAATACTAAAACAGGCAATAAAGCAGCAATATGGGCTGGGCCTCCGGTTAATAGGTTAGTCCCAAAAGTAATATAAAAGTGTATAATAGAGCCCATAATCATTCAAAATAGATAATACAATAGCATGGAACAATCAAAAATTATAGATACGTTGGAGACGTATCACATATCATGTTGTGGTTTTGGCGTAGGTAAGAAGCGTTCTTGCTAGAAACCTATAACAGCCACGTAAAAACTTGCAACAACAATTAGAGGATGTCTAACTTGTTTTTGCAGCATATGCCGTGTGATGTGATATGGCCAAGAAGGATGTGATGAATGAAATATATGTGATGTATGAGATTGATCATATTCTTGTAATAGGAATCATGACTTGCATGTCGATGAGTATAACAACCAGCAGGAGCCATAGGAGTTGTATTTATTTATTGTATGACCTGCGTGTCACTGAATAACGCCATGTAATTACTTTACTTCATTGCTAAACCGTTAGCCATAGTAGTAGAAGTAATAAGTTGGTGAGACAACTTCATGGAGACACGATGATGGAGATCATGATGATGGAGATCATGGTGTCATGCCGATGACGATGATGATCATGGAGCCCCGAAGATGGAGATCAAAAGTAGCAAAATGATATTGGACATATCATGTCACTATTTGATTGCATGTGATGTTTATCATGTTTATGCATCTTATTTGCTTAGAACGACGGTAGTAAATAAGATGATCCCTCATTAAAATTTAAAGAAACTGTTCCCCCTAACTGTGCACCATTGCGAAAGTTCGTTGTTTCAAAGCACCACGTGATGATCGGGTGTGATAGATTCTAACGTTCACATACAACGGGTGTAAGCTAGATTTACACACGCAAAACACTTAGGTTGTACTTGACGAGCCTAGCATGTATAGACATGGCCTCAGAACACAAGAGACCGAAAGGTCGAGCATGAGTCGTATAGTAGATACGATCAACATGAATATGTTCACCGAAGATGACTAGTCCGTCTCACGTGATGATCGGACACGACCTAGTTGACTCGGATCATGTATCACTTAAGATGACTAGAGGGGTGTCTATTTGAGTGGGAGTTCATCAAATAATGTGATTAGATGAACTTAATTATCATGAACATAGTCAAAAGGTCTTTGCAAATTATGTCATAAGCTCGCGTTTTAGTTCTACTGTTTAGATATGTTCCTAGTGAAAATATAGTTGAAAGTTGATAGTAGCAATTATGCAGACTGGGTCCGTAAACTGAGGCTTGTCCTCATTGCTGCGCGGAAGGCTTATGTCCTTAATGCACCGCTCGGTGTGCTGAACCTCAAACGTCGTCTGTGGATGTTGCGAACATCTGACATACACGTTTTGATGACTACATGATAGTTCAGTAATGTTAAACGGTTTAGAATTGTGGCGCCGAAGACGTTTTTGAAACATCGCGGAACATATGAGAAGTTCCAAGGGCTGAAATTGGGATTTCGAGATCTTGCCCACGTCAAGAGGTATGAGACCTCCGACGAGTTTCTTAGCCTGCAAACTAAGGGAGAAAAGCTCAATTGTTGAGCATGTGCTCAGATTGTCTGAGTACTACAATCACTTGAATTGAGTGGGAGTTAATCTTCCAGATGAGATAGTGATGGTTCTCCATAGTCACTGCCACCAAGCTATTAGAGCGTGGTAGCTGCATCTAGGAGATGACATAGAGATTTGCAAAGCACACACGGATCTGAAAGGTTCAGATCCGTTGACTAATAACCTCTCTCACAAGCGAGATATGATCAAACCCCATGGGTGTTGATTCATTACAATCACATAGTGATGTGAACTAGATTATTGACTCTAGTGCAAGTGGGAGACTGTTGGAAATATGCCCTAGAGGCAATAATAAAATGGTTATTATTGTATTTCCTTGTTCATGATAATTGTCTATTATTCATGCTATAATTGTATTGACCGGAAACCGCAATACATGTGTGAATACATAGACCACAACATGTCCCTAGTGAGCCTCTAGTTGACTAGCTCGTTGATCAACAGATGGTCATGGTTTCCTGACCATGGACATTGGATGTCATTGATAACGGGATCACATCATTAGGAGAATGATGTGATGGACAAGACCCAATCCTAAGCATAGAACAAGATCGTGTAGTTCGTTTGCTAAAGCTTTTCTAATGTCAAGTATCATTTCCTTATACCATGAGATTGTGTAACTCCCTGATACCATAGGAGTACTTTGGGTGTACCAAACGTCACAACGTAACTGGGTGGCTATAAAGGTGCACTACAGGTATCTCCGAAAGTGTCTGTTGGGTTGGCCTGAATCGAGACTGGGATTTGTCACTCCGTATGACGGAGAGGTATCTTTGGGCCCACTCGGTAATGCATCATCATAATGAGCTCAATGTGACTAAGTAGTTAGTCACGGGATCATGCATTACGGAACGAGTAAAGTGACTTGCCGGTAACGAGATTAAACGAGGTATTGGGATACCGATGATCGAATCTCGGGCAAGTAACGTACCGATTGACAAAGGGAATTGCATACGGGATTGCTTGAATCCTTGACATCATGGTTCATCTGATGAGATCATCGTGGAACTTGTGGGAGCCAACATGGGTATCCAGATCCCGCTGTTGGTTATTGTCCAGAGAGCTGTCTCGGTCATGTCTGCATGATTCCCAAACCCGTAGGGTCTACAAACTTAAGGTTCGGTGACACTAGAGTTGTTATGGGAAATAGTATGTGGTTACCAAAGGTTGTTCGGAGTCCCGGATGAGATCTCGGACATGACGAGGAGCTCTGGAATGGTCCGGAGGTGAAGATCGGTATATTGGACGAAGGGTATTGGATTCCGGAATTTTTCTGGGGGTACCAGGTGATGACCAGCGTGTCCGAAAGGGGTTTCGGAGGCCCCGACAAGTGTTGGGGGGCCTTATGGGCCAAGGGGAGGGGGCACATCAGCCCACTAAGGGGCTGAGCGCCCCTCCCACCCCATCTCACGTAACCTGGAGAGGTGGAGGCGCCACCCCTAGGGCAGCCACCCCTCCCGGCTTGGGGGGCAAGTTTCCTAGGGGTGGGGGCGCCCAAACCCATCTAGGGTTTCCCCTGTGGCCTCCGCCCCTCCCCTAGGGAACCCTAGGGCGCCTCCTCCTCCTCCCTTCCCCCTACATATAGTGAGGGAGAGATAGGGCAGCCGCACCCTTCCCCTGGCGCAACCCTCTCCCTCCTCCAACACCTCCTCCTCCTCCGTAGTGCTTGGCGAAGCCCTGCCGGAGAACCACGAGCTCCATCACCACCATGCCATCGTGCTGTCGGAGTGCTCCCTCAACTTCTCCTCTCCCCTTGCTGGATCAAGAAGGAGGAGACGTCCCCGGGCTATACGTGTGTTGAACACGGAGGCACCGTTGTTCGGTGCTTAGATCAGATTCGGCCGCGATCTGAATCGCTTCATGAATGACTCCACCGACCGAGTTCTTGTAACGCTTCTGCTTAGCGATCTTCATGGGTATGAAGATGCATCACCTCTCTCTTGTTTATAGAATCTCCATAGATTGATCTTGGTGATGCGTAGAAAATTTTGAATTTCTGCTATGTTCCCCAACAGTTCCATGATCCAATATCATCACATAGCCTAAACCATGTCAATGCCTTCCCCTTCAAAGATAAAGGGAGACCTTCTTCTTGATAACATCCTCGGGCATACCTGCAAGCTTAAATAATCCACAAACTTCACCCACATAGATTAGGTGCATATCGGGATGTAATGTTCCATCTCCTGTAAAAGGATTAGCTAGCAGTTTCTCTATCATACCCGAAGGAATTTCAAAGTAAACATTTTCAGTAGGTTCAGTAGGTTGAGGAGCAACTCTTTGCTCTACTGGTCGGGGTGAACATACCCCGAACAAGCCCCTCAAAGGATTATTTTCCATAGTAGTAAATTTCAGCACACTATATAAATTTTTCCTTACCAAATTCCACCTACCAAAGGCGCTTCACTCCCCGGCAGCGGCGCTAGAAAAGAGTCTTGATGACCCACAAGTATAGGGTATCTTTCATAGTCCTTTCGATAAGTAAGAGTGTCGAACCCAACGAGGAGCAGAAGGAAATGACAAGCGGTTTTCAGTAAGGTATTCTTTGCAGGCACTGAAATTATCGGTAACAGATAGTTTTGTGATAAGGTAATTTGTAACAGGTAACAAGTAACAAAAGTAAACAGGGTGCAGCAAGGTGGCCCAATCCTTTTTGTAGCAAAGGACAAGCCAGGACTGAAAGTGCGTTAAATCGACTAGAGGGGGGTGAATAGGCGATTTTTACAAATTCTTCATTGAGGAATTTCAGGGTGAGGAAATTCCTAAGTCACGAACAACAAGCAGTAGAATAAGTACTCAGGTATAAGCATAACAGAGCAATAGCATAGTCATCATGATGAAATGAAAGACAAACACAGAGTATAGAAAGCGTAAACACAGGATAAGCAGGCTAAAGACAATTTGATTGAAGAAATTGGATTAAGGAAATATAGAAAGTCTTCAGTCAAAGTCTTTAAACAGTAATGATCAGGTTCATCAATACATGAATGAGGAAATGAAAGGGTTGAGGAAATAGAACCAATAGGCTTGGTGAAGACAATGTTTTGGTAGACCAGTTCCAACTACTGTGATAGTTGTAGGTCTGGTTGGAGCGGCTAAGTATTTAAACTCAAGGACACACAGTCCCGGCCACACAGTCCTCACTGTATTCTCCTTGAGCTAAGATCACACAGACCATGCCCAACAATCGTGGTAAGTCTTCAGATGTGACTTCCAAACCTTCACAGACTAGGTCACTCGGCGATCCACAATTCCTCTTGGATGCTTAGACCATAACGCCTAACCGTCTGGAGGATACACAGTCCTCAAAGGTAACAAGCATTGGTTCCACACATGAACAATCTCTTCAGTGATGCTCAATCACTTTAGGTTTGTAGGTTTGGGTTTGAGATTTGGGTTTCCTCACTTGATGATTTTCGCTCAAAGTCCTCGGAGGATGGGATGCTCTCAATTGACAAGTGTCAGTTTCTCTCGGAGCAGCCGACCAACTAGTGGTTGTAGGGGGTGGCTATTTATAGCCTACGGAGCAGCCCGACATGATAAGACATAAATGCCCTTAAGGGATATGACCGTTAGGTGGTAGGATATTTTGGACAGCTGGCACGTAGCACAGCAACAGTCGTATTTGAGGTTCGAATTCCTCAGGGCTATAATGTTCCTCACTGTATAGGCAATCAGCACTGGCGAATTCCTAACTCCTCAGTCAAAACAAATTTCTCAGAGACTAGAATATCTTCGTCTCTGTCACTGAAGAAATTGACTGAACTGATATGAGATTTCCAATGGCTTCACTCGAAAGGATTGGATAGGTGTAGGATTTGAGATGAGCATCACTTGGAAATCAGTTTCCTTAGTATTACCTCGACCCCCTTTAACAGTACAGTGTTTCCTATGACTCAAGAAGAAGAAAATGAAACTACGAAAACAAAAGTCTTCACGCTTCATAGTCCTCGTATGAATATCCAAGTCTTCACGGTCACACCAATTTCTTCACTTTCAAAGTCTTCAAGAGAACCAAAGTTTTCAGCTGAAGACATTCATTTTTAGGGGTCGACTTTCACTGTAAATATCAAACTCCTCATCGACTTATAGAACCTGTGTACACTCATAAACATATTAGTCCCTTAACCTATAAGTCTTCAACACACCAAAATCACTAAGGGGCACTAGATGCACTTACAATCTCCCCCTTTTTGGTGATTGATGACAATATAGGTTAAGTTTTCAACGGGAATAAACATATGTATTGGAAGTACTTGATATTGAGGAATTTGATTGCAAGATATAGAAGAAATCCCCCTGAAGATGTGCATAGTGAGGAATTTGCTTTTTAAGCAATGCATATTTTAAGAGTAGAATCATGGAGATCTCCCCCTATATCTTGTAATTCATACGTGCATTTAACGTATAGAATGAAGAATTTGAAATGTATGATGAAATGTGGTGACTGATGTAATTTAGCATGCGTGCATAATATATATGAGGAAATAGCATGCAGAAAAACAAAGCAAAAGTATCAGGTCACCACCGAACTTAAGTTTACAAGTCAATCAACAAACACTTCAGAAGAGCGAGAGTTGCAGCTTAACAAAAAAACGCCCATATAGATAGACCCGCTTGAAGACTAACTCAAATTTCTCCCCCTTTGTCATCACATGACCGAAAGGGACGAAAAATGAGGGCTAACGCCCCTAAAGAATTTCATCACAAAGCTGATGGAGGAGCGCCATCGTTGTTGGGGTCGGTTGTTGGAGTAGGGCCTGCCGCAGTGTCGTCCAAGTCTTTATTTTCATCGGTCTCGCGCGATGAAGAATATGAGTTGGGCACCAAAGGAGGAACTTCGACCTTCTTGAATTTCTTCGCCGGAGGTTTAGACCAGGTGAAGTCCTGCTTGAAGCCCATCTGCTTGAGATCTTCATCACCATAGATATGAGTGAGAACAGCCCAGGTGAGATCAGAAACTTCATTGAGGTAGTAGTGGTTCTTGTTCACTGAATTGTATGTAGCAGTCATGTTGTGAAGAATTGAACCAAACTGACGCTTGACCCATTTATGATTGTGATCGACCTTCTGATTAAGACTGAGGAGAATCTCACGATTAGTCATCACCCTTGGAGCTGTGGCTTGAGGACTTTGCTTTGAGGCATTGGCGGCAGAATCATGAGTGGCAGAGTCATCATTGGCACTACAAAAAAATACACTTCTGTGATGATATGTGTTTGTCACAGTAGGTCGCGTTTTTGTCATGCATGTACATCCATGACAAATTTATGACAGAATCAAGATAGTCATACCCGTGCTGTCGTAGAAATGTTCCATGACATTACCAAAATTATCATCACGGAAGTGTCCACTTCCATGACGATAAATCGCACGTCATAGAAGTGCTTTCTTCAAGGGTGAGCGACACGTGGCATCCACCGTAACGGAACACTGTTAAGCTATCGGGTCGGGTTTTGGATCCGATAACCCGTTAACAGCCCCGACCAATGGGGATTTTCCACGTGTAAAATCATCATTGGCTAGAGGAAACACATGTCGGCTCACCGTTGGGACAGATGTCATCCACTCATTGGACGGAAGACACCTATGGTACGTCGACACGTGGCACGGCCCAACAAAGGCCCATTCCTGTGAAAAGGTCGGCCCAGTAAAAATTTAGCAGGCCAGCCCATATAAGGCCTACTTGTGTCAGGTCCATTTAAGCCCACGGCCCATACGAGATGTGCCAATTCGGCCCGTCAACGGCCCGTTAAAGATTTGACACCATTGCAACCCATCGTCAATTCGAGCCCGTTAACAGCCCGCTATATATCTGGGCTCAATATTGGCCCGATGAGATATCAGCCTGTTAACGGCCCGTTTAATGGATGGGCCAATTTTCAGGATGTACATCTTTCGGCCTTTTAGTGACCCATTTAAATGTTGGGCTAGTTTCCGGCCCGGTGTGTCTTTCAGCCTGTTGATGGCCCATAAATCTGATGGACCATTTGTTGTCGGACCTGAGTTTCGGCCTTTTAGCGGCCCATTTAAGTGTTGGGCCAATTTTATGGCCCGGTGTCACTTTCAGCCTGTTGACGGCCCATAAATCAGTTGGGCCATTTTTAGTCGGACCTGAGTTTTGGCCTTTTAGCGACCCATTTAAGTGTTGGGCCAATTCCCGGCCCTGTGTGACTTTCGGCCTGTTAACGGACCATAAATGAGTTGGGCCATTTGTAGTCGGACCTTAGTTTTGGCCCTTTAACGGCCCATGCCCTTCATGGTCCAACACCAGCCCGGTTTCCCTTTCGGCCTGCTAAAGGCCCACAACACAGTTGGGCCATTTACAATACGACCTGACTTTCGGCCTCTTAGCGGCCCATGGTCTTCATGGTCCAGTACAAGCCCGCTGTCTCTTTCGGCCTGCTAAAGGCCTACAGTATAGTTGGGCCATATGTAGCCCAAACTTAGTAACAGCCTGTTAACGGCCCGTGAAATAAACTAGGGCCACCTGTTGCCCGCTTCGATGTCGGCCTGTTAACGACCCAGGAGGTAAGAGGGCCGACCATTAACTTTCGGCCTAGTAATGGCCCATGAAGTTAATGGGCCCACTAAAGTTCGTTCATGTCTTTAGGCCAAATTAGATAATTTGAGCCCATTACGACGAGCAATTATGCACAGGACCAAAACCGATCACGCAAAGGTATGACATACAGGGAATAACGTTGCACATCCAGCATATATTACAGGAAATTACATCCACTGGGCAATCAAAGATTGATGCCAGTGCAAATAAATGAGCAGAACCTAACCATCTACAACGTCACAATCTGCAACCTCAGCACAGATGACGCCCATAAGCATGTGGGCAAGTTCTTTCTGCTTTGCTACATTGTCTCTGAAAACATTGATCAGTTGTTGTGTCACACGACTCTGCACCTCTGATTCATCCACCATTTCCATCATTGCTTCAGCCATTAATTGGTTCACAAACATACATTTATTCCATTGCATTCGAGATAGAGGATATTGAATAGATTCAGATGGCGATTTTGGCAGGCTTGTATTATTGATAGTGGAGAGTGTCACGACCACTGCATCATAACATAAATTAGGACGGGAACCAAACAGATTAATCATGAGTTATTTCCATATTACCTGGCCTAGATTTACTGGAAAGAAACAATGGGGTTGCCTTGCTGTTTTCAGAGTTTGTCTTCTTATCTTCAGCAGCCTGCACAAAATTAACACACTAGCATTGCTATCATTGGCCAAGTCAGATAATAGGAAAGCAACATTGACACAACGAACGTTTGGGCAAGTAGCCTACACCAAATTAACACAATATGGCACAGCTATCATCAGCCAGGTAAGGTAGTACGAAAGCAACATTGACACAATGAATGAATGGGCAACCAGAGAAGCACTACAATTCAGTAATGTGCGTGATATGAGATAGTACATTCATGCAGTTCAGTATGCAAAACTACCAGGCAGTTTTCCTTACAAAAATCAACATTGGCGCCTTTAACATTTTGCTACAACTAATTTTAGATCAGATAAAGGTTAGATTCACGCCGATTAACAAAATACATGTTGATGTAAAAATATAGTGATATACAACAGGTACTTACATCAGCATTGGAGCATAGAGAATTCCCGCAAGATATTTTCCTCGAATACGATCCCAATGGAGGAAGTCTTCTATCATTTAACCTTATTTCCTAAAAGAGAGATGGGTAAGAAACATGTAGAAAATATGATCAGAATGTTATAAAATTTCATGATGCGAGGATACGCACACGCTTCTTAGAATGGAGTTGACATTCTTTTGCTGGACTGGAGCGGACTAGTTCTTTGGCCACTGGAATCTGCTTATTATCAATGGGAGTTGGGTTTCTCTATGCTGGAGCAGTATCTATGAAAAATGGAGTTGGTTTATTATCTCCTAGCGTTTGGATCTTTTGCAAAGACCTGGTTTGTAACCCTTCAGATTCTAACAGAGCCGTCTTCCCCTTGCATTCCTTATATAGAAGAATGGTGATTCAGTTATAAAACATGCTACATCAGAGATGGAATAGGTACTGAAGAATAGAAAGGCATGACATATTGACATGTATTCCCTCCATCCAGAAATAAATGGATGGGTCTAGGCGTATTTCAGTTCTAGATACATCCAGTTTTATCCATTTCTGCGACATTTAATCCGGATGGAGGGAGTATGATGTAAGAGCTAGGGATACAACAGGACAACACAGTAAAAAAAACACTGAAAAACCCACTGCAGAACCAAAGTATTCAAACCCACTGATATGAGATAGTACACTCATGCAGCTCAGGATGCAAAACTACCAGGCAGTTTTCCTTACAAAAATCAACATTGTGGCCTTTAATCATACATTTTGCTACAACTAAATTTAGATCAGATAAAGGTTGGATTCACGCCGATTAACAAAATACATGCTGATGTAAAAATATAGTGATATACAACAGGTACTTACATCTACATTGGAGCACAGAGAATTCCTGCAAGAATCTTTCCTCACAAACGATACCATTGCAGAAATTCTTCTATCTGTTAAGCTTATTTTCTAAAAGAGAGATGGGTAAGAAACATGTAGAAAATATGATCAGCATGCTATAAAATTTCATGATGCGAGGATACGCACACGCTTCTTAGAATTGAGTTGACATATTTTTGCTCGACTGGAGTGGACTAGTTCTTTGGCCACTGGAATCTGCTTATTATCAGTGGTTGTTGGGTTTCTGTGTGCTAGAGCAGTATCTATAAGAACTGGAGTTGGTTTATTATCTCCTGGCATTTGGATCTTTTGCAAAGGCCTTGTTTGTAACCCTTCAGATTCTAACATAGTTGTCTTCCCCTTGCATGCCTTGTATAGAAGAATGGTGCTTTAATTATGAAACATGCGACAGTGGGGAGATGGAATAGGTACTGAAGAATAGAAAGGCATGACATATTGACATGTATTCCCTCCATCCGGAAAAAAATGGATGGGTCTAGGCGTATTTCAGTTCTAGGTACATCCTTTTTTATCCATTTTCGGCAACATGTAATCCGGATGGAGTATGGTGTAAGAGCATGGATACGACAGGACAACACAGCAAAAAAAAACTAGTTGAATGTAAAACTATATGCTAGCAGAATACGTACAGAAATAACCAAGGCAACATACACGTGTATGATTGGGAAAATAAGATGGCATTGCAATAGAGCACTAGAATAGCACTTCAATGTAAAAAAACATGGTATGTCAGACAGATGAAGTACATACTGATGAATAACAATGCATAAGATATTCAGAAGCATGATGTCCAAATTAAGCAGATGTCATTGCGATAGAGTAGAATGACAGTACTTGAATTTGAAAACATGTTATCATGAATGGAATAGGTACTGAAAAACAGGAAGGCATGACATATTTACATGCATGATCAGCATGCTAAGCACATGGCATTGTAACAGAGTAGATACACTCCAGGACATTATATGCATGTTGTACCCATATCATAGGCCAAGTTAGAGCAAGGACCTTGTGGGCTGAAGATGATTCATCATCTTTCTGCAAGTCTTCTGAAGAACTGCCTTTACATGTTCCATCATATTGGGTATCATTGACATCAAGTTGATTGGCCTTTACATTGCTCCATGAGGTTCTTGTGGATATATCAGTGTGTGCAATTATATCTGACATGCATGGAAGACAACTAGTAGTTAGATTTATGTAAATGAGTGCCTGTAGGAGACGACATAAATAGTAGGTCCGGGGTTAACTAGCAGCAACAGGTCTCATAAACTAAAGGGAGAACACAGATGAAAGCTACATAATATGTATCATTTTTACTGAAGATTTACTAGATGGCACACAAAAGTATTAAAGAACAACATAGGTAATACTAGAAGTGGTATAATACTATAATCACCAGCCCGTGGGATAGCATTGGCTAATGGATGATAACTATGGAACAGCGTTACCTAAAGAACAAGTATCTTAGCTGAACTATCGAACAACGTGAACTCCTGAACAAGACCCGTAAGAGATCAACATGAATATACAGTGAAATGTGATGATCTATTTTCTGTGCTTAGATGAATAACAAAGCCATAAATGTTGCACACAAGTAAGATGAGGGTACAACCTATCTGGCTGCCATCCATAGGAGTGAGCATCATGTGCTGACTTGTCGATGACCCTGCAGTTGTTGTGGCTGTCCATGTCGGGCATGAGCATTCGATGCAGGGAACTGTTGAGTGGGGACTGTAGCTCCCTTCTGGCGTATGCTTGCCTTGTTGGAGCAGCTGCAGTGAGTCGGAAGACGGTGTGTCTGAAGATGCAGATAACACATAAAGTTAAGAACAACATATCTCTTTGATTCGAAGAAATACACTAAGAGATCAACAACAAGGTACGAGAGTGGTCACACGTATGTTGACTGAAGAATAAATTGGGGTCACATGATTTTATTTTATTTTGGTACTGTCCGATCTACGTCGGATGGCTTGATGGCCGTCTTGTGCCTCCCGGCTGACACTGTTCGGAATCTTCCCCGAAGAGCCAGCGACCGACGGCAGAGCAGCCTGCCTCCGCCGTCCATGGCCCCGTCCAAAACCCCGCTCCCCGCCCCACCGCACTTCCGTGGTTGCGCCGCCCCCGGGCCAATCCACAAACACTCCCCGTCATCCAGATCCGGCGGCGGCAGTACCTTCAACCCATGCAACTCTAAAAGATAGCCATCTAAGCACTGCTTCCGCAGCGAACTTGCGGCCCCGCACCCTTACGTTAGACACCAGCCAACCGGTAGCCTAGGAGCTCCGCCGCCTCGAGGGGTGCTGCTTCCCATTGGGAATCGATTGGCCCAGAATAAAAATTCAGACAACTGACGCCTAAATAAAGTCATTTCAGATGAGGGCGCGACCTATCTGGCGGCATGGTGAAGTAGGCAGGTCCAGCTGCCGAGTCGGTGAGGCCGGCGCGGTTGCGGTGGTGACCGGCAGCAGGGAAAGAGCAATGTCGCGACGGTCGACGGCTACGCGGAATCAGTGCCAGGACTCTGGACGGATCCGAAGTTGGATCCGCTCCAGTGCCATGAACAACAGCGGGGGTGAATCGGCTCCGGTACGGTTCACGCGGTTGTCGTTGAGGCAGCACCAGCAGCATGGAGTAAGAGGCACACGGCCCAGTGCATGACGGCAATTGGACAACGTCTCCAGCATTAGGGAGGAGGGCGGGTGTGAAATTGGTGCGGTGGGGGGCGCCATGGAGGTGGGGCTGAGGTTTCGCGGCTTGGGAGAAGGTACCTTCCCGGGGAGAAGGTGATT
>NC_041387.1:641660552-641661570 GCF_002162155.2 Triticum dicoccoides
CGGACGCATTTGTCTGAAATGTGAGGGGGAGTTACAGTTCTACCCTTGCCTATAGGCTTCTCGGCTTGGGTCTGTGTACTGAGGGTCGGGGATAGTAGAGTAACTTTGCTTCTCCCCAAATAGTGGGCACGAGCGATTTCGAGCGAGGAGGGCGTGTTTTGAACTATAGTGGGCGCGTGCGAATTCGGGCGAGGAGAGCGTGTTTTGAAATAGTGGGCGCGAGGTATTTCGGGCGAGGAGAGCGTGTTTTGCCGACCTTGGTTTATGAAATATTCGTCACATGTCATTTCGGCCGAGGAGAAGGCGCGCTTGGATGAAGTTACGAACCTACCCTCGATGTACAACGGGCAATTGATGCGTGTCCCACATAGGACGGTAATTTCACGTCTCCCATTTATTTGCTCGGGCGAATTCCACCGAGCAGAGAGGATGTTTAACGGTTCGTCAAATTTTGGGAGAACGAGCATCCACGTCTACCTTACCAAGTCGATTCGAATCAAATTTTGAAATATTAGCTTGCCACTTCTTTTTTAGATGGAGAGATGATGCTCGGGAGTAATGTGTTTTTACATGCTCGTTGCTAGCGATTTACTATATGACAAATAGTTGACCCACTCAAAAACGCGAATCAAACCCAAAATGAAATATCTCGATTGAATGAACTAGCTCATTCAGTAGGTCAAAATAGTGAACTAAATCCAAAATTGAACACCTCAATCGAGTAGCATGTTGTACAGTATTATAGTACTCCATGAACATGTTGAAAGTCAAATTAATGAACTTGTTTGATATACGCATATATCCGTTCATGTGTGGATTGCAGATAACATGGTCTCCAATTTAAATATTTGAATGCAATTTTATATCAGTCTTTGATGCATAAAATGCGACCTCCCCCTCTCCCGGACTCCTGTTCTCTCTCTCTCGCTCTCACTCTCTCGCCGACAATCTTCAATTCTGTCGCACGCATCCGACACAAAAACCTTGTTGGTCCCTCTCTCTCTCTGTGTGTGTGGGG
>NC_041387.1:641661831-641682493 GCF_002162155.2 Triticum dicoccoides
TCTAGTCCGCATTCATATATACACCATCTATAGGTCTCTCTCGCACACTATGTATGATACTCTAGCTAGTCCAAGCTAGATATCTTGGGTGCACTCATCGTACGCACACAAATTCCTTCTCTCTTTGCCCGTAACTCTCTCACGCACCACTATGTCGTCTCAGAGCTCTTCCCCCCTCTCTCAAACTCTCCATCCACCTGGGTCACACATACACATGCATATCTCACTCGCACTCGATAGGCCCATCTAAAACTCTATCTCTCTCCATCGTTCTCTCTCCATCTCACACGCACACACATACAATCTCATGCCCAGCTAGCCAAGTATGATGGTCTCTCACTCAATTGTAGGCACACGCAGTCCCCCGTATATGTATATGACTAGCTAATCTTAGTCTCCATCACAAACATGTGCATGGTCTATCTCGATTTCTCTCAGGGCATCTTTCTATTGCGCACACACTCCCTCAATCTCCCACCCATATAGTCCCCTGACGATCTCGAGGGGATCTCTCTATCACAAACACACCCTCTCTCCCTCCCCATGCGTCCATGCCATCCATGTGTCCCTCTCGACCTTTTTTCCTTGTTGGCCAGACCTCTATTGGACATGTGCTACAGGGGTGTCTCTCTCCGTTGCAAACAATCACACACTAGCTATCTTCGTGTATCTCCTCGCCTCGGTTTTCCATCTCGGAGATGCATGCGTGATATGTTCGCATAAGAAACGAAAAAACACACACACTCTCTAATTTATCATTTGTTGTCACTTTCTCTTTCACACACATACTCTTTTTGCACACTTACTCATTCTCCTTCACACGCACTTGATCTGTCTCGACTGAGGCACTCACCTCCGTCCATAGCACATAGATTTATTGAAAAGTCAAACATCACAAAGTTTGACCATGTACGTGGAGAAAAAGAATTACATCTAGTACGGCAAACATATACCATTAGATTCACCATGAGATGTAGTTTTGTATGATGTATCTTTGGTATTGTAGATATAAATAACATTTGCGTAAACCTGATCAAAGTTTCCAAAGTTTGAATTCTAAAAAATTTACATGCACTGCATTATCGAGCGGATGGAATATCTCTTTCCCCCTCTCAGCTATCTGATGCACCACTCAGCCTTATCGGGGCTCCTCAATCTCTCTCAAACTTTATTGGTCAGTTTGGTTCGTGACCTGACCCTCATGCCTTGATGGTCGGTACTGCTTGGTGTGGACGTGAGATGTAAAATATTTCTGCCTGGCCAGGCTTGTGTGGTGCTGAAGCGTTTGGTTCATGCCTAGGCCATGCAAAGCATCAACGTCCCATCAATCAATCCATGTATCAATTATTCAATGCTAATATCCATCCATGTTGCTGTTAGCCTCGTGGCCGCATGACCAGGCACGGCCAGGCGTTCGAAATCGGTCGCTTGGGCCAGGCTACTTGCAGTGTCTGGAGTTCAGCCAGGCTAATTAAAGTGCAAGAGGGAACCCAGCCCAGGCGGGCTTTCTTTTTCACAAGGTATCAACCAAACAAGCATGCATGAAATCCAGCCACAACCCCAGGCCACGCAAAAGATGCTCACGAGGCAAGCCAAACGGGCCTTATGTCTCCCTGGTTCACACATACACATGTCTCACTCGCGCTATACGTATAGACCCATCCAACACTCTTCGCCCTTGTTCTCTCTCCATGTGACACGCAACCCCCTAAGTACCATAATCCCTCACTCCATCATAGGCTCTGTTTGGATCCATGGGTTAGAGTTAGTTTGGGTTAGTTTGGAGTCAACTAACCCAAAAAGATCCAAACAGGAGGGTTAGTTTAGGTTAGATGCATCTAACCCATCCAAAAAAACTAACCCATCCAAGAGGTGCTTATTTGGGTTAGTTCTTCTCGGGACCACTAATAAACGCTTTTTTCTCTCGCTCTCCCCGCAGCAGTTCCCTCCCCACTTCCTCGGAGCTTCTCGTCCTCTCCCTCCCTCCCTCTCGCACCACCCGTGAAGGTGCCTCGCCGTATCCACGCTCCATCTAACCCTGCCATCCAAACACCTCTTTACTTAGAGTTAGTTCAGGGTTAGAATCTAACTCTAACCTCTAACTGAGTTAGAGTATCCAAACAGGGCCATAGGCGCAAGCACTCCCCCCCTCCTAAGTATGATTATCTCTTACTAGCCATCAGGAACACACGTATTGTCTCCTTCCATCCATACATCGATCTCGATATCTCTTGGGGCATCTTCTATCGCGCACACACCTTGTCACTCGATCTGCCACCCATGTAGTCCCATCACGATCTCCAGGGGATCTCTCTATGACAAACATACGCTCTCTCCTCCCCATGTCTGCATTTTCTCCGTACGTCTCTCTCGACGTCTCTCCCTTGTTTGTCAGACCCCTCTTGGCCACGTGCTAGGGGTCTTCCTCTCTCGGTTCCAAACAACCACGCATTATCTCCTCACCTTGCCTCCGTTGTCGAAGATGCATGTGTGATATGTTTGCATAAGACACGCACGCTTTTTCACCACTTTTATCGTGTGTTGTCCATGTCTCTTTCACACACGCATACACACTTTTTTCACTCTCTCTCTCTCGTCAGGGACTCTGTCACGTCCATAAGCATATGGATGTTTTGAAAAGTCAAACCTCAGAAAAGTTTGACTAGGTATATGTGGAGAAAAACATTTACATCTGGAACGATCATTAGATTCATCACAACATGTACTTACTTCATACTATCATTTATCTTTGGTATTGCCGATATAAGTAATTTCTTTATAAACTTGGTCAAAGTTTCAAAAGTTTGACTTTAAAAAAATGTTGTAACTACATTATCGAATGGAGGGAGTAGCTCTTTCTCTCTCTCTCTGCTATCTCTCATGGGCCTCCCCTCTCACTCGAACTCTCTATACCGACGGATTATACGCTCATTTTTTCAGCGTATAGCTCTGTATATTGTTTAGTTGATCGGTCAACCAATCCACATGCTGCGTTGTCAGCTCGTGTTCTGTATCTTGGTGTGCTGGCCCATGTGGTAGTGGGTGAAAATAAGTAAACTAGAGGCCCATCTGACACGCGGTGAAGGAAACAAAGTTGAAACCACTCGGGGTAGCACCCCGCATGCTAGTAAATTGAGGGTGCATTGAGGACAAACTTCCTGCACGCGAAGGACGCACTCGCGCACAATTCACCATTGCGCGGCGGCATGCACAGAAGGACGCACTCGCGCACACCCAGCACACAACACACACCAGCACACGTGTACACCGGCGTCGCCGCCTATTGAGATGGACAGCGAGGCATCCAACAAGCGGAGGCCGCTCGAGCCAAAACCGCATCCGGCGAGCCAGGACTTCATCAGCAGCCTCCCCGATGACATGCTACTCGTCATCATCGGCCTCCTCCCCACCAAATCTGCCGTGTGGACCGCCTTGCTCTCCCGGTGGTGGCGCCCCCTCTGGCGCTGCGTCCCCCTCAATCTCACCGTCGACAGCTGCCTCTGCGACGGGGATTGCAAACGCATGGCCGCAGTCTCCAAGATCCTTTCATCGCACCCTGGGCCAGCCATACGCCTTGACATCCGCATGTTCAGTACCAACTGCAAGGTCCAACCCAAGTTCGACGAGTGGTTCTTATCCCCCGCCCTAGATCAGCTCGAGGAGCTCAGCTTTGAAGCTGGACGATGTTGCTCTATGCCGCCGTTCGCGCTCCGCCTCACGCCAACGCTGTGCCGCGCCAGCTTCAGCTCCTGCTATCTTCCCCAGATTAATGCCGCGCCCGCCCTTCTTCTCCCTCAAATCAAGAAGCTCGACCTATTCGACGTTGTCATCTCGAAGAAGGCTATGGAGCACCTGCTCCGCAGCTATACTGCGCTTGAGTACCTTCGTCTTGAGCAGATCCACGGGTTCATTAGCCTCCACATCGCCTCGACGAATCTCCGATGGATTTATGTGTCTTGCTGGCCCCGCAACAAGACATCAATTGGGAAGAGATCACTCCAGCTGTTCCACGTTATGGTCATTGAGAATGCGCCTTTCCTTGAGAGATTGCTTGTATCGGATCTAGAAGGTCCAACAAAAATCAGGGTCATTAACGCGCCGAAATTCACATCGTTGGTGTACTCATCTGCCAAATTCTCTGAACTCTTTATTAGATCCGTAATCGTTCAGGTACAACACTCATCTTCTTCTCCGTCTTCTTGAAATTCACATTTTTAAATTTCTTCTTGATGTATTTACGACCGTCTTCCAGAAAATGATTCCCACAAGCTTGACCTAGTCCATGCGCACAGTGAAGATCTTAGCACTAAAATCTATCGGCCCCAATCTGGATCAAGTTGTTGGATTCCTTACATGCTTTCCATGCACGGAGAAGCTACTCATCGAGGTGAAACTTCTTTCCTATTAGTAAACGGTAATCACAACGTAGCTCAATTTTTTCGTAATTTTCCCAAATTACGATGACAAGTGTAGTGTTCAAAACTACATCTACGCACTGCACCGAAAGAAATGTTTTTAGTATTTTTTCTCACGTGATCACCTGCATCATTTTTATGCTGTACTACTATAGTAGCCTAGGCTAGTCATAGTGGAAAGTAACTTAGACTACTCCAGTAACTCTATGGTTACCCTAAGGGCAAGTACTACCTCCGTCCTGGTTTACTCTTCCAATTTTGTAGTATCAAAATTTGACCATAGATTTAACTGACAAAATGTTAATGCATGTCACTAAGAACTATATCGTTGGATTCGTATTTGAACATAATTTCAAATGGTGTAATTTTTAGTGACATGCATTGGCATTTTCTTAGGTAAATCTATGGTCAAAATTTTATACTAAATACGAGGTAGTATTCCCTCCGTCCCAAAATTCTTGTCTTACATTTGTTTAGATACGGATGTATCTAACACTAAAATGTAACTAGATACATCTGTATTTAGAGAAATTTAAGACAAGAATTTTGGGACGGAGGGAGTACAAAAGCGGGCTATGTAGGCCAAAACATGTGACAAATTCACTTGTGATGCATTTGGCATCGATGCCCCTCCATTGCTCACCTGGTGCCCCAATCTGGAGCACCTACTTTGCTCCGGTGCCAAATTAGCTCACGCATTGAAAAAACATTGCATGGGAGAGAGAGAGAGGACTGAGGCAATAAAAAAACACTTGTTTGGGAGAGTGAGAGGCTGGTGTAGTTGGTTTGATTGATTTGTTTATACATGTGGGTCTGTGTGCACAGCGGTGCCAACTCTCTCACATCGCGAGAGCGGTGCCAAAATCTTTTGATTTGACATTGATGCGTATTATGTGGCATACTTTTGCGAAATATGGCATCAGCCACATAGTGGAAGGCAACAAATGCCCAAGCTCTTCACGTGCTCCTAGTTAAATGAGAGGAAACAGAAACAGAGAGACAGAGAGGGAGAGAGAGAGAGAGAGTGAAAAAATATCACTAGCAAGCCAACCCTATCATATGAGCGAATGATATTGGTACCTCTTGATGACACGGCAATCTTATGCAGCCAGCTTCTCTAATATGTTCTCTTCTTTTGCAGATAAAAAAGACCCGAAAGTGAAAAATGTGCTGCACTATAACAATCTCATCGAATGCCTTGATCTCCATCTTACAGAAATTGATTTGATCGACTACCGAGGCAGCACATCTGAGATTAAATTGGCCAGGTTCTTTGTTCTGGAGGCAAGTGTGCTCAAGGTAATGAGGTTTGGTGTTCTCTGGCGCAACAATGAATGGTGTGCTGATCACCGCAAGCGTCTAAGCCTAAATGACAAAGTCTCCGCAGAAGCTGAATTTGTTTTTGAAACATCAAGTGGCCAGAGACTCAAAAACTTATTTGCCCATTAGTGACTTGTCAGGGCGGTGGATTTTAGTTTGTACGGTAACACTGCATCCACCTAAAGTAACGAAAGTTCTTACGTGAACTTCCTAGCAATTCCCTCTTCCTAGGTGCAGCATTACTCCTAACATTTGTAATATCAATTTGAAACTTGTAATATTGCCTTGTCCTATTCCTGCGTTTTCAAAATCCCGCGAATCAAACAGGTCATGAGTTGGTGATGATGTTGTGCCTCCATTTTTGCAAAAAGATCTAGATCTGACGCATACAAACCAAGCTTCTCCATTTTTGCAAAAAGATGCCCGCACTTGTTCCCTACAAACAACTCCTTGTCTCTCACAATCAGCCTTATCTCCTCCCCACCACATCTAGAAGGCCGTGGAAAAATCTGGCGCGATGGCCGCTGCCGGAGCAGTCCACCCCCAATCTTGGTGTTCCGTGCAATGCACGGGCATCTACACACGGGAAATTATGTCGAACAGGGCTAGTTGTAAGCAGGCTAGCTCTACAACCATGATGATAGTGACTGCAGACGGTGAGGCTAACTATGGTATGCCGAACACGGCGCCTATACTCAGGTGTCATCTCCGGCGCAGGGTCTTGTCACTTCACTGTGAGGAGCAGCATGTAATAATTTGACCAACGGGTAGTACAGTGCTAGTACTCCTAGGAGTACTACATTGGTAGTACTACTACTAGTACTAGGAGCACCACCGTATGGATTTAGGAGTACTACCACGTCCATCTGGATTTTAGTATTTGACTAGCAATATCTAGTAATGCATGTCACAAAAAATGTACTACTCCCTCTGTAAATAAATACATGGTGTTTTATTCCTATCGGTGAGAGAACTTAATGTTTTCTTGCTAACTAGAGTCTTAATAAGATTACATGCAATGATGCAATGAACTAAACACTGCATGTCATGTTTGGTAGTCTCAAGTCATTGAAAGCATGCACGACCCACATCTCTCATTGGTTGATATGTCACGAAATAAGAAACAAGGAGGGAGTTAATGCACTGTGCCTAAGTGTTTTGGGATTATTTGGTTTTCGTAATGTGACTTACACAACATTTTTGTTTACATGCATTAACATTTTATTAGTTAAATCAAAGGTCAAAACTTGGCGCAAAATGCAAAGGGGACCAATAAACTAGCAAACATCAAACTTCTCCCGTTTGGCCCCAACTAGAGGTCCGGTGAGATGACTATACTGCACCGGCACGGAGGGGGGCGCAGCTTCATTGACTTACGACAACTGCCTTTGGGTGAATGACACGTGGGCCCAGGGGGTGGCTGGCCTACCTATCATACAGCCAAAGGCAAGTGCAGTAGAGGGCCGAGGAGTAGTACGAAATCCTACGCACCTACGCACGCTAACCAAGGGCAAGAGTGATCACTCGAATCGCAAGATCAATTGACTAGTAGAAGCTAAGCTAGACCCATGGAGGCGATGAGCGCGAGCATCAGCCGGCTGTGCCAGATGGTCCACGACGCCGACCTGCGGCCCCGCAACGAGGAACGTCTCCAGGTAGTATTGCTTGAGGCCGGCAGGGCGAGGGGCCGCTTGGACGACAGCTTCGTATCCTTGTTCGACGAGGTCCTCGTCGGTTTCCTCGACAAGTTCACCGTCATCAAGAAGCTCGCGGACGACTTTGACGTAAGCCTTCAGCCGACGCGCCCAGGCTCTATGATGCCCGCCACCCTCAACGACCACTATGGTGACAACCTCTTTGACGCATTGGTGGCCCTGCGACTGCCCGCCGTCGCGCCGGAGAATGTCCACCTTGAGGTCGCGCTCGCCGTGCAGCGCCTGGCGCAGCAAGACACCATGGACATAATCACCCACGTCTACACGCATGCAAGAGGAGGACGATAGGACGCTGGCCTTCTTGGACCGCAGGGCAACCTTGGACACACTGTTCAGAAGCACGTTGAGCTCGCCGCCAACGCCGCTGCTCCTCACACGTCGGTTGGTGACCCGGCGCACTAGGGTGTGAGGATATCGTTGATGGATTCGTATGTATTTTTATCTTTCCGTCAAATCCATGTAGTAGTATATGATACTACAGTAATTATCTTACCTTCCGCATCAACTTCATAATTTTCGTACATACTCCATGCATGAACGGCGCCATAACCAAACTTCTCATTACTCTAGGCAAAATCGTTATTTTCTATCTATCAATCGCGCCATGGAGCAGAACCAAATTTTACAAGTTACGAGTTCAAAAGGAAAAGCCTGCCGTGTTCGCGTCGCACCCCCACACGGCTGGTCCGGCACGCCGCTCAAGCGGGAATGCGTGCGGTGTTGCATTTTCACTTACAAGTGGGACCGTAGTTGAGCAAACCGACTATCGGCAAACCCCCACCCCGCCCACCGCGCGATGGCTGAGAAAACAGGAGGGAGAAGAGATGGCTATAGCACGGACTCCAAGAAAATTGGTGTCGGATGGGACTTGTGTGGGTGGCGTGTGCCGTAGTGCTAGACGTGAATGCTAGTTATGGCCCAAGCCACCCCACTATATCGAGCCTATATCGAGGTACAGTACGTAGAACAAATTTCCTGCAGTCCGTGCTCAGCACTCCTCTATCTCTCTTCTCAGCCAGCCAGCGGACGCGCGGAGCCCATCGTTTGTTTGCTCACATGCGGTCCCACATGTCAGTGAAAACGCAAGCGGACCCACTAAACCTGCACATCTTTCACCTCGACGTGCTGGTGATGAAAAACAAATCCAAGAAAGATCTTCGGTGGCCGCTTTTGGAGTTACTCAAGAGTAGTAAGATTCTATTTACAGTTTAACCCAAGATGCACATCTCGTGGCTTCAACTTATCAACTACCACTCTATTTTCTTTCATGACACGACCTGGATGCTGGATGTCCCACGTGTCGGCAAAAGGAGGAAGAACCCGACCAAATCTTCGGTTGTGCTCTCGGATTAGACTAGTTGTGCTAACTTAAATTTTTTATTGTGTACTCCCTCCGTTCCAAAATACTTGACCTCCATTTGTCCAAAAATCGATGTGCCTATATACTAAAACATGTCTAGATACATATATATTTTGACAAATAGAAGGCATGTATTGTGCAACGGAGGGAGTAGAATGGATGCAAGTTTTTGTATTGGGAAGAAGAGTACATCCATATATTGATAGAGCGCAATTTAGTAGATGTTCTATCACTTTTAGCTAGCACAGAGGCTATAGATGAGATTAGTGCACTTGTTGATACTCCTACTTGGTATGCGTGTTGCTGCTTAGACGCAGAGAAAAACGGACCGGAGGGAGTACTAGAATAGAGGCTAGACATGAGACTAGATGCGAGGAAGCAACGTCTACTTCTTTACACTCGAAGAAGAAAGAAGCACGCAAGATCGAGCCTCCGCAGATCAACAATGAATGCATCGAGAAGGCACTAATCCAACTTACAGGAGTAGTAAAATGTATTCTTGTGGTTCTTGTTTTCTTTGGTCTTGCTTTTCTAGTCAAAATTATCGTTGGAGTTCGTGCAAAACGGAGGTCCGTTTGGGGTCGTGCATTGCAATTGGCCTTACAAGTGGGACCGGAGTTAAGGAAAACGACTATCGGCAAACCCCCACCTTGCCTGCCACGCGATGGCTGAGTTAGAGAAACGATGACGTTGAAGAGATTGCTCTAGCACGGACTCCAAGAAATATGATGTCAGATGGAAGTCGTGTTGGTGGCGTGTGCCGTACTCCTGGACGTGAATGCTTGTTCTGGCCCATGCCACCCTACTACTCCTACTAGTTAGTTCTATATAGTACTACTAGTATTGAGGATTCCAGGTGCTGGTTACATAGTACAGCATGGTTACAGTAAAAACACCCACACGACGTGCAAAGCATGTGAAGCTAGTACAAATATTGTACTACTATTGTTGATTGGCCCCATCCGATAACCTGCTGCAATGCATGTACAATTATGTATTCGGAATTTTTTTTTGCCTCGTCGCACCACTCACTCACAGAAGCAACTCGAAAGCCATTCATAAATTTAGTAAGTTTATCACAGGCATACCATTTTATTACATACAACAGGTCATCAACCCAGATCGACAACGAGGATACATTATAAATACTAAAGTTTTCACCACACAACAAATAACAAGCAATGAAATGAACTTCAACTCAACCATTCCTCGGCGTTGGAAACGCTTGCTTTGGACCACAAGTGATTCTCTGGGACGGGCCATCCATTGTCGATCTGATCATCCAGGCTGAAGCGGCCTACTATATCAGTACCAGGGTAGGGAACCACCCAAATGTCCGAGGTATAGACACAGTTTCTTCTCATAAAATGGTAGTAACATTGTGTCAACAACAGTTGGATCGTCTTTCACCATCATTGGATAGTTTTATCCAAGGAAGAGCGAGTTTTCTCCAAGACTATCAATTCTGTACCAGGGAGAAGGAGTTGGCGCTAGCACACTAGTATCCATCCCGAATACCATGCAACGGGTGTTGGAATAGGTGCGGAGAGTGCGACCATGGGAGACTACACCTGCTTCCTTAGCAGTAACATCATCGGTGGGCTATATACACATGAGAAGAGGTGATCCATCAGAATTAGTTGCTAGGCGCCAAATAGTATATGGGCTCTGCTCGTACTCATGCTCGTGATCATCACCATCATCATCTCCCCCTTGGTTATAAAAATCTTCAAGTATAGGTGGTGGAATGTTCACAGGACCTTGGAAACACAAGAAGAAGGTTAATTAGTAAGGCTGGCCATAGTGGGGGTAACATAACTAGTATCATGCACTTGGGACTCGCAAACATGCTTACGTGGCAGGCAATTAAGGAAGAGAGAGATGGTTATACTAACATAGGTAGATACCGTAACATAATAAATGTGATGCTACTATGTGTCATGCATGGCAATAAATGAGACCACCTATGATACTAATCTAAGATACTATGCACTATAGAGGTAGTAACATAAACTAGTAACATATGCATGTTACTAGTGTAAGTTACTCCCCACTATGACCAGCCTTGCTACCCGCATGCATGTGGATGAAACAATTATAATTACGATGGAAGAAAAACGTACCGAAACAACGAGGATGCCGTGCAAAAACAGTGCCACGAGTGGTGGCAGCAAACACAAGGCCCTCGTATTGAATTGTATCACAGTACTCATCCATGTACAGAAACTGATTTTTGAGCAATATCCATCCAGTCAAACCACTGACGACGGCAACAAGCTTGTCGAAGATAGCAACAACTTCATAGTTGTTGTAATTCCAAGAGCGGTTGGGGACTCGAGAAATTGCTATCTTCCATAGAAGAGAGTCACCATGATTGTATTTGAACGTGCGTACAATACCGGTGTGCTCAACCTCTGGGCAGTCTGTTGAGATTTTTGGAAGTGGAACGCGGTCACGAGTGTACACATTCACAAGTTCCCACTCGCAGTTGGACCCAATGTAAACAATCCAATCTCAGTTTGCGCCTGCCCAAGCCTTGCCCTCAAGCGATGGCATCTTAACATCATACGTATCATTATCAAGCTGCATCAACTTGCATAGGGCGAGGCCTCCATCGTGACGGCGCCAGTCATCAGGGTCACGGCGAATAAGATAGGGGAGATCAAACCGCTCCTTGACTCTTGGGTTTCTTGTAATGATGTTATTAGTTGAGTCGAGAATGGGCTTGAACAAACCTGCCATGCTAGCCGAGGTGATGACGTCGCACCGATCAATGAGTTCCTCCACCACGTCATCTTTTAGATCGGGGCAAGAATAACGGGGTCGTTTCTGTCCTGTTCCCTCCATGGAGAAGACGATCGAACAATGGTAGAAGAAAGGGTGAAGGGCTGAAGGAAAATGGAGGAGGGAGAGGAAGAGCGTGCAACAGAAGTTCCAAATCGAGAGGGAAAGGCGAAGAGTCGGTGGACGGTTGCCAGTTTGCCACGGTTCACGAAGGGGCGCCCCGGCCTACACGTCGGTTCGGAAATACTCCTACTACTCGCCGTCGTCTCACTGATATGGGGAACGGGACCACATGTCAATGAGACATGGTGTGTAATTTCTCGTGCAAAATGCAATCTGGCCGCGTTGGCCCGAGGTGCCGCATTAGTCATCGTCCTTTATTTTTTAATGGCGCGCCATTCAGTTTTGAAGCACGACTAACTGGTACTGTACGCAGAGAAAATATAAACTACTCTACCACTACTCCACCTCCAGTACTAGTAGTATAAAGAAGATATATAGGCTGGAGCTTCAGCGCTTTCTTGCCAAGGGCTGCCCACTTGCTTCTCACACTACCACCCTCTCTCCAGATCTAAAAAAGATAACCCCTCTCTCCCTCCTCACCGGTGGTCGCAGATCCACTGGGGAAGAAAAGGACGTGCAACGTTGATGCACTCGTCGTCGGCGAGCGAGGTCACGCACTGATGACAAGGCCGTCCTCTCAGACCTAGCGCCCGCACGGGATCGCTGTCGTAGTGTGTGCAGGGGACGACAACCACGAGCAAAGCCACTTCCCGCTGACCCTCAGGTATGCTACCTCTTTTCGAACCATACCCTTGTTCTATTGCCCCATCTAGCACGTCGTTGCATGTGGATCTTTTTCCACTCCACCATCTTCCCAATTTGCTATCCTCTGCTCTGCTGGCCACGCAGACAAAAACCATAATTTGCACTATTAAAGGAAACCCTACTTCATGCAGACTAATGCATGTCTGGGTTGAATAAGGAAAGGAAGGGAGACTGTACTGTCCAAGAGAGTAGGCATCAAACCCGCATCTAGGTTGAAAAGGGGAAAATCAGTAGCTAAGGAATGAGTCTCGTGTCTCTTGGTTGAAGAAGGGTAGAAAGGCATGACAACGCAATAGAGAATGACCAGGTCGATCGGTTTGTTGTCCTCACATAGGAAAAAGGTGGCTAAAGAGAACAAAAATGGGACGTAATCCACATATGCTGCCTGGATATTTGTTGCTCTGGGCAACCATACCTCCCTCACCACTCTGTGTCCGTGGAGGTACATCGTACTGGTGCGCCCACTATCCGAATGGGCCTCCCATGCTTTTATTGCCACTTTTTTGCTGTTAGTATAACGCCAGCAGTCAAGTCAAGCAATGCTACTGCTAAAGTGAAGCCACATTTAACTAGTGCCGCTCTCAGTCTAATGCCACCGACAAATTTAAGCAATGCCATTTAATGTCACTGGATTATTTCAGGGTTAGCTGTTGATTGTGGATGTATTAAAGATTTTTCAGTTAAGGCATTATAATGTTGTTGCACAACCAGTATACCAACGATGAAACCTGTTACTACCTTCAGATTTTTGCACTGTTAATGCTTATAGATTACATACCTCACTTTCATGAGATAAGTTAATTTTTTTGTACAGTGTCACCAAAATGCCAAGGCGCTGATGTCATTTTATTTTGGTTAAACTGCACAAACAATTATGAAGAGAAGAGGAAAGGTTAAGAGTGGGCACTTCCTCCTCCGGCTGTTCTCTTGATTCGTTTGATCAAGTTTTTATGTTTGATCGATTATCAAGATTGGGATAGCAATTTTTAAGGTCCCCTCGAGTTCAAAATGATATTTACCTTGGAGGTACATGGTTTGCAATTTTTTTATACTGTCATTAGTTAATAATGCTAGTTACCTTCAGACTTTTGTATTTGGTTTAATGCTCATGCACAGCTAGTATACCAATGCTGAAACTTGTTACCTTTACATTTTGTATTGTTAATTCTTATAGAAACCTTCCAGTGCTAGAGTTTATTGAAGTCTGTTCAGTAAAACCATTGTATTGTACCCTGTAATAAACTAACTACTCTACTGTTGCACTAGCCACTGGATTAGTGTATATTTGTAGTATTCGAGTGGTGTTGCATTAGCGTATGGACATAAATAAAGTGTGGCAAGCTTTCCCAGATATATGCTCAAGAAAACTACTACCTATTTTTCTAAATACTAGACGTTTGGGTACTTTAAATTGAACCGTGAAAACGTCTTATATTAAGGAACAGAGGGTGCAGGGTTCACTCAAATTATCCCGGTAAAGCTAGTCACACCTTTTTTAAAATTAATGTTCATTATGTTATCAGAGGAGGTCTGTATGTTTGTCTCTAATGCCTGTCTACTACATACCCGACATCATGATGTAATGTTAAGTCATTTCCTTTTGTACAGTGTAACTAAATTGTCAAGGCGGTGATGGCATTTTATTTTAGTAGAACTGCACAAAATTTGCTTAAAAGAAGAGGAAAGGTCAGGAATGGCTCAGTTTTTCAGAAAAAAACTATGTATGCCTTCCTGACATCAGCCGCTGTTGCTTTATTTATTCCTTCAAATAGGTGGTTAGAAACAGTCTTGCTACCTTTTCCCATTAAGAAATTGGAATGCTTATATTTGTGAGTCTATGCTTCAACTAGTGCCACTTCTATAGTAATCACACTTTCAATATCTATGCAAACAGGGATGCTCGATTTTAGTGGAGCTGCACAAAAAGTCCAACTGTGTCAACATTAGGAGCATGTTTTTTTCCAAACCTTTATATCCAATTGGTGGCACTATGAGCTGTTCATTACGAAGGTACATGGTTTGCTACTATCTTGCTACTCTTTTTGTTCTGTGATTAGATAGTAATACTAGTGGTTTGCATATGAATTTATTGGTAGGGTGGACCTACATTGGAGGTGCAGGACAGGATTCAATGATTGGATGCTCAATTTTGGTTGTATTGATTTCACCTCTTCCATCACTACGAACATGGTGTGGTATATGTTTACTAGCTGCTTGATATTTGTGCAAACAGAGATGTCTACCCGTTGCTATTTGGCAAACAAACAAAGTGTCCGCAATTTTGGTTGAACTGCACAAGAGAATAGTATAGTCACTGCATGCAGTGCCATTTGAAAATGGACACAAAGAATGGATAGTCACTTCATGGACTGCAGAAAAGTAGTACTCTACTATTTACTGGCCAATAGTTGGTGCTTCAATGCTTTGGTCTGATTATACAATGGGCATCATTTTCCCTAAGTTAAAGTTTGTATTCCGAAAATAGTCTCGCGGTGTGATCAAGAGAAGACCAAATCATATTGCAGTGGATGTTCCTCCATCATGTGTGGTTCATTCTCATGGTTCCAGCTGTTGGTGAAACCACTTACGTTTGCAAGAGGAATTGTAGACTTCACAAAAAAATTTGTCTTTCAGTCTGTACTGAATGTTGGCCAAGAGAAGCATCCATGTTAGTAGGAAGAAAAGATGTTTTTTCTAGATCTTTGCTTTTGGAGCTACATATTTGTATATGATCTGTGAATCATTGTGATGCATTAACATGTTGATCTTATGTATGGGAATCGTACTAGTTAGTTTTAGTTGCGACGCAAGATCCGAACTAGCTGATCTTTGCTTTTGGAGCTACATATTTGTATATGATCTGTGAATCATTGAGATGCAATAACAGTTACTTATTTCTGTTCGCTCAGTGTTTACAAGTTACTGATCGATCACTAGTTGCCTACAAATGCGCACCTGCCAGTTTTATTTGCGACACAAGATGCGAAGTGGCAGTTTTTTGAATAAAAATGCCTACCTCTGAAGAAACTGACAAGCTACACTATCGATCCTACACGGATAAATAGCATATCACGCACGTACTACCTCCTTTCCGGTTTGCAGGGCTCAATTCAAGAAACGACCTACTCGATCCTACACGACTAAATAGCGGATCACGCACGTACTAGTACCTCCTTTCCGGTTTGCAGGGCTTAATCCAAACCTCTCACCAACCAAGGTACTCCCTCCGTCCGGGTTTATTAGTCCCGTGAGCAAAGCAGCAAGACCAAGGCATGGCAATAATTAACGGCATGCAGAAGTTTAAGCCTAATTAATTCCAGCGATTTAAGTGGCTGCATGCGTGCCCTCGGCTGCGACTCGTTGCATGCTGCTTCGCGTACTGCCTGCGAGCGATTCTGAGTTCCTGCATGCAGTCGGCCGTAATTAAGGCAGCTAACTGATGCGAAAAAAGATACGCTTTAATTGTTGCGGGCTTTTTAAATCCGTGAAATCATTATTGATAAGGAGGGAGATAATTCAAGTGCACTCGTTTGACCACCATGCCGGCGTGGGAACCAGACGGGACGGCACAGTCATAATTCCAGTTTCCCTAGTTTTCCACGGCAAGCTAGCATGCTAAGCCATTATGCATTGAATTCCGATGACCGTCGCACTACCTTCCCCCTATAAGTACTGTTTCCCGGCATTCTCCAGTGCCACCGTGACCCAACTCGCCATATCCTCATAAGCCCCCACCAGCCCGACATCGCTCGCCACGTCCGCCATGCCCCCGCCCGTTCGCGGTAGGCGACGCTGGAGGCGGTCACCGCCGGAACTAGTGTTCGGTTTTTCACCGGAGGCATTCTATCTGTCTTTAGATGACGATGCACAGATCGAGGAGTTGTTGGAGCGCGATCGCATGGCGGAGGAGCAAGAGTTGTTGGAGCGCGACCGCCTGGCGGAGGAGCAGCGTAACACCGATTTGCACCGCCAGCGAGACATGGAGCAGCAGCGCACCGACACTCTGAGTCGCGAGCAGAGCGCTCGCAACTGGGCCGACTACGTGGAGGCCGGCGCCCGACAAATAGCCCTGGAGGCTGTCGGGCACGCATGCGTTCGCGACACCGATTTTTACTACCAGCTCGTCAAGTGGGTTTCCTGCTTGGAAGCCGAAGCTTCAGTGGACCACGCCGGCATGGAAAGGGCCAACGCGCGCGAGCAACACGCCCTATCGCACCTCTGGCAAGTCCAAGGCGAGGCGCAGGACGCCGGTGCAGGCGTTTAGCATGTAACACCGACATCGTCTAGTTAGCTAAGAGTAAGTTAGTACTTGTCTAGTTGGAGTAGATAGTTAACTTGGCTATGATGGTTGTCAACGTGGAAGTTCAGTACTCTATATGTGGATCAGACCTGTTACTTTGCTCTGAATGTTGAACTTTCCGTTTGAACGTATGGAATGGGTTGTTATTTATTAAATGCGTTGTATTTGTCCTCCACGGGTTTAGAGGCTGACTTGTGGGCCTAGCAAGTTGACGCGTACACAATCAGGAGATGATTGTACGTGGAGAGGATGACAGCAGGGACCCACCAAGGTCATGGCAGTACGCAAGCAAGTGCCTCCTTATTTCAAGCCAATAAAAAAATGGCTCCTCCTACCGGATTTCTGACATCTGGGTCCCATGCCATTGTCAACGTAGTCAATAAACAAGAGAATTGCACAACGAGCGACTGACACCAGGGACCCAGCAGCTCGCCCAGTTATTTTCGTTTTGGGTTAATTTGATAAATGCCTCCGAGAAATGCCACTGCAATTTCCAAACTTTGAAAAATGCCATTTCATGCCATTTCTAGTGGCACTTTTTGAAGTCTGGAGTGGCGTTTTTCAAAGTTCGCAAACTGCAGTGGCGTTTTTCAAAGTTTGCAAAAATTGCAGTGGCATTTTTGAAAGTTTGGAAATTGCAGTGCATTTTTATGAATCGCCATAATTGGAGTGGCATTTATCTAATATGTTTTTGAGATGGAAGCAGGGTGTCAACTGGGCTGTACGGGACACTCTGGCCTGTCTAGACAACCTTTTCATTTACGTTTACCACAGACCAGCCCAGTAGTTTTTTTCTTTTTGAAAATGGCTAGCCCAGTTTTTTTGTGATTTGTCAAGTAGTCACTTTATCAGGCCTGTTGGGCTAGACGAGGAGAGCTTCATTCGGCTGGCCGAGAAAATGGCCTATCAGTAATGAGAAATGGGCTGTACATTTTTAAAACACATCAAACCGGCAATTAGTTTCAAATATCTTTTCTTCATTTTGAGATTTTAAATTGCATTGATTTTTATGCGTGGACAATTTATTGGATTTTATATTGATATACATTTATTTTTAAAATCAGTCTGAATGTGACTCGAAATTTCGGGATTAAAAACAGTTCAGACCGCACCGACATATGCAAAATTTCGTATAATTTTTTAACCGTGGCCACAATATGGGCTGTAATGCTAACAAAAATAATATGGGCTCCAAAAAAACCCGTAAGAATTAGCAAATGGGCTGTAAACTATTTGAAATAATGGCAGATGGGCTGTATGCTGTTTTCCACAGATTTGAGGCTTTCCACAGATGGCCTGTATACTGTTGGATGTCCATCCAACGGCCGTCGTGCTTCTTCAATCTCTGCTCTTCCTGCTCCAGCTGCTCAAACAAGCACCGGCGGGGCTGCCTGCTCCCTCCTCCCCGCGGCCGACTGTGCTGCCGCGCAGGCCTCACCGCCCCACCGTACTCTCATCGCTGGCCTAGCTATCCCTCTGCTCACCCTCAGTCCCACACATGCTGTTATTCTCCGGTGATGGCAGATGAACCAGTAAACCCTCGTAGTCCTCCGCGTGGGAAATAACTGCCGAGTATTCCCTTGCTCTGTGTCATTCCCTTCCTAGGCCTCGCCGTCGCCCACTGCCCTGGTGCTCTCGGCGCGGCCTGGTCAACGTGGTCAATGAACGACATCCATCGGAAGTGGACTGTACGTGGAGAGGCTGACAGCTGGGTCCACGGCCGCACGCAAGGAAATGCCTCCTTATTACACGCAAAATAATGATTCCTCCACCTGACATCTGGGACCCATCGAAAGGGCCTCTGTATTTCGCGAAAAAATGTTACCGCCACTGACAGCTCGGACCCACCAGCTATATCTTCGCACGTAAGGAAGTGCCTCCTTATTACGCCCAAAAAAAGAATACTCCCCCTGCTAGCTGGGACCCAGTATAGTGGGCCTACTAAGTTGACGGGGACGAAGGGCTTTGTCAACTTAGTCAATATGCATGATTCTAGCTCGACTGACCGTACGATGTCCATCTAAAGGCCATAGTGCTTCTTCAACCTCTGGTCTTCTTGCTCCAGCGGCCCAAAGCAGCGCCGGTCGTGCCGCCAGCTCCTGCCTCCCGTGGCCGGCTGTGCTGCCGCGGAGGCCTCACCGCCCCCATACTACTCCCACCGCTGGCCAGGCCATCCCTCCACTCCACTCACCCACACCCCCTGTTATTCTGCGGCGACAGCAGCGCGGCCTAACCAGTGAACCCTCATACTCCTCTCCGCGTGGGCATCCACTGCCGCGTCTTCCCCGGCTCCGCGTCGTCCCCTTCCTAGGCCTCGCCGTCGTCCACCGCCGTGGTGCTCTCGGTGCGGCGTGGTCAATGTGGTCAACGATCGACTTCCATTGGAAGAATACAATTCGTGGAGAGGCTGACAGCTGGGTCCACGGCAGCCGCAAGGAAGTGCCTCCTTATTACGCGGAAAATAATCATTCCTCCACCTGACAGCAGGGACCCACCGGACGGGCCACCAGTATTTCACGAAAAAAACGTTTGCCCCTGACTACTGGGACCCACCCGACGGGCCACCGTATTTCGCGAAAAAAACGTTCCCCCTGCTGTCAGCTCAGACCCACCGGAAGTGCCTCCTTATTACGCACAAAAATATGAATACCCCCCAGCTAGCTGGGACCCACCTTGGTGGGAGGCTGACTTGTGGGCCTACTAAGTTGACGGGGACGGAGGGCTTTGTCAACTTAGTCAATATAAACGATTCTAGCTCCATTGACCGTACGATGTCCATCCAACGGCCGTATTGCTTCTTCAACCTCTGGTTTTCTTGCTCCAGCTGCCCAAAGCAGCACCGGTCATGCCGCATGCTCCTGCCTCCCGTGGCAGGATGTGCTGCCGCGGAGGCCTCATCGCCCCTACTATTCCCACCGCTGGCCAGGCCCTGCGGCGACGGCAGCCTCACACTGCAGCTGAACCAGTGAACCCTCGTACTCCTCTCGGCGCGGGCTTCCACTGCCGCGTCTTCCCCGGCTCACCGCCGTCCCCTTCCTAGGCTTCGCCGTTGTCCACCGCCCTGGTGCTCTCGGCGCGGCGTGGTCAACGTGGTCAAGGAACGATTTCCATTGGACAGCTGGGTCCACGGCCGCAGCAAGGAAGTGCCTCCTTATTACGCAGAAAATAATTATTCCTCCACCTGACAACGGGGACCCACCAGATGGGCCACCGTATTTCGCGAAAAAAACGTTTCCCCCCTGACCGCTGGGACCCACCAGCTACACCTTCGCATGCAAGGAAGTGCGTCCGGGCAAAAAAACGATTCGCCCTCTGACTGCTGGGACCCACCAGCTACATTTTCGCATGCAAGGGAGTGCCTGATAGTCGGGACCCACCTGGTCGAAGCGTACGTAGCGTTGTGATTCTAGTCACGAACGTGTACGTACATACTGGTCGTTGTAGAGGCGCACACGTTTCGTAGTAGAGGCGCGCACGTAGCATGCACACGTATGTATAGCGGCCAGGGTGCAAGAAAGAAAATACGGCCACGTATGTGTACATACGGGCGGGGTCTCGAACGCCAACTCGCGCATACATACATGGCTGGGTCGGAACGGAGAAACAGAGTCGTCGTCGTGTTCATGGGGAACCAACCGGCTGGGTCGGAACGGAATGCGTGGTCGTGTTCATCGAGAGGTCTTGGACGGAACAGGCGATGGAAATGAGGCCTGGCGTACGGCACAACGGAGGAAACGAACTTGTGTTCGACCGGCCATGTTCGAAACAGGGTCCTGTTGATCGGGAGGGGCCTGGCGTACCGCAAAATGGAGGAAACAGACCTCCTATGGTTGAAACGGGGGTCCTGTTGATCGAGAGGGGTGTGGCGTACCACAAAACGGACCTCCTACGGTCGAAACGGGGGTCCTGTTCATCGGGAGGGGTCTGGCGTACCGCAAAA
>NC_041387.1:641682953-641706064 GCF_002162155.2 Triticum dicoccoides
CATCGATCGACTTCAGTTAGCAGCAGTAGCGTAGGAATCGCTCCATCGGGTTCAGTTAACAGCCATCGACCGATCGCTCGGGTTCAGTAACGCGTAGCCTGCAGTGCAATCGCTCGGGTTTAGTTAGAGCCCAACGCCTCGCCCGGCTTCAGTTAGAGCCAACGCCTCGCACACACGCGCGTGTGTACGAGAGAAACGCGCATCGCTCTGCCCCGAACTCCCACCGTAACTGGCAACTCCCCGAAATTTTCCTCCCCCTCGCTTCTACCACGGTTTTTTCCGTCATGGACGGCCCAAAGAATGTCATGCAGCTGCGTCTCCTGCCCGCCCAGGACGAAAAGCCCATTTTCCGTCATGATTTTTTGTCATAGAAGTAGGAGCCCACCACATCTATGATGATACCGGGTTTTGTCACAATTATCGTCATAGAAGTGTCATATGTATGACATAATTTTTTTTTCGTTCGACCCAAAATGTCACGGGTGTGTCTATTTTTTGTAGTGTGGTGGAGTATGAGGCAGCTTTGCGGAACTGCCCATCCAATGGACGAATGCCCTCGTCAACAATTGCAGTGGCCTTGCCCTTTTCTTTAGCTGAGGAAAATGTCCGCTTGAGGACTTCAATAGGGGGCAAGTAACTGCCATGGTTGAGTGTGTCAGCCTTGTAGTTGATTGAAGACCTTGATCTGAGGAATCTCATAATCTAGGGAGCGTAAGGCTTCAACTCAAAGGGAGACAATGCAACGTTTGCCAGAGTCCTCATGAAGAAGTCATGGTAGTTTACTGGAATACCATGCATGATGTTGAATAGTAAATTCTTCATGATGCCAACAACTTCTTCATCATTCGAGTCGTGGCCTTTGATAGGACTCAGAGTCTTGGTCAGAATGCGATAGACAGTCCGAGGTACATACAACAGTTCCTTCACGAGGAATTTGGTCATTGAGGCTTGAACGGGATTCAGTGTCTTCATCAACACTTGCATGTAGTAATCAGACAGCTCAGGTTCATGATGGATAAGACTAGCACCTTCAAGGGGAGGACTGACAGGAAGGGCACGAAGCAATTCAGAGGCCGGTGCTTTGAAGTGAGTGTTCACTTGCATGTAGTAATCAGACAGCTCAGGTTCATGATGGATAAGACTAGCACCTTCAAGGGAGGACTGAAAGGAAGGGCACGAAGCAATTCAGAGGCCGGTGCTTTGAAGTGAGTGTTTTCTGTCATCCAGTCCAACACCCAAGAGTTCACATCGTCAGCATTTCCAGTGATGTGCAGCGTCGCATAGAACTGAAGAATGAGTTCTTCATTCCAATCACAAATGTCGGTGCAGAAGTTGAGAAATCCAGCATCATGAATAACACTGAGGATAGGTGTGAAGCACGGCAGTGATTCCATATCCACATGAGGAATGTGCTCATGGTCGAAGACTTTGTCCTTATTGAAAAGTAGTGAAGAATAGAAGTTTGCTTGGATGGCAGTCCAGAAACGCTTCCTTCTAAGACGAGCAGCGTCATAAGGGTTGTAGTCAGTGAAGAACACATGATCATGGAAGAAGTCATCATCCTTGAATTTTGGCGTCTTCGAGAATGGATTCTTCGGCTTTGGCTGAGGAGTATCAGTCAATTGCAGCACAACGTCAGGAATCTCAATCTCTGGAGCCGCAGGCTGAGGAATTTCCGCTTCTGCTTTAGTAGCAGCCCGGGTCTCGAATTCTTCAACAGCTTTGTCATCAGCACTAGTGGCTGGAATTTCTTCAGGAATTGAAGGGGCATTATGAATTTCATCAGAGCCCATCTAAACTTCTGTAGAGACTAGGGACTGAGGAATTTGTTGAAGCAGTGTGAACAGAGGAGAGTTGGGGTGCTGACTGTCCCAAAAGTCATCGTTCATCACATGTGTGATGCTCCCAATGTCCACATCTTCATCTTCTTCCATTTCTTCAACGCCTGCTTCTTCAACTGTGAACTGAGGCATTAGCGATGATACCAGGGAAATTGAAGGGATAGTATCCACTTCAATCTCTTCATCCATCTGCTCTGTCAAAGCAGCAGAAGGATTTTCTTCATCTGATTCATCAGGAATCTCATAGTTTTCACCAAAAGGAATGAGTTCCTTCGATGGCATGCTTGAGAGAGGAACAACATCGATAGGATTCTCAAGTGAGCTTGTCAAAATCTTCGCCTTCTTGGGTGCAGAAGATTCTGAGGAAGCAGATGCTTTCCTTTTCTTCAGAGTAGCTCGCTCCGCGGCCTTTGTTTTCTTCACTTCCAGAGCGAAAGGAAGAACTGGGCTTGGTGTTGGTGCAGGAGGAGCAGAGGAAATTGGATCAATTTCTTCAGGCACAACTGATGCAGTTGTCCTATCTTGTGCAGTTTCTTCAGGCGCAGTTTCAGATTCTTCAGCTGACCTGACTTGTTCTTCAAGCGCAACACTAGTGGTTGCCCTGGCAGTTTCTTCAGTGGCTGGAATTTCTTCAGCCCTGGTTCTTGCAGTTTCATCAGCAGCCTGCTTTTCATCAGTGGTGCTGGCATGTTCTTCAGTTGGCTGAGCAGATGCTTCAGCTAAGGGAATTTCAATGTGTGATGGATCATCAACATTGGAAGTGAATTTCCTCGCCATTTTGACGAATCTGACTTTGGCTCCCAGCCATTCTGCCTTATAGGCATCAAATTCATCACTGAGCTTCTTGATCTCAGTTCGATGAGTTGGTCAGGTGATAGCCTCAGAACGTTGTCCTTCAGAAAGCGTTGTTTCTTGTACTGGGCTTTCTTTGCAGTCCTGGCTTGATCATATTTCCATTTTTCTTCAGCAATGAACATCGTCAACATGTGACTTTGTCTAGGAGTGAGGTCTCGCTCTGGGAGAGGAGTGTTCGGATCATTGTGCCAGAGGTCAATGAAATCTAGGATCTTCTTCGGATCCAATAGAAGAGGCACAACACTTCCCTTGGCTCTAGCGGCCCTTTGTTGTCTATCTTTGATGATTTTAGCTAATTCTTCATCATCAGCCTCATCATCATTAGATGGTACTTGAAAGGCAACTTGTTTCTTGTGAGGACTTGGTCTTCAGCAAAGTTGGGATCTTTGAAGATAGGTGATGAGCTGAAGAACTTGCAGAAGCTCCTGAGGCAATTGAGATGTCTGTGGTCCTTTGGCAAGTGGAAAGATGCACAGGTGCCGAGGACTTTGCCAGAGGAGCTAAGGGTTTTGCAACCTGAGGAACTGGAGCAGCTTGAGGTATTTGCCGTGAGGGCACTGATGAGCTTGGCCGTGAGGGCATTGCTGAGGATTGAGGTTTGCGAGCAGGCTTCTTGGTCATAGCCTTCTTGCTCGTGGTGGCCTCAGCAGCGGCAGCATCAGAATCTTCATTGAATTTCGTCACTGCTTCTTTGTCCTGCTTGGCCAACTTGGATTGCCGCTTGGCCCATTCATTAGCATAATCCTCACCATGTTTGATGCTTGTGGGTGATGTCTACTACACAACCTTCTTCTTGTAGACGTTGTTGGGCCTGCAAGTGAGTAGGTTTGTAGGACAGTAGCAAATTTCCCTCAAGTGGATGACCTAAGGTTTATCAATCTGTAGGAGGCGTAGGATGAAGATGGTCTCTCTCAAACAACCCTGCAACCAAATAACAAAGAGTCTCTTGTGTCCCCAACACACCCAATACAATGGTAAATTGTATAGGTGCACTAGTTCGGGAAAGAGATGGTGATACAAGTGCAATATGGATGGTAGATATAAGTATTTGTAATCTGAAATTATAAAAACAGCAAGGTAACTAATGGAAAAAGTGAGCGTAAACGGTATTGCAATGGTAGGAAACAAGGCCTAGGGTTCATACTTTCACTAGTGCAAGTTCTCTCAACAATCATAACATAGATAGATCATATAACAATCCCTCAACATGCAATAAAGAGTCATTCCAAAGCCACTAATAGAAGAGAACAAACGAAGAGAATATGGTAGGGTACGAAACCACCTCAAAGTTATTCTTCCGGATCAATCTACTCAAGAGTTCATACTAGAATGACACCTTAAGACACAAATCAACCAAAACCCTAATGTCACCTAGATACTCTATTGTCACCTCAAGTATCCGTGGACATGATTATACGATATGCATCACACAATCTCAGATTCATCTATTCAACCAACACAAAGTACTTGAAAGAGTGCCCCAAAGTTTCTACCGGACAGTCAAGAACGTGTGCCAACCCCTATGCATAGGTTCATGGGCGGAACCCGCAAGTTGGTCACCAAAACATACATCAAGTGGCACATGATATCCCATTGTCACCACTGATAAGCACGGCAAGACATACATCAAGTGTTCTCATAAAAGACTCAATCCGATAAGATAACTTCAAAGGGAAAACTCAATTCATCACAAGAGAGTAGAGGGGGAGAAACATCATAATATCCAACTAAAATAGCAAAGCTCGGGATACATCAAGATCGTGCCATAGAGGGAACACGAGAGAGAACACGAGAGAGAGAGAGACAGATCAAACACATATCTACTGGTACATACACTCATCCTCGAGGGTGAACTACTCCCTCCTCGTCATGGAGAGCGCCGGGATGATGAAGATGGCCACCGGTGAAGGATCCCTCCTCCGGCAGGGTGTCGGGAAGGGCTCCTGAGAGGTTTCTGGTGGCTACAGAGGCTTGCGGTGGCGAAACTCCCGATCTATCTTGATATCTGATGTTTTTACGGTATGTAGGCTTATATAGGCGAAAGAAGTCGGTCGGGAGGTGCTCGAGGGGCCCACGAGACAGGGGGGCGCGCCTAGTAGGGGGGCCCTCCTATCTCCTGGCCTCCTCGAGGATCTTTTGATGTAAACTCCAAGTCTCCAGGATGATATTCTTCCCAAAAATAACGCTGCCGAAGGTTTCATTCCGTTTGGACTCTGTTTGATATACCTTTTCTTCGAAATACTAAAACAGGCAATAAAACATCAATATGGGCTGGGCCTCCAGTTAATAGGTTAGTCCCAAAAGTAATATAAAAGTGTATAATAAAGCTCATAATTATTCAAAACAGATAATAAAATAGCATGAATGCTTCATAAATTATAGATACGTTGGAGACGTATCAGTGGGATCAGCTCTTTGGCCAGGTGCTGATGTCTACTACACAACCTTCTTCTTGTAGACGTTGTTGGGCCTCCAAGTGCAGAGGTTTGTAGGACAGTAGCAAATTTCCCTCAAGTGGATGACCTAAGGTTTATCAATCCGTGGGAGGCGTAGGATGAAGATGGACTCTCTCAAACAACCCTGCAACCAAATAACAAAGAGTCTCTTGTGTCCCCAACACACCCAATACAATGGTAAATTGTATAGGTGCACTAGTTAGGCGAAGAGATAGTGATACAAGTGCAATATGGATGGTAGATATAGGTTTTTGTAATCTGAAAATATAAAAACAGCAAGGTAACTAGTGATAAAAGTGAGCACAAACGGTATTGCAATGCGTTGAAACAAGGCCTAGGGTTCATACATTCACTAGTGCAAGTTCTCTCAACAATAATAACATAAGTGGATCATATAACTATCCCTCAACATGCAACAAAGAGTCACTCCAAAGTCACTAATCACTACAAAAAAAGACACATCCGTGACATTTTGGGCTGAACGAATTTTTTTCTGTCATACTTATGACACTTCTATGACGATAATTGTGACAAAACCTGGTATCATCATAGATGTGGTGGGCTCCTACTTCTATGGCAAAAAATCATGACAAAAAATGGGCTTTTCGTCCTGGGCAGGCTGGAGACGCAGCTGCATTACATTCCTTGGGCCGTCCATGACGGAAAAATCGTGGTAGAAGCGAGGGCGAGGAAAATATCGGGGTGTTCCCGGTTACGATGGGTGGTCGGGGCCAAGCCATGTGCGTTTCTCTCATACACGTACGCGCGTGTGTGCGAGGCGTTGGGCTCTAACTGAACCCGAGTGATTGCACTATAGGCTACACGTTACTGAACCCGAGCGATCGATCGATGGCTGTTAACTGAACATGATCAAGCGATTCCTTTGCTACTGCTGCTAACTGAAGCCGATAGATGCTGACTCTAGATGAACAGTGAGCGTTGGGGGGCGGGGTTGGATTAACAGTGAGCGGTGGGGGTAGATGAACGTGACCCATGGCATTGCCTCTAGATGAACAGGACCCTGATCGATCGAGCCGGTTGGGGCTGGATGAACAGGACGACCCCGTGGAGGGATGGATGAACAGTAGATGATGGAGGGGTGGATGAACAGTGGCTCGTGGAGTGGTCGTTCAACAGGAGCCCGTGGAGAGGGGTGGTTGAACAGTAGCCGGTGGAGTAGCGCGCGGTGGAGGCTGGATGAACAAGAGCCCGTGGATGAACAGTCGCAGGTGGAGGCTGGAGGAGGTCGATGGTGGATGAACAGTAGCCCGTGGAGGCTGGAGGAGGTTGACGGTGGAGATGAACAGTATCCCGCGGAGTCCCGTTTTGCGGTACGCCACGCCCCTCCCGATGAACAGGACCCCCGTTTCGACCGTAGCGCTCCAACACAAGTCCGTTTCCTCCGTTTTGCGGTACGCCACACCCCTCTCGATCAACAGGACCCCGTTTTGATCATAGGAGGTCCAACACAAGCCCGTTTCCTCCGTTTTGCGGTACACCAGACCCCTCCCGATGAACAGGAACCCGTTTTGAACGTGGCCGGTCGAACACAAGGCCGTTTCCACCGTTGTGCGGTACGCCAGGCCTTGTTTCCTTCGCCTGTTCCGTCCATGCCCTCCCAATGAACATGACGACGCATTCCATTCCGACCCAGCCGGTTGGCTCCCCATGAACACGACGACGATGCTGTTTCTCTGTTTCGACCCAGCCATGTACACGAGCCCTGGCCGTACGTATGCGCGAGTAGGTGTTCGAGACCCCGCCCGTATGTACGTATGTGGCCATATTTTCTTTCTTGCACACTGGCCGCTGTACGTACGTGTACATGCTACGTGCATGCCTCTACTACGACACGTGCGCACCTCTACTAAGACACATACGCGCCTCTATATCGACCAGTATGTACATACACATTTGCGACCAGAATGACAACGCTACATACGCTTCGACCAGGTGGGTCCCAACTGTCAGGCACTTCCTTGTGTGCGAAGATGTAGCTGGTGGGTCCCAGCAGTCAGGGGGCGAATCATTTCTTTTGCCCGGACGCACTTCCTTGCATGTGAAGATGCAGCTGGTGGGTCCCAGCAGCCTAGGGGGAGACGTTTTTTTTGCGAAATAAGGTGGCCCGTCCGGTGGGTCCCTGCTGTCAGGTAGAGGAATAATTATTTTGCGCGTAATAAGGAGGCACTTCCTTGCGGCCGCCGTGGAGCCAGCTATCAGCCTCTCCACGTACAATACTCTTCCGATGGAAGTCGTTCCTTGACCATGTTGACCACGCCGCGCCGAGAGCACTAGGGCGGTGGACGACGGCGAGGCCTTGGAAGGGGACGATGCGGAGCCAGGGAAGACGCGGCAGTGGATGCCCACGCGTAGAGGAGTATGAGGGTTCACTCGTTCGGCTGCGGTGTGAGGTTGCCGTCGCCGCAGAATAACAGGGGGTGTGGGTGAGTAGAGGGATGGCCTGGCTAGCGGCAGGAGTAGTAGGGGGCGGTGAGGCCTCTGTGGCATCACAGCTGACCACGGGAGGCAGGAGCACGCGACACGACCGGCGCTGCCTTGCGCGGCTGGAAGAAGAAGACCAGATGTTGAAGAAGCACTACAGCCGTTGGATGGACATCATACGATTAATGGAGCTAGAATCATTCATATTGACTAAGTTGACAAAGCCCTCCGTCCCCGTCAACTTAGTAGGCCCACAAGTCAGCCTCCCACCAAGGTGGGTCCCAGCTAGCAGGGGGTGTATTCATTTTTTCTGCTTAATAAGGAGGCACTTCCGGTGGGTCTGAGCTGACAGCGGGGGAACGTTTTTTTCGCAAAATACGGTGGCCCGTCAGGTGGGTCACAGCAGTCAGGGGGGAAACGTTTTTTCGCAAAATACGGTGGCCCGTCCAGTGGGTCCCTCCTGTCAGGTGGAGGAATGATTATTTTCCGCGTAATAAGGAGGCACTTCCTTGCCGCGGTCGTGAACCCAGCTGTTAGCCTCTCCACGTACAGTACACTTCCGATGGAAGTCATTCCTTGACCACGTTGACCACGCCATGTTCCGTTCCATGCATGCGTCCGTGGGCGTGGTGCGTCCCCACTGTCAGCCTCTCATGTACAGTCATCTTCCGATGACTCTCGGTTGTTGACCACGTTGACCACACTGTGCCGAGCGCACCAAGGCCGGTGGACGACGATGAGGCCCCAGACTGGAACGACCAGGAGATGGGGAAGACGGGGCAGTGGAGTCGCAGATGGAGAGGAGTGGGAAACTTGACTGGTTCAGGTGCGCGGCAGCACAGCCGCGGTGCCGCCCACGGGAGACAAGAGCAAGAATAGAGGTTGAAGAAGGAGCACGACTATTGGATTAACATCCAACGGTCCAGCTACTAGAATCATTTGTTGATTAAGTTGACAAAGCCCTGCGTACATGTCCGCTTAGTAGGCCCACAAGTCAGCCACCAAATCTGACGGGTCCCAGCAGTCAACGGGATGAATATTTTTTTTTGCAAAACAAGGAGGCACTTCCTTCTGTACGAAGATATAGCCGGTGGGTCCCAGCTGTCAGGTGGAGGAAACATTTTTTTTCAGCTTAATAAGGAGGAACTTTCCTTGCGTGCGACCATGGACCTCGTGGGTCCTAGCTGTCAGGCTCTCCACGTACAGTCCTCTGCCGATGACTCTCGTTTGTTGACCATGCCGCACCGAGCGCAGCGAGGCGATGGACGACGGCGAGGCCCCGGCTAGGACGCTAGAGGAAGAAGACGAGAGATTGAAGGTGCATGTCGGCCATTGCATATAAATCCAATGGTTTTGGATGTCACAATCATTTGTTGACCAAGTTGACAATGCCCTACGTAGGCTTCGACCTATTGGCCCACATGTCAGCCTGCAAAAATGTGGCATATATTTAACCCATGTTTTCTAGAATGTACAGTCCATTTGCTCGGCTGGGTGAACAAATAATTTCGTGTCAATCAGGCCCATTTATATTTTCTGAGAAATCCCAGCCCATTTGCACTTCCTTGAAATACACGAATTAGCTGGGCTCATTATATATATAATGTTATGTTAGAAGGAGCAATTAATATCAAAGAATAAACCGGAGAGGCACATTATATAACAAATTAGCGAGTTATCGATCGAGATCCAACAAACTATTTTCATTGGGTGTATGACCATCGAAGGTTTTATTCATGTAAGCAAAACAACAATTATTCTTTGATTTTAAATGAATAACCGTATTGCAATAAACATGATCAAATCATATTTATGCTCAATGTAAACGCCAAATAACATTTATTTAGGTTTAACACTAATCTCGAAAGTATAGGGAGTGTGCGATGATGATCATATCAATCTTGGAACCACTTCCAACACACATCGTCACTTCACCCTCAACTTGTTTCTGTTTATTCTATAACTCCTGTTTCGAGTTACTAATCTTAGCAACCGAAAAGTATCAAATACTCAGGGGCTACTATAAACACTAGTAAGGTACACATCAATAACCTGTATATCAAATATACCCTTGTTCACTGTGCCATCCTTCTTATCCACCAAATATTCAGGGCATTTCCGCTTCCAGTGACCATTTCCTTTGCAATAGAAGCACTTAGTTTCAGGCTTTGGTCCAGCTTTGGGCTTCTTCACGGGAATGACAACTTGCTTGCCATTCTACTAGAAGTTCCCTTTTTTTCCTTTGCCCTTTTCTTGAAACTAGTGATCTTGTCTAATCATCAACACTTGATGCTTTTTCTTGATTTCTAACTTCGTTGATTTCAGCATCACGAAGAGCTTGGGAATAGCTTTCGTCATCCCTTGCATACTATAGTTCATCACGAAGTTCTAGTAACTTAGTGATGGTGACTAGAGAACTCTGTCAATCACTATCTTATGTGGAAGATTAACTCCCACTTGATTCAAGCGATTGTAGTACTCAGACAATCTAAGCACTTGCTCACTTGTTGAGCAATTCTCGTCCATCTTTTAGGCGAAGTATTTGTCAGAGGTCTCATACCTCTTGACACGGGCATGAGTCTGAAATATCAATTTCATCTCATGGAACATCTCATATGTTCCGTGATGTTTAAATAAAACGTTTTTGTAGTCCCGGTTCTAAGCCATAAAGCATGGTGCACAAAACTATCAAGTAGTCATCATATTGAGCTAGCCAAACGTTCATAACGTCTGCATCTGCTCCTGCAATAGGTCTGTCACCTGGCGTTGCATCAAGGACATAATTCTTCTGTGCAGCAATGAGGATAAACCTCAGATCACGGACCAAGTCCGCATCATTGCTACTAACATCTTTCAACTTAGTTTTCTCCAGGAACACATATAAAACATAGGTAAGTAACAACGCGAGCTATTGATCTACAACATAATTTGCAAAATACTACCAGGACTAAGTTCATGGTAAATTAAAGTTCAGTTAATCATATTACTTAAGAACTCCCACTTAGATAGACATCCCCCTAATCATCTAAGTGATCACGTGATCCAAATCAACTAAACCATGTCCGATCATCACGTGAGATGGAGTAGTTTCAATGGTGAACATCACTATGTTGATCATATCTACTATAATATTCACGCTCGACCTCTCGGTCTCAGTGTTTCGAGGCCATATCTGCATATGCTAGGCTCTTCATGTTTAACCTGAGTATTCTGCGTGTGCAAAACTGGCTTGCACCCGTTGTAGATGGACGTAGAGCTTATCACACCCGATCATCACGTGGTGTCTGGGCACGACGAACTTTGGCAATGGTGCATACTTAGGGAGAACACTTTTATCTTGAAATTTAGTGAGAGATCATCTTATAATGCTACCGTCAATCAAAGCAAGATAAGATGCATAAAGGATAAACATCACATGCAATCAATATAAGTGATATGATATGGCCATCATCATCTTGTGCTTGTGATCTCCATCTCCGAAGCATCGTCATGATCACCATCGTCACCGGCACGACACCTTGATCTTCATCGTAGCATCGTTGTCGTTTCACCACCTATTGCTTCTACGGCTATCGGTACCGCTTAGTGATAAAGTAAAGCAATTACAGGGCAATTGCATTGCATACAATAAAGCGACAACCATATGGCTCCTGCGAGTTGCCGATAACTCGGTTACAAAACATGATCATCTCATCTAATAAAATATAGCATCACGTCTTGACCATATCACATCACAACATGCCCTGCAAAAACAAGTAAGATGTCCTCTACTTTGTTGTTGCAAGTTTTATGTGGCTGCTACGGGATGAGCAAGAATCGTTCTTACCTACACATCAAAACCACAATGATAGTTCGTCAAGTTAGTGTTGTTTTAACCTTCACAAGGACCGGGCGTAGCCACACTCCGTTCAACTAAAGTTGGAGAAACTGACACCCGCTAGCCACCTATGTGCAAAGCACGTCGGTAGAACCAGTCTCGCGTAAGCATATGCGTAATGTCGGTCCGGGCCGCTTCATCCAACAATACCGCCGAACCAAAGTATGACATGCTGGTAAGCACTATGACTTGTATCGTCCACAACTCACTTGTGTTCTACTCATGCATATAACATCAACGCATAAAACCTAGGCTCGGATGCCACTGTTAGGAAACGTAGTAATTTCAAAAAACTTCCAATGCACACGCAAGATCATGGTGATGCATAGCAACGAGAGGGGAGAGTGTCGTCTACGTACCCTCCTAGACCGAAAGCGGAAGCATTAGAACAATGCGGTTGATGTAGTCGTACGTCTTCACGGCCCGACCGATCAAGCACCGAAACTACGACACCTACGAGTTCTAGCACACGTTCAGCATGATGACATTCCTCGAACTCCGATCCAGCCGAGTGTCGAGGGAGAGTTCCGTCAGCACGACGGCGTGGTGACGATTTTGATGTTTTACCATCGCAGGGCTTCGCCTAAGCACCGCTACAATATTATCGAGGAGGACTATGGTGAAGGGGGGGCACCACACACGGCTAAGAGATCCAAGGATCAATTGTTGTCTATATGGGGTGCATGACGAAGAGTCTTGAAGGATCTTTACGTCTCGACCATTTCGAGACTCTTCGTCATGTCCCCGGTCTCATCCGGGACTCCGAACTACCTTCGGTACATCAAACCACATAAACTCATAATATAACTATCATCTCACTTTAAGCGTGCGGACCCTACTGGTTCGAGAACTATGTAGACATGACCGAGATACGTCTCCGGTAAATAGCTAATAGAGGAACCTAGATGCTCATATTGGCTCCCACATATTTACGAAGATCTTTATCAGTCAAACCGCATAACAACATACATTTGTTCCCTTTGTCATTGGTATGTTACTTGCCTGATATTCGATCATCGGTATCTCAATACCTAGTTCAATCTCGTTACCGGCAAGTCTCTTTACTCGTTCCGTAATACATCATCTCGTAACTAACTCATTAGTCACATTTCTTGCAAGGCTTATAGTGATGTGCATTACCGAGAGGGCCCAAAGATAGCTCTCCGACAATCGGAGTGACAAATCCTAATCTCAAAATACGCCAACTCAACAAGTACCTTCGGAGACACCTGTAGAGCACCTTTATAATCACCCAGTTACGTTGTGACGTTTGGTAGCACACAAAGTGTTCCTCCGGTAAACGGGAGTTGCATAATCTCATAGTCATAGGAACATGTATAAGTCATGAAGAAAGCAATAGAAACATACTAAACAATCAAGTGCTAAGCTAACGGAATGGGTCAAGTCAATCATATCATTCTTCTAATGATGTGATCCCATTAATCAAATGACAACTCATGTCCATGGCTAGGAAACTCAACATCTTTGATTAACGAGCTAGTCATGTAGAGGCATACTAGTGACACTATGTTTGTCTATATATTCACACATGTACTAAGTTTCCGGTTAATACAATTCTAGCATGAATAATAAACATTTATCATGAAATAAGGAAATAAATAATAACTTTATTATTGCCTCTAGGGCATATTTGCTTCACACCTGTCATAGACGCAAAGGCAGGAGCAGTATGTAGAAGCTTTCGCTACATGCTATCCCTCCCGCACGAGGTGGACGGACATGCAGCAGTGGATTTGATACTGTAGAAGTAGGAGTAACATCATTGTTCGTCTTCTCGAAGAGGCAAAGAGCCAAGCGCAACCCGAACGTGGCAGTTGTGAACGCTCACGTGGTGCGGTGCCTTGGAGCACGCATATAGTAGCCAGGCTCTTGCATGAGACAAAATTGCTATTTGAGCCCACTATTGTAGTAGTACTAGTAGTTGCTACTCCCTCCGTCTAGGTGAGTAAGTCATTGAATTTGTAGCTAAGCTTCCCTCATTGAATTGTTTAACAATTAAACTCCATCATCCATTGGTTGATACTCATTCTGCATAGGTCCACGCGCTTAGCACAATTTCCTCCTGGGGTCACCAATGTTTATTTGCTAATTAATAGCATTGCATGCAATGAACTAGCCACTGCATGTCGTGTTTGGTAGTCTCAAGTCATTAAAAGCATGCACACCTCTCATCTCTTATTGGTTGATATGTCAAGAAACAAGAAACAAGGTAGAAGTTAATTCACCACGCCAAAGTGTTTTGGGACTATTTGGTTTTCGTAAGATGACTTACACACTAGACAGAGGGAGTAGTATAGCCCTGTAAACCAAAAAGGAGTACTTGCCTTTCTAGAGATTTCAACAAGTGACTAGACTACACCACGTGCAGTACCCCCTCCCTTCCAGTTTATAGGGCTCAAATCTCAAATCTCATGAACCAAGGCATTTTGCAATTGGAGGAATGTATCTCGTACTTTACAAAACTACCCTAATTAAACTCATGCATTAATTACGTAGTTCTCTCATTTTCCTCTCCGCCTTGGTCGCGGTGCACAATATTGAGCACTCCTATATGACTAGACGCTCTATCTACATGCAGGACGTCAAAGCATCCGGGCCCGCGTGCCATCCACCAAATCACAGCGAGGTGCTATAGTCGAGACTCACCTGTCACCCCGGTGTGGCCGTCATGACCCGTCATATCACAAAAGCCACACCTTTACCAGTAGTGGTAAGGTGGCCTCCAAGTTGGACTGGACGAAGCAACCATCATTTCACTGGAACGCTCGTTGAAGCCCTTTCTTACCTTTCTTGAAGAAAACCTCACTCCAGGCTACTCACTTCTGCCATTTTTCTTCTGTACCAATGAAGGAAAGGTGGGCAAATCTGTTATGCTGCTATATTTTCATTCCAAGAATCTTCTTTTTCCGAAGCACCGACTGATTCTCACAGCCTATTCTTTTCCCGTTTTCATTGTGATTGTGGTTTCCTTTCGATTGCTTTTTGTTTGTCAGTCCATTGATGGATCCTGGAGCACTAGGAAAAGAGTTGTCGGCGGACAACCCACTGGAGACAACGATCTCCACGAAGCAAGCACCGACCAACAAGTTGACCATGTTGGCGGGTGAACCCATGGAGACGAATAACTCCAAGAAACAAGCACTGGCCAAAGATTTGACGACGTTGGCAGACGAACTCCTCAAAGAAAGTTGGAAGAACAGCAAGGGCCCCACCGTGCCTACCCCAAAAACTCTGATGGCCACCTATGCGAGGCTCAAGGCTGAGTTTGAGGAGATAGTCGCCGTTGAGAAGCAGTATTCCCCTGGCAAGGTGATGGCCCCCATCGAGGACGAGGAGATGGCCCCCGGAGGGATGAGATCCCCCGGTGAACTGCACAAGGTAAAAAATAATGGCTTATTACCATAGTTGTGGTTTTTTTATTATTTGCTATGTGCTTGCTAATATGTTAGGGTTGTGTAGGTGCCGGTGGACGTCCTTGATGATTCCGATGTCGCGGCATGTCCTGTGGACAACGCCCCAGAGATCGTTTTTGATGTCGCGGTCCGTCCTATTGGCATCGCCCCAGATGTCAATTTCGATGCCGTTGTCCATCCTGTGGACATCGCCCCAGAGATCGATTCCGATGTCGAGGTCAGTCCTGTGGACATCGCCCCAGAGATCAATTCCCATGCCGCTGTCCATGCTGTGGTCATTGCCCGAGAGATCGATGACAAGAAATAGTTGGTCGTGCTAATTCTTTAGGGTAGTTTCAATTGCCCTGTGTTTAATTACCAGAACGATGCATGTTATCAAACCATCTTAGGGATAGTGCACTGTCTTGTATGGGCGGTACTTGCTACTTTTGTTTGATAGTGAATCATGTGAACCCTCTCCGAGTTATGGAAACAGATGTATCCTCACCAGCTTTTGATGTAATATATGGCATGCTTAGATGTAAGTTTGAACTGTTTATCATATCAACATGGCTTGTTTGATGATTCTTGGTGTTAGTAGGCTAGCTACTGCGCGAGCTATATTACTTGCAGAACACTCACCGAAGAGAAACGTTGGGGCTGATGAGCTCGTGGTACGCTTATACTTATCCGTCGTCGATCGACCAATAGACCTAGCTCCTAAAATGGTAGGCTTAGCGATCGGTCAGACAATAGTCGACACGGATACATTCAGGCCTCATTTGGTTCCTAGGGTAGGAAAATCATAGCAAAAGTACAGAGACGTACAACACAAAATCATAGCAGTGCAGAGACATACTTCCGACCTAGGCGGGCTAGTTTGGCCTAGTGGGTTTCAGTGATATGACATGGTACAATGCCGTCCAGTCTTTGCGTGTGGTAGCAGTATTGCAGGTACAATAAGTTTTCTTGAAGAAGCGGAATTCAACGAAGTCATGATGGTTCCTTCGTTCGAACAACTTACAGTGGGAAAGGTTGGGCCTGCGATACGACCGGGGTAGACCAGGATAATTTTGTGCATGGCAGGTAGACTAGGATGGTCGACGTCCCACATGTCGGCGAATGAAAGTATTCTTTCCGATATAGAGGAGGAGCAACGAGTATTCATTGTTTATTTTTGATGAAAGCTATTGTCTCCAGTGTTACGACGGAGGAGTGTGAAACACGGCAGCCCAGTGAACTTGGCATGTGCACCACTCCCTCCTTCCTCAAGTAATGCCACCATACTGTTGACTATAAGGTTGGCTATAAGGTTACAACTTTTTCTCACTTTATCTCTATCTATTTCCTCTCAAATGTTTTTTACCTTTCTTTTTTTAGACACAATTGTTTTTTATGCCTTTTTTAGAATTATTATTTTTATACCTAGGAGCACGTGTAGAGACGGGCTTTGCAGAGCCCACTCCTTGACTTTGTCAATGCCTCTCTCTGCTCCACATAAGCGGGCTTATAGCCCAGTTTTTTAGTACTTGCTATGCATGGATGCGGCGGGCAGCTGACGTCTTGAGGGGCCAGGGCGGTCAGAGCGGGCTCCGGAAGCGGTCCGGACTCTAGCATGGCCCACCTCACATTATCACCATATATTTCTTGGAGTCCGTGCGCGGCGGGCGGGCGATCTCTTCTCCCTCCCCTGTTTCTCTCTTCTCAGCCGACGCCCACCGAGCGATTAGATTTCGGCTATCGATGATTTATTCAATTATAGTCCCACATGTCAGTGAAATTCCAAGACAACGCGTGTCCCCTCTGGTGAGCGGCGTGCGAGCCGGACTGTCGAGGGTGCGACGCGTACGAGTCATAAGTGTGCCGCCTTTTCCTTTAGAACTTGCGAAGCATAACATTTTCGCGCGATCGATCGATAGAAATCCAAAACAAAATGATGAGGGTGGTGCTTTCCCGCTCGTTAGGCGGGCTAGTTTGAGTGATATGACGTCCTACAGTGCCATCCACTTGCTCCATTTTTATGTAAGCAAGAGTTTACACTCTTACGCGGGAGGAGTGCGAAACACCGCGGATCTGATTTTGATTGAGGGATAACTGTTCCCTGCCGCATAATGGAGCACTATTAGCGATTATAGCATGATAGTTAGGGCATCTCCAATGCCGGCCCACAAATTTACACCGGCATCTATCCGAGGACACTGATGGATGCCATCTGATGCTGCCCACATACCTTTCGACAACTATATGAACTAACCGGACGAAATTCATGCAAACAAAGCAAATTTCAAATTAACCGGATGAAATTCATTACATTCGAAAACTTTTCCTACAAACTGGACGAAATTCATTACATATTTTGCACAAACCGTACTAAAACATACTGTAAACCTAATCTAAACGATCGCCGGTGCCCGACCACCATGTCCGGCCATGAACTCGAGAAAGCCGACCATTGCCTTTGCCTCCTCCTCATCTGCCTCGATAACCTCCTTCTCCGGAGCACAAGGTTTTGAAGATTTCCACCTCCACATCGCCGTCAAGCGGCTAATCGGCCGCCGATGTTTACCCCACCAAGCTTAGCGTTGACTAAGTGGGGTAGCGGTGGCCTTCCTGGGACCAGAGCAGCGGCGACCTACCGTGTAATACTCTTCCTCGCTGCCGGTTGCGCCCGTGCACGCGCGCCGGCTTCATGGTCGTCGCGGCGGAGGGCGGCCGGGGGGTGCCGGCGATCTCCTTTGTTTGCTCCTGTGACAGTACGTCGGAGAGAGCTTGGGAGCGCGCCCGGATCGGAGCCGCCGATGTCCCTCGTCTGCTCCTGTGACAATACGTCCAAGAGAGCTTCGGAGCACTAGGAGGCCATGGTGAGAGTGGTGCCGACAGAAGGAAGGGACCAGAGGAGAATAAGTGTGGGTCTTTGGCTATGGCTGGGAGTTGGGGCTCAAGTTAATATAGCGGGCAAATGGCAATGAGCTGCGGCAGACGGATGGACAATTGGCGCTGGAGTAGGTTCGTCGGGCGTGAATGCGGACGCTGCTTCAGTGACTTAACTGCAGATGTGTTGGGTTACTGACATGTGGGCCCAACGGGCATCTCGCCCGCATCTCACTGACACACCAATTGCACCTGCAGTTAAGTCCGGTGAATGGGGCATTGACGAGAGATGGTGACCGTTTCAGGCGGGAAGCGCGCACTAGCGATGGAAGGGGTTTCGATAGGCCAGGGCGGTCAGACACTGGCGTGGTGGTAAAGTGTGAACTCATGGATGACGAGCCTTTGAAGCATATGCGGCACGTATTGACAACCGCTCTTGTCGCCAGCTAGCCTTCGACGACCACCATTAGACACCACACAACCATGCATAACTTATGAATAATGGACAAATCGATCAGACACACACTCATGTGCAGTGGCACTAAGATCGGTCGCTCATGATAGTACATACTCCGTACCATAGTACCCTCTCTAGCTAGGCTGTTTTATAGATTGTCGTTGTGATGGACGATATACATGAGCAAGGCGCTCCGAGTATAACTGTTGGTGTTGAGCCAGGTGAATGCATGCTCCGCGTTCGCGTAGGCTTCCATCAGACGTCTAAATAGTAATGTCAGGCACCGTCGGGGCGCAAAGGTGATGGGCTTGCCGCTTGCGTTGCACCATGAGCAAGACTTTGATTTAGAGGGCGACGTGGATGCATTAGCATGCTTTGACAACGTGAGCATGAGTGTCTGATGCGAAGTATTTCCTTTTCATTTGGCTGACGAGGGTGTGTTGCAGCGACGAGTCCGTGGTTTGATTCCCCACATACGCATAATTTTGGTTTTTACAGTATTTCTTTCTCCATGGACAGGTAGGCCCGCATAGATAGATAAAGAACACTAGCTGATGAGGCGCATGCGGACTGTTTGACTGGTCAACCAGACAAATACAGAGCTATACGCTGAGCCAGTGACCGTATATCACCATATCTCGTATACAATGATCAAAGTGAGCTATGAAGACAAGTTCGATGACCACCAATGCATTTTACTCGGTAATAAATGACCAGGATTGAAGGGGAATCCAAATTTCCTTCGTCTTCTATCCTTGAGCTCTTGACAAACCAATGCACTATACGGTTGTCCGGCCACTCCACCCTAGACCTCTCACCAAGCGTCGTTCATGCCACCGTGCCGCTCACTAACCGGTAAGGCAGCGATGGCATCCCGCCGCGCCTAGTTCCTCGCCACCCACGACCGCACACAAAATGGTAGGGAAGCGATGGCATCCCAGCGTGCCGAGTTCATCGCCGCTCACGACCTCACACCTATGTGGGAGGAATTTGAAGATGCCAAGGCCGAATGGGTGGTAGAGCAAGAGGCGACCAAAGCAGCACAGAGGGAGCAGAAAAGTCAGAAAGCACTCAAGAAAAGAGAGGCCCGCCGCCGCAAGAAAGAAGAGGACGCACACGCTGCAGCGGAGAGGTCGGCGGAGATCCAAGCACGGTGGGGGTGTCGCCGACAAAGCCGGGAAGGAGAACGACGACGTCTGGCCAGCATGTGAGAAGTAGTAGTACTAGTAGTTAGTGTGTGTGTCTGTGTCTAAGTACGAGCATGTACCAGTACTACTAGTTACTATTGTAGTTTTTAGAGAAAATTACCAGTACATTAGCCTAGACTAAATGGAAAAATTCCTATCCTATGCATCAAATGGCATCTCTTTCTCTATAGGAATTGAGATGCATGTCATCTCACTTCCTATGATTTTCTTATTCCTATAAAATTCTTATCCTATGAACGAAAGGAGGCCTATGTTGGAGTAAATACTATAGCTAGCAGTACTACTGGTACAGTAGTTTTCTTCAAGAAGCGGAATTCAAGGAAGTCATGATGGTTCCTTCGCTCGAGCAACTTCAAAGTGGGAAGTGGGCCTGTGATTTGATGGCTCATTAGTCATTGTTACTGCGGCACAACGACCGGGGAGACTCTCCCTTGGAGTTCCGTGTGCATTGCAAGTGGACCAGGATGTTCGACGTCCCACATGTTGGCGAATGGAAGTATTCTTTCTGATATCGAGGAGCAAGGAAACCATGTGGTATAGTATCACTGCTGATTGGTTCTAAAAAAATAGTATCACTGCTGATTTATAATTATTTTTTATTTCTGATGAATGCTAGCGTTTCAACTCTTACGATGAAGAGGGCCAAACACGGCACGTGCTAGATGTCCCACACGTCAGCAAAAGGAGTGGGACATGAATAGCGTGGTAGAGCCCATCGCAAAAAAACAGTGTGGTAGAGCGTCTCCACTTCTTCCACTTCTGGGTCAGAGACGACACGTAGTAGTACTTAGTGGTATGAACGATTCAAAGTGCGACCTGGAGACAAAGACACGTCTAGTTGGAAGGTCTCGGGGCATACACGTAAACAAATATAAAAGTTAATATGTGCCTCCAACTAATATAGTAGTAGTAGAGTACTTAGGCACATACTCCATAACATCACCGTGCATTGCACGTACAACATTTATTGGTAGTACGTAGTAAGAGACAAATGCAACCAAGCATTCCCTTCTCGACCCACTTTTGGGTGTTTGGTAGAGTGTATGGAGGGTGCATGAGTCCACACTAGTTTAGCACAAATACACTAGAAGCATGCATGAAGAGAGCATGCATGAAGGGGGTGTTGAGTTGAGCACGCATGAAGAGGGAACAACTATGCTGAGACGAGAACGCAACCAAACACACCCAATATGCCACGCATGTTCATACCATTTGTCTTTCTACTTCACTTACTGCGCTACATTACCCAGGTTCGTACGTCCACTCCTGGGTACATGTCCGTCTCGTAGTTCCAGTCCCACGTGTTCTTCATATAGATGGAACGATCCTTGCAAAACATGTGCACCTTGATGCTAGATGTCTTGCGTGTTGGCAAAATGATGAACAAAGCTCACGTAAAAAAATAGAGTGGAAGAACATAGATTCCCGACGGCCGTGAAGGAGCAAGGAACCTCGTGGTGGAGCGTCTGCACGCATAATATTTAATATTATTCAGCAATATAAAATCAACCAATCATCTCCACAGTGGACTGGAAGAGTACGAAACACGGCAACCCAGTGTAGTTACATCGTACTAGTACGTGGCTAACCCACGCTATCACCATATTTCTTGGCTTCCGTGTGACACCTATCTCTAGTAATCCAGCAACCTGTATCGCTTCTCCCTCCTCGTCTCTCTCAAAGTGCGTCGGGCTGGCGTTTTTGCGGTCTATTGAGGTCGGTTAACTCATCACATGTTAACGACATGCCAAGAGCATTCTAAAAAAATTCCTTTCATGTTTCGTTTTCAAAAAGAAAAAAATCCTTTCACGTACGAATTTGACTATATGCTTTGAGCAACTTGCATGTCCTATACTGCTCCTGTTTGATACTCTGACTTAGCTAGAGGTTAGACTAACTCATGAGTAACCCGGAACTAACTGTAGCCAAAGAGGTGTTTGAGTGACAGGGTTAGATTGATAATAAATGCACTTTATGGAGAGAGGAAAGTGATTTTTCAGTGGTCCCAATGAGAACTATCTCCAGTTAGCACCTCATGGGTGGGATAGTTTTTTTGGTGGGTTCGGTGCAACTTGCTCCAATTTAAACCCTCATGCTTGGATACTTTAGGGCTATTTGAGCCCCAACTAGCTCAAACTAACTCTAACCCATGGATCCAAACAGGGCCTATGGCCAGTCTCGATGCGGAGCAGTCACGTGCACCGGGAAGCGGTGCTCTCTCGGTCGTCGCGCCACTTCAAAGACGGCGCCAATGAGAGGTCGCCTCCGCTCTGGCTGGGTATTAATGCGACACTGACGCTCCAGGGCGACGCTGACTGTTTCATGCGGAAAGCGCGCGCTGGCAAGGGAGTATAGGTTTTGAACCATTTCAGGTGTAGTACTGGTAGTTTGCAAAACTACTAAATTATTGCACTCAGTTTCCTAAGAAATTGTGGTAAAAAACATTACTCCACAGCCCGCTTCCCTTCTCCTTCCTATTCCACCGCCCGCGCACGTCCGCGGGAAGCGACCGGTCAACCCTTATATAGGAGTGCTAGCACAAAAAGATGCATGCATGACCACTAAAATTTCCATATTAAAGCGCCGCTCCGGCGGGAGTATGGTGTATGTTGTTACCTTCGGCCAGGCCATGGCTACTGGGCGACGGCGACCAGAGAAGAGGCGACGGGAGGGGAATGAATGCAGCTACTGTTTGGGTTCACCGTCTGGCTTAAATAAATGCGCAGCATCACGTGTACCCGCAGGTGCACAAATTGTAACATACGTGTCTACTTAAGTGGGCGTCACGTAACTGGTGTGTGTGTGTGTCAGAGATTCTGAGAGACATAGTGCGTGGGTGCGACTCTACTCTTCGGACATGTACTCAACCTTAAGCATCAGGATATAAGTATAATGGTATTTACTTTAGCTAGTGATTTACGTGGCTATGTTAACATGGTTGTGTAAAAAAAATGTCACTTCCTGCTCGTGATTTGCGTTATATAATAACAAGCAAGATGCTCGTGCATTGCACGGAACATCAATATGCATTTTTTTTACAAAACACCTGTTGTGATTGACCCACGCAGGAGTAATCTCATGTGTAAAAACTAATGATATCTCGAGAATTTTATCGGAAAACTGGTATCTCGAGAATTTGGAAGATGAGAGATAAGGTGAGGAGGAGTGGAGCGTGGTGGTGACTGGTAGTCGGAATGGGCGAAGGCATGGGGATGGACGGCGCCGACAGGCGGCAGCGGCCACCATGCTAGATTGTTCTAGAGACTTCCTTTTTTAATTGTTGATCAATGCGATTGTGGGAGATAAGGATGTGGAGAGAGGTGCGGGTATCTTTTGTAAAATTATCATAGTTTGCTTTCTATCCATCAGATATAGATCAGACGGTCTATATTACAAGATGGCAGGCACACCATCATTGGCAACTCGTTTTTTTATAAGGGTACAGATGATAAGTTTGCTGACTACTAAAGTAAAGTGGAATTTGTCCATGTTATACAAGTAAATTAAGGTGATTGTTTATCATACGGGTAAGGTTGGATGAAGGGTGGTAGGAACAAGTGCTCCGCCTAGAGCATGTGTGTGTGAGATGGAGTCTTAGTTTGTGTGTGTGGGGTGTGTGTGTGAGAGAGAGAGAGAGAGAGAGAGAGAGAGAGATGGAGTCTTAGTGTGTGTGTGAGAGAGAGATAGATGG
>NC_041387.1:641706311-641748767 GCF_002162155.2 Triticum dicoccoides
TGTGTGTGTGTGTGTCGCGGGGTCCTCGGTGGCGAATGTAATTTAAGTGTGCATGGCTTCATCATAGAGAGGTGATGTGTATGGTAGAGGCCACCAACGATGGGGTGCGAGAGAGAAAATGCCCGTAGAAAGGGAAGAGAAGGTGTGTGCGCGTGAGAGGAGTCGACATCGAGAGAACGTGTTTGTTCGAGAGACACCGAGGAAGACTACTATATATCGATGGTGCATGCAGGCAGACATTAAACAAAGGGATGGTCTTATTGGTTTCGGGGATATAGGGGAAGAGTGAGAGGGGGGTAGCTAGAAGGAGATTGTTAAGTGTGAGTGTGTGTTTTACCCATCCAGGCGGAAGTTATGTGCACACAAGAGGAGAATGATTCGATGTGGCATTAGGGTTCAGGTTAATTAACTATGTATGGAGACATAGATACCTTGAACATGCATGTGTGAGAGGTATACATGTATACATGGGATGTGTGTGTGTGCGCGCGCATGATCGAGATAAAAGAAAGAAGACATAATTCATAAGATCAAGGACATGGAAGAGACGGATAAGTATGACAATATGCATGCATGTGAGAATGCAGGGAAGAAGGCCCGACAATTGAGGATGTGTTTTTGTATTTAAGGGATAGTGGCGTGGGCTGGAGCATGCATCTATGGCGAGCAGAGGGAGTGAGGCACAACGATTGTGCAAAAGAGATCAACCTATAAATGCATATGTATGGAGAGACATATATAGTGTGGGTGATAGGAAGCAAGACTCCGTGCGAGAAAGAAATGTTGACGGAGAAACTACAGATAGATACAGAGATGGAGATGCTAGCTAGAGGGACATCCGCTAGTTTGAGTGTTGGAGATAACCGCCGGGTGGTTCAGAGGGTGAAGTTATATATGTGTGTGTGAGAGAAAGATAAAAAGAGGGCACTTGACTGCATGCAGAGAGAAACATATGTAGTGTGCGTGATAGGAAGCAAGAGTGAGGGCGAGAAAGAAGGTTGATGGAGGAACAGATAAATAGAAAGATAAAGAGGCTAGCTAGTGTGTGTTAGAGATAGGAGTCGAGTGGATCAGAAGGCTGAGTTATGTGTGTGGGTGTGAAAGAGATAGAGAGAGGGTGCATGTGAGTCACATACAAACAGATATCAGAGAGAAATGAGATCCTAAGAGACGGAGTTTTGTGTCTGCGAGAGAGAAAGATATTTCACAACAAGAGTGATAGCTAGAGAGACATATGAGGGAACGCAAGATATCTCTAGGGAGAGAGAGTGTGTGTGAGCGACATACAAGAGAACAGTAGAGAAATATGAGACCCTGGGAGACAGAGTTTGTGTTTGTGTGTGAGAAAGAGATATTTAAGACCAAGAGTCATAGGTTCTCATATCTAAGGAGCGAAAGACATCTCTGTATGAGGGGTGTGCGAGTGGCACACATGGGAATAGTAGAGAGAAATGAGACCCTGGGAGACAAAGTTTTGTGTTTGTGTGAGAGAAAGAGATTCCACATGGAGAATCATAGTTAGAGACACATAGCAGGGAGCGAGATATACTTAGAGAGAGATAGGGTGATGAAGGTCGAGGGAGAGAGCACCGTCAGTGTGTTACGAAGATAAAAGATCATTGTCGACATACAGGTAGCACGAGAGATACGTGAGAGACGATGAATGCGTATAGGTCCAGAGAGATAGTCCTATATAAGCATGAGTGATAGCTATATGAGACAAATATCTGGATTAAAGGGGATTCAAATATTTAAACTAGAGATCACGAAATCGATACTATCATAACGCAAATTGGTGTATCAAACATGCATATTCATTTGAATTTGGGCCCACGTGTAATGTTATATAGTTTATCAATATTGGTGATCCATAGATTCTTTAGTTACAAACAATGCATCGTTTATATGCAATTAATGTCTAAACGGGATTACATTATATGTTGTGTGTGAAACACATTATACATGTTTGAGAAGTAAAGAAAACCCGCATGAAACACACATTAATTGGAGACAGTTAGCGAGGAATGCATACATTGGATTTCAACATAAAGTGGTTTCAAATATTTGAAAACCCAAATTGATGGATACAACTTTCATGGTTCTAAGTCTGACAGTAGAATGGGGGTAGGTATGGAGAGGCAAGATCCTAGCTATGGAGCAGTTGTACACACGAGTGTTTTACGAGTTCAGGCCCTTCTCGGAGGAAGTAATAGCCCTACGTCTCGGAGCCCGGAGGCGGTCGACTGGATTACGTGTGTGAAAGGTACAGGGGTGCGAACCCTTCTACCAGTGGAGGGGGTTGGCTTATATAGAGGACGCCAGGACCCCAGCCAGCCCACGTAGCGGAGGGTTAAAGTACAATAAGGCCAGACGTTACTGGTAACGCCTTACATAAAGTGTCATCATGGCCATAAAGACTACTTAATTACAGACCGTTTGGATACAGAGTAGATCTTGAACTCCTGATGGTCGAGTGAGTCTTCATGGTCGAGTGTCTTCAGGTTCATCGAGTGTCTTCTAGCCAGTCGAGTGGAATCCCTCTTGGTCGACTGGAAGACGGCTTCTTCTAAGAGATGCCCTTGGGGAGGGTACCTTGGACAGGTCCGTAACCCTACCCTAGGTACATGACTTCATCAGTAGCCCCCGAATAGATCGAGGTTTGAGTAAGGACGGAGTTGGCAATCTTTCCGACCTGCTTTCTGGTACTGTAAAGGTGTTTTTGCTCTGGATCAATGACTTTCAAGTGAGGGTGTCAACTTTCATTCAGTCGCCTTGATCCATTCTTTATATCTGTCGAGTGAACTTTATGAACTTGGAGATTTCCGAGCGACGGATCGCAGGAGATCTTCCGTCTGACAAGTTGCCCTGTGGTTAGCAGATTTAGTGGGATCCGAATTTTGGGAAGCGCGTGAAGCGGAGAAGGCCGCAGTACTCGGATGGGATAAGGCAGGGACGCCTCGATTCCCGCGCCGCCTTTTTCACCATGTATCGCGTGCGCGACTGTTTCGGGATTTGACAGGATTGCCTGGGCCTACCCATCAGCCACTCGGAAGTGACCCCATATAAGGAACCAGGCGGAGGTTTTCCGAACAGTGCCTCCTCATTTTCTCCTCCCTCGTCTCCAGATTCATCTGCTGCACTCGCCAACTGCCCAGCGCCGCTGCTCCGTTCCAGCTTCGTTGGCGACAATGGTGAAGGAGAAGACGGTGGCTTTGGAGCGGGTGAAGAAGGCGACGGCGCAAGCGAAGGGGAGAGCGCCCAGTCGGGGTGGATCCTCATCGCGGTCTCGCCTGCCGCAGGGTTGGATCCATGGGGATTGGATCCGCTCGACCATCACCCAGAAGGACCTCGACGACCTAGCCAATGAGGGGCTGATCGAGCACGGAGCAGCGAGGCTTCCAGGGGAGGAGTGGCAACCGCAACCTCAGGAGGGTGAGTGCGTTCTCTTGGCGACTCATGTAGATCGAGGGTTTTCTCTGCCGCCGCATCTTTTCTTCCGAGGATTTCTGAATTTCTTTGTAGCTCAGCTTCACCATTTTAACCCAAACTCCGTCGCCTGTCTCTCCGCCTTTGTATCTTTGTGTGAGAATTTCTTGGGTTGTCGGCCGCACTGGGGCCTCTTCAAACATATATTCACTTGTCGTTCCCACACAGTGAAAAAGGCCAGCCCCAATGACGAGAGAACCCAGGTGATCCAGATGTGTGGGGGTCTCGGGGTCCAGATGAGGAGTAAGAGCGCTTTCCCTGCTATGACCATTCCCGAGTCGGTCAGAGGGTGGCAGTCGACCTGGTTCTACTGCCAAGACCGGCCGACGCCAGGGCAGTCGACCGGGCTCCCTCCCTTCTCTATGAGTCGAGTGAACAAGCCCTCCTCTCAGAAAGTAGTTCCGGAGGAGAAGGCTCAGGTGAAAATGTTGATGGAGCGAGTAGTTCAGTTGATTCATGACAGCGTGACTGGCATGGACCTTCTAGAGGTTTTCCTTCGGCGGCGCATCCAACCACTCTAGTACCGGGGCCACCCGATGTGGCTGTATTCTGGTACTGAAGACACCAGTCGGGTCCACCCAGAGGAGGTCGACGATGCTACATTGGAGAGGTGGATGACTGCCATCACGGGGAACAAGGACAACCCTCGTGGAGCTAGGAGGATCATTCCACTCGACCAATCTTATGAGGTGGACAAGGTACGACTATTTTCCTCCGATTGCTCTCGTCCATTCTGTTTCGTCGTAAATCAGTCGATTGACCTTTGTCTTGTTTGCTGTCTTTCAAGAAACCACTGAGTTGTACTCGATGCCCAACGGGGCGCAGGCACAGGCCGAAGAGGAGGAAGGAAGCGGAGGCGAAAGTCAAGAGGAGTGGGAGTCGGACGCCGATGAGGGTGAGGAAGACGCAGGTTCTGACGAAGAGGTAGAGGAGGAGGAAGAGGAGGAGGAAGTTGTGCCTCCTCATTCCGAAAGGAGGTCCAAGCTCTCCCACGACCCTGCGGCCGATCGTGGCAAGGGAATCGCACCTGCTGGGCAGTCGACGAAACGTCCTCGGACAACTTCACCGGCGCCGACTGAAAAGGCGTCGAAGCAACCCCGAGCGGCCCCGTCAAAACTGGCGAAAGCCCTACCGAAGATGAAGATGGAGATTCCGACTGTCTCTGGGTAACGGTCATAACTCATGTTTTCCATTCTTGGTCGATTCAATCGCTGACCGACTGATATTTGCAAATCGCAGTGCTGCTACTTCTGAGACTTCAGCCAGGCATGAGGATCAAGAAATGGAAGATGGTGCGACTTCTCAGCCTGGTATGATCTGCGCGGTTTCGCTTTCGGTCGATTGAATCTTTATTTTTGATTTTGAACTTCTTCTGCAGCTCCGCCTAACATTGTCATCAATCTTCCTGACGATAACGATGAAGCGCCGCTGAGGCAGAGGAGGAGCAGGAAGGCGACTGTTGGCAAGGCTGCGCAGGTTACGTCAGCACCTGGAAGACAGATTCCCGAGGGGAGCAATGTTGCTCGGGCTACCATGTCCTTTGCGGAGCCGTTGACGGTTGCCCGCCCTTCGTTGTCTAGTGCTGACCCGCCTTCTCTCTTCTCCACCTACCACGTCCCGGAGGACCAAGCAAGCGCTGCCAAGGAAGCCATACGCCAGGCCGGGATTATGATGGAGCAGGTGAAGGCGATCCGAACCGCCAGCCAAGCAGCTTATGACGCGAGCTCAGCTCTCCAGAGCAATGTCCAGGTTAGTTGAACACCGACTGGAAATCTTGATATTTGTCATGCACCCACTGGGTGTGTCAATTCTACGGTGGACTGCTGGCAGTCGACTATAGTCTTTGTGTCTTGAGATTTCTCACTTGTTTCACGCGACCATGGTTGAGTGGAACAATGAAACTAGTGGGGGCACGCTGAGTGCACCCACTGGGTGTAGTCCCCGAGACCGTGGTCGATTGCTGGCAATCGGCTATGGTCTGAATTTTTTTTTGACAGTTAACTGCTTCCGGTCGACTGATCGACTCTGAGTCTAGCTGATAGAACTAGTGGGGGCACGCTGAGTGCACCCACTGGGTGTAGTCCCCGAGATTACAGTTGAACGTTTAGATTCATCTGTAGTCTTAGAAATAGTGCAATTTTTCCTTTAGTCACTCGGAAGTGATCTGTCGTTGATGTTTGTCGACTGAACTTTCGCAGAAATCTTGTGACCTTGTTTCTCGTTATACCGAATTGGAGAACAAGTATATCCAGCTTGAGCTTGACCAAAAGCTTGTCCAAGAGAACTTCACGAAGGCGAAGGAGGAGGCAAAAGGTATGTTTGGTGAGAATCTTGATGACTGTCCTCGCTTCTTGCCTGTCTCCGAATCTGATCTTATTGTGATTTTCGCAGAAAAACTGAGGGATGCTCTGAAGAAGAAGGACCTTGACCTTGCCGAGGCGCAGAAAACGGCTGCAAACAAGACTAGGCTTGCAGAAGAGAAGTTGGCTTCCGTCAACAAACTTGAAGAAGAAAACACTAATCTGAAAGCCGCTCTTGACGTGGCCAACCAAGAAGTCACTCGACTGAGGAATGCCAATATGGTCCTGGACGACAAAGCTGGTGAACTGGCAGGAAAGAAGAATGACTTGGAGCTTTATCTGGGAGGACTCGCCAAAAAGCTGTTCCTCATGCTCGAAGGTAAGTTCTTATCTCCGGTTGGTAGTTACTGACTTGCTGTAGGGGCGTTAGCTTATCCTTGAATCATGTCCACAGAATTCTGCCAAAACTTTGAAGAGGAGACTAGCTTGGATCCCATCAATTCTCCGGTGAAGGATGAAACTGCTACGAACGTGCTCCGCCTCGAGTCCCGCATTGCTGCAGTGGTCGATTACCTTGCAAGACTGAAGGCCGCTATATCGCGCATCGACACATCACTCTGGCGAGAAGAAACGCTTCAGAACGACCTTGAGTCGCTGATGACTCGACTGAACGAGATTCTGAGTCGAGTGCAAGAGTGGAAGAAGTCTTCTGCTCAGTGCGGTGCTCACGTCGCTCTGTCCTTGGTCCGCGTCCACTGCAAAGAAGCGAGAGAAGACAAGCTGGTGTCTCTCAAGGTGGCCAATACTAGGAAGCATGACTTCCATTCTTTCATGGAGACCTTCATCACGGCCGCCACTTTAACAGGCTTGATGCCTGAGCACTCCTAGGTCCGTAAGACGTTATCCGAACTTGATTTGCCGTTTGAAATATGTTTGCTTCTTTTGGGAAACCATCTTCTTTGGGTTGGAGTATATACTATCATCTGTAATACTCTTTTGCAGGTAGGAGTGGAGCACAAATTGTCGTCGACCTGTGCTCGTCATGCTCGGGCAAGTGCTGAGTTGCGGCTAAGCCCCCGAGTGGGAGGTTTGCTCTCCACTCGGTAGATTTTTTAGAAACTTAGGCGAGCACTGGGCTGCAGCTAAGCCGTCGAGTGGAAGGTTTGCTCTCCACTTGGTAGGATTTTAGAAACTTAGGCGAGCGCTGGGCTGCAGCTAAGCCCTCGAGTGGGAGGTTTGCTCTCCACTCGGTAGGTTTTTTAGAAACTTAGGCGAGCGCTGGGCTGCAGCTAAGCCCCCGAGTGGGAGGTTTGCTCTCCACTCGGAAGGTTTTTTAGAAACTTAGGCGAGCACTGGGCTGCAGCTAAGCCCCCGAGTGGAAGGCTGGCTTACCACTCGGTAGGATTTTGTTTTACTTAGGCGAGTACTTGGACTGCAGCTAAGCCTCCGAGTGGAAGACTGGCTCACCACTTGGTAGGATTTTGTTTACTTAGGCGAGTACTTGGACTGCAGCTAAGCCTCCGAGTGGAAGACTGGCTCACCACTCGGTAGGATTTTGTTTACTTAGGCGAGTACTTGGACTGCAACTAAGCCTCCGAGTGGAAGACTGGCTTACCACTCGGTAGGATTTTCAAAAACTTAGGCGAAATGGATTCGCAGCCAAGCCTCCGAGTGGAAGGCTGGCTTACCACTTGGCAGGATTTTTTACAAGCTTAGGCGAAACAGGTTCGCAGCTAAGCCACCCACTGGGGGACAGATTTATGAAAGCAAAAGCAATAACAATTTCTAAGAAAATTATGAAACTCTTGTCTTTGATGAATACACTATAAGAGTACTTTTATTACAACTCATCCGAATGGAAAACTTAAGTGTAGAAAGGGCGGAGTAAGTCTGCATTCCATGCTCTGGGCTCGTCGATCTGGTGCTCGACATTGTAAAGGCGGTACGCTCCATTATGAAGAACCTTGGTGACGATGAAGGGACCTTCCCAAGTAGGAGCAAGCTTGTATGGTTTCTGTTGATCCACTCGGAGGACTAAATCTCCCTCTTGGAAAGCTCGACTCTTCACATTTCTGGCATGGAAGCGACGCAAGTCCTGCTGGTAAATGGTCGATCGGATCAAGGCCATCTCTCTTTCTTCTTCTAGAAGATCGATTGCGTCCTGTCGGGCTTGCTCTGCTTCAGCTTCGGTGTACAGTTCGACTCGAGGCGCGTTGTGAAGCAAATCACTCGGCAAGACTGCTTTAGCTCTGTAGACCAAGAAGAACGGAGTCCTCCCAGTCGCCCGATTTGGCGTGGTCCTTAACCCGCAAAGCACCGACAAAAGTTCATCGACCCATGCACCAGCTGCGTGTTTGAGGTCGCGCATCATTCGGGGTTTCAGTCCTTTGAGAATTAAGCCATTTGCTCGTTCTGCTTGTCCATTCGACTAAGGGTGAGCGACTGAAGCGTAGTCGACTCGTGTACCCTGAGATGCGCAGAAGGCTCTGAACTCTTCGAAGTCGAAGTTTGACCCATTGTCCGTGATGATACTGTGGGGAACTCCATATCTGAACACCAACTCCCTGATGAAGCTGACGGCGGTGCCGGCATCCAAATTCTTGACGGGTTTAGCCTCGATCCACTTAGTGAACTTGTCGACTGCTACCAACACATGGGTTTAGCCGTTTCTGCCTGTCCTCAGAGGTCCAACCATATCCAGTCCCCACACAGCAAAAGGCCAGACGAGTGGAATGGTCTTCAAGGCTGAGGCGGGTTTGTGTGACATATTGGAGTAAAATTGACATCCTTCACACTTGTTGACTATCTCTTTCGCCATCTCATTTGCTCTGGGCCAATAGAAACCAGCTCGGTATGCTTTAGCCACGATGGTACGAGAAGACGCATGATGGCCACAGGTCCCCGAGTGGATGTCGTTGAGAATCATTCGACCTTCTTCTGGTGTTATGCATTTCTGGCTGACTCCAGTCGTACTTTCCCTGTATAACTGTCCCCTCATGACGGTGAAGGCTTTGGATCGGCGGACGATCTCCCGAGCCTCTTCTTCATTCTCGGGGAGCTCTTTTCTCAGAATATAGGCGATATAGGGCACTGTTCAATCGGGAGTGATGACCAGAACTTCCATGACCAAGTAGACCACAGCTGGGACCTCGACTTCAGTCGGATCTGTGGCGCTTTTTGGCTGCGGGGCTTCCTCGGTGAAAGGATCTTCTTGAACCGACGCCGTGTGAACATGCTCCAAGAACACGTCACTCGGAATAGCTTCCCTCTTGGAACCTATCTTGGCCAAGTCATCGGCTGCTTGATTTTTCAGTCGGGGAACGTGATGGAGCTCTAATCCCTCAAATTTCTTCTCTAGTTTTCTAACTGCATTGCAGTATCTAGTCATGGCTGGGCTTCTGATGTCCCACTCCTTCATCACTTGATTGACCACTAAGTCCGAGTCGCCGTAGACCATGAGGCGACGGACGCCGAGTGAAATGGCCATATGCAACCCGTTCAAGCGTGCTTCATATTCTTCTTCATTGTTGGAGGAATCAAAGTGAATCTGGAGTACATATCTGAGCTTATCTCCTCGGGGGGAAACCAAGACCACCTCGGCACCGGAACCATTCAGCATTTTGGAGCCATCGAAGAACATAGTCCAGTGCTCCGGGTTGGTAACTGCTATTGCTTGGGACTTGATAGGTTTCTTTGCCTCAAATCTGATATCAAGGGGAAGAAGTTCAATCGCCCATTTTGCCACTCGACCGGTTGCGTCTCTGTTGTGCAGAATCTCTGATAAGGGGGCGTCGGTGACGACTATGATAATATGGTCAGAGAAGTAGTGGGCAACTTTCTTTGTGGTCATGTAAATCCCATATACAAGCTTCTGATAATGAGGGTATCGTTGCTTGGACGGGGTAGGACTTCGAAAATGTAATACACTGGGCGCTGAACTTTGAAGGCTTTTCCTTCCTCTTCCCGCTCGACCGTAAGTACAATACTGACGACTTGTCCTGTGGCTGCAATGTAAAGCAGCAAAGGCTCTTTGTTGATTGGGGCAGCAAGCACCGGCTGGGTGGAAAGCAGGGTTTTTAACTCTGCAAACACTGCATCAGCTTCTGGAGTCCACTCGAACTTTTCTGACTTCTTCATCAGTCGGTAAAGAGGCAATGCCTTTTCACCGAGGCGAGAGATGAATCGACTTAATGCGGCCAAGCATCCAGTAAGTTTCTGGACATCGTGCACATGCACGGGGCGTTTCATTCGGAGTATAGTGCCAACTTTTTCTGGGTTAGCGTCGATTCCCCGTTCGGAAACGAGAAAACCGAGTAACTTTCCGCCAGGAACTCCGAATGTGCATTTTGATGGATTAAGCTTGATATCATACCTCCTGAGGTTGGCAAATGTTTCAGCTAGGTCAGTCAGCAGGTCGGAACCTTTCCGTGTCTTGACCACAATGTCATCCATGTACGCTTCCACATTCCGACTGATTTGAGTGAGCAAACATTTCTGAATCATCCTCATGAACGTGGCTCCGGCATTCTTGAGGCCAAATGGCATGGTGACATAACAGAAGCACCCGAATGGGGTGATGAAAGCCGTTTTGATCTCATCGGGTCCAAATAGACGGATCTGATGGTACTCGGAATAAGCGTCCAAGAAAGAAAGTCGCTCACATCCCGCAGTCGAGTCGACTATTTGGTCGATGCGGGGAAGAGGAAATGATCTTTTGGGCAGGCCCGATTGATATGCTTGAAATTGATGCACATGCGAAGAGAATTGTCCTTTTTGGGGACCATGACGACATTGGCGAGTCACTCGGAGTGGTAAATCTCTCGGATAAGCTCTGCTACTAGGGGCCGAGCCACTTCTTCGCCAATGGCCTTCCTTTTCTGGACGGCGGACTGTCGCAGATGTTCCTTCACAGGTTTTTCCTTCGAGTCGACTCGTAGACGATGCTCAGCCAGTCCCCTGGGTACACCCGACATGTCAGAAGGTTTCCATGCGAAGATGTCCCAGTTCTCATGGAGGAACTGGATGAGCGCTTCTTCCTATTTGGGGTCGAGTGTTGTGGAGATATGAGTCGGAGCAGCATTTGGGTCGGTCGGGTGGATGTGAACGGGTTTTGTCTCATTGGACGACTGAAACGCTGATTCCGTGGCAGGCTTCTTGGCTCGCAACAAATCACTCAGGTCTGCGTTCCTTTGGTGTTCCTGCCACTCTTCTGCCACCATCTGAGCATCGGTGATCTTCGAGCCCTTCTGGAAGCACTCTTCTGCCTTCTTGCGGATACCAATGACAGTGATCATGCCTTTAGGGTCTGGCATCTTTAGTTTGAGGTACACGTAACAAGGTCGAGCCATAAAACGTGCATATGCTGGTCTGCCCAAAATTGCATGATAGGCACTCTGGAAATCCACAACCTCAAATGTCAGCTTCTCTTTGCGGAAATTCTTTGAATCGCCAAAAACTACATCAAGAGCAATCTGACCGAGTGACGCGGCCTTCTTGCCAGGAATGACTCCATAAAAACTCATATTGCTCGTGCTCAGTCTGGACATCGGAATGCCCATCCCTTTCAGTGTCTCAGCATACAGTATATTCAAACTGCTGCCGCCATCCATCAACACTTTGGTCAGTCGAGTGCCCTCAACGACCGGGTCGACCACCAACGCTTGCCTCCTAGGGGTGGCTATGTGCGTGGGGTGATCAGATTGGTCGAACGTAATAGCAGTTTGAGACCACTTCAGGTAATTCGGTGTTGACGGAGCAGCCATGTTCACCTCTCGGTTTATAACTTTCAGTCGGTTTTTGCTCTCAACATCGGCAAAAATCATCAAGGTGGAACTGACCTGCGGATATTCTCCGTCACTATCCTCCTTGTCCTCAACTTTGTCCGACTCTTTTTCTTTGTCCTTGGACTGCTTCCCTTGGAACTGCTGTATCAGGAGTCGACATTGTCGAGTGGTATGCTTCGGGTAGATGAAATTACCCTCTTCGTCCTTCTTGGTGTGGATGTGACATGGCAAATCCAACACGTCATTTCCTTCCTTATCTTTTAGCTTCTTGGGGTTCCAAGGCCCCTTGGGTTTCCCTTTGAATTTTCCTTGGTTCAGGGCCAAGGCTTCTCCAGGTGCGGCTGGCTCAGCTTTACGCTTTTCTTCCAGCTGGAATTTCCACCTCTGGTGTCCTGGGTGACTGACTTGTGTTTGCCGCTCCGGAGCCGATCCTCTTCCTCACTATTGGCATATTTGGTGGCTATTTCCATCATTCGACTCAGAGACATGTCTTCGGTTCGACCGAATTTCAGGCTTAGCTCTCTGTACTTTACGCCCTCCTTGAAGGCGCAGACTGCCTGGTGATCGGATACATTTTCTACTGTATGATGCAGTGTGATCCACCTCTGGATGTAATCTCTCAGAGTCTCATTCGACTTTTGTACACAAGATTGTAGCTCTGTCAGCCCCGCTGGCCGCTTGCACGTTCCTTCGAATGTCCTGACAAACACTCAGGAGAGGTCCTCCCACGTGTAGATGCTGCTGGGCATCAACTGATTCAGCCATGCCCTGCCTGACCCTTCAAACATGAGAGGCAAATGTTTCATGGCCACCTCGTCATTTCCACCGCCGATCTGAACAGCCACTCAGTAGTCCTCAAGCCAAGTGTCGGGCTTGGACTCACCGTTGAACTTGCTGACTCTAGTCGCCAACCTGAAGTTGGGAGGAATCACCGCGGCTCTGATGGCTCTGCTGAAACACTCTGGTCCGGAGACGTGCACTCGGCTGATGGTGGGTATTTCTCTGTCATTACCCTCTCTGTGGGCTCTGTTCCGGTCGACCAGACCTTGAACGATGATGGATCTCGCGTCAAAGCCTGGTTCTCTAGGGTCGACTGGAATTCTTTGTCCGCCACTGTACTGGCGTATGTCATCTTGTTGTCGAGGCATATATGATCCACCTCTCCGGGGAGGGGTGGGCACTCGACGTCGACCGTTGCGATCGACTCAGTGATCATCCTGCTCATAGTTCCTGTACTGATCGTGTCGGTCGCCATGCCCTTCACGCCTTGGGGGCGATCTGGGGCTATGAGCTGACTGGACAGTATTCGCCGCCAGAATTCTGATCCACGACTTCGACACAGCAGAATTCTGATCCCCAGCTGCACGGAGGAAATCCCTGATCTGCATCAAGCCTCTGCCAGCCTCTGACTGGGAAGGCTGAATCGACTCTGCTATACATGTTGCAGCTGCCAAATTCTGGATTGGAGTGCGGTATACCTGAGTCGGAGGTTTAAAGAGTTGGCGTCGACTGGAGTCCGGGACCCGTTGACGCGCGCACTCGTCGAGTGCTCGATGAAGGTTCTCCAGTCGAGTGCGCTCAGCCAGGTTGGCCAAGCACGCGTCTTCTAAGGCGCGGGCCTCAGGGGTTTCTCCAACGATCGGAGTATGAAGCGCATCCATGTTCCGGCGGCGAAGCTCTTCCCTCTGCTGCGAGTCGAGGGGCTCGGGGTGGTACTCCTCATGGTCATGCGACGGATCGCCCCCGCCGTTGCCTCCCTCGGCGCCAGGAAAGCCGGGAGGAACGTGTGGCCCGTTGACCATCAGGACCTCCGCCGCCGGATCACTGCTGTCGCATTCGGATGCAGTCTCTGCGGAGCCAGTCGACAGGTCGAACAGGCCGTAGAGAGATTCGTCGGGCTCGATTGCCACGACTTGGGCAGCGGTCGACTGGCGAGCCACTGCGTGCCTCACCCACCGCTGGAGCCTCGAACGACCGGAGCGCTTACGCCGGCGGGAAGCTGGGAGGGAGGATGACATGAAAACTGACCGATATGGAGTCGACGGTTGCCGCAGAAGGACGCCGCGGACGCATGCTCGAAAATGCGTTGCTCCGCGGACCGGGAGCGCATCCACGTCGAGCGAAGCCTCCTGCAGCCAGGCAGAGTCGTCGGCGACGAACGTGAGCGCGCGATGGATCTCGCGGCCCTCAACTAGAAATCCGCCTAAAACCATGATGATGGGAATCGAAAAGATTGCAACTTCTCCAACAAGTCGCTAAGACACCCGCCCCAAGGTGGGCGCCAACTGTCGTGGTTCTAAGTCTGACAGTAGAATGGGGTGTAGGTATGGAGAGGCAAGATCCTAGCTATGGAGCAGTTGTACACACGAGTGTTTTACGAGTTCAGGCCCTTCTCAGAGGAAGTAATAGCCCTACGTCTCGGAGCCCGGAGGCGGTCGACTGGATTACGTGTGTGAAAGGTACAGGGGTGCGAACCCTTCTATGAGTTGAGGGGGGTGGCTTACATAGAGGACGCCAGGACCCCAGCCAGCCCACATAGCGGAGGGTTAAAGTACATTAAGGCCATACGTTACTGGTAACGCCTTACATAAAGTGTCATCATGGCCATAAAGACTACTTAATTACAGACCGTTTGGATACAGAGTAGATCTTGAACTCCTGATGGTCGAGTGAGTCTTCATGGTCGAGTGTCTTCAGGTTCGTCGAGTGTCTTCTAGCCGGTCGAGTGGAATCCCTCTTGGTCGACTGGAAGACGGCTTCTTCTAAGAGATGCCCTTGGGGAGGGTACCTTGGACAGGTCCATAACCCTACCCTAGGTACATGACTTCATCAACAACCTTATGAATCTGAGATCATGCTATTTGTAAACAATATTTATGTATAAATGGTGTTATGCTTTTGAAAGTATATATAAAAAATAATGTATACAGAATTTAATTCCTATTGAAAATGGATCCCGCCTGAAAAAAATATAATACAAATGGGATTTGAATTGAGTTGGCACAGTAAACGTGCACTCTGCAAATTTTGAACGAAGCGGGGAAAGTCGTAGTAACTGCCCGAAACCAAAATTTGCGAGATGGAAATTACTACTGCCTATCCCTACCACGCAAAGCCTATCTGCTGGATTTCTATAGGTTTTGATAGAGGTAGGTTTGTAATTTCACCCAAACGTGATGTAACCGCCTCTCACCGGGATTCATACACGGTGGGTGTCGGGGAAACTGATCCACGAACACCTATGGGATCGGCGGACCGAGCCCCTTTCGGTTCGGCGGGGGGCGGAGATCGCACGAAGAGCAGATCGAGGCGAAGCACACGAGCGGTTTACCCAGCTTCGGAGCTCTCCGGAGAGATAATACTCCTACTGCTGCTTGTCTGATTGTATTGAGTTCTTTCTCGGGAGCGCTGAGTGCTACAGCACACTCTAGCTGCAAACGAGACCGAGCGTGAGTGTTTTCTGGCTTCGAACCTTCTGACCCCCCCCCCCTACGTTGCGCATGGGCCTCCTTTTATATGCTCAAGGGGTCACCGACAGGTGGCAACGTATACAAGGGTAAAAATGGAAAAGGACTTGCGGTTGGTACAGCAACCTGTACAGTGTTTCCTACCTAACCTTGACGGCAGGGGACAAAGGCATTAAATGCCCGTCTATGTCGCCCAAAACAGTCCAGAAAGGGACCGTCAGGGGCGCCACCGCTCGCCACGATGGCGATCTTGTCAGCACCGCTTGCCACCGCGCACCGCTGGCTGCATAGCCTCTCGCCACGCGCGCCTGGAAAGGCCCTAGGGCGACACGTTGGTGGATGCGCTGGAGCGTAGGTACAGGGTGGTAGCGTGCCGCGGCAAGTGCCTTGCCGCAGTCGTTGTCTTGTCGCGTCCGGAGGCTTGTCGCTCCCCGGGCCTTGCCGGGACGCGTGGCGCGTCGCGGCAAGCTCATTGAGATGCCTTGGTGGGCCTTCCCGGCAAACTCCTCTTGCCGGGGCCTTGTCTCCTTGGCTTAGATACTTTGTTCTTGAATGGCTCCACAGGACCCGCGGAGGACCTTGGCGGTCACCTGGCAAGCCTTGCCGCGGGTGGCTGCAACTGCCCGTGCATGAGTTTGGGATACTAGGGTACCCCTACTCTAGTACACCGACAGGAGCCCCCGGGCTTGGGCCACACACGGTGCCGAGCGCTGTTGGGCCAGCCCAAAACAGGGCACAGGCACGCGCGGCCTGGGTTACGCCGTATCTTTCTCCGTATCCACCGCGCCCTCCCCCAACGGCACGCGTTGAATGCGGCGTCGTGAGAGAGATCGTGGGTGGTTTCTTTATTCGGAAGGGCGAAACGTCCGCCCCCTCCCTCTTTATAAGCAGGGGAAACAGGGACAGTTCGCCCATCCTGCCGGTTGTTACTCCATTTCCCAAATCTCCGCCGCTCCCCCCTTCTTCCCGAAGCTGAGAGAGAGAGCAGCGCTCCGCCCCCCATTGCCACCAGCACCACCAACGCCGTCGATCTGCCCCACCACCTCCGCCATGGCTCCGAAAGCCGACAAGGGGAAGGGCGTGAAGTCGGTCGAGGCGCAGCGGCTCACGGCGCTGCGAAAGGAAAGGGCCCTCTTCCCCCCTCAGCTTGCCGCGAAGGAGCTGAGGGAGTACTACTACCTCTTCTGGTCGACGGAGACGCGAGCGCATCCGCGCACGAGGGTACTCCCGGCTGCCGCATCGGAACTGGCTCCAAACGGGTACCCCTTCTTCGCGCTGTTCTTCTACTGCGGGCTCTGCCCGCCCTTCTCTGAATTCTTCTGTGACATCATGAACACCTACCGGTTCCGCCTCCTTGACTTCACCCCAACGTCGTTATGACCATGGCAGTTTTCGCACATCTCTGCGAAAACTTTGTCGGAGTCCATCCAAATGGAGCCCTCTTCCGCCACTTCTTTATGCCCCGGGTTGAGAGAGGAGAGCCTCTTGCCGGCGGGATCGCTTGGATCTCAAGAGTCGGCAAGAAGGAAGCTTATCTGGAGGGAGAGCTCCGCAGCAAGTGGGAGGAATGGAGAGCAGAGTGGTGCTGGATCGTCGAGGAGAACCCGCAGCCATTTACTGCCCTGCGCCAAGCCCCAATAGTGCGCGGCAATGATTGGAGCAACGTGGCCCCGGAAGACGACAGGCTGAAGATTGCCGTCACCCGGATCCTTCGCCTCAGGCTTACCGGGCTCACCGTAGGCGCCATTGGCGCAGACTTTCTCCGCCGCCGCATCGCTCCCTTGCAGGAGAGGAGGAGACCCTCCTGGGAGTTCCAGAACTCGGCGGATATCATGAGGCTGCGCCCGGGCCTCAACTTCAACTTCACCGTCCTGGAGCTGGATGCGATGCTCCTGGAGCTGTTCAAGCGCGATCCTCAACATCCATTCGTGTTGCCGAGGGGTGTGGTTCCGTTGTGCAACAACTCTTCGCTCGACCGCATCCGTGCAATGATGCCGCTGTGCGACTCGCACGGAATCGTCCCGACTTGGCAAGAGCCTGCAAACGACGTCGTGCGGGATTTCTTTGATGGCATGGTAGAAGTGCCGATCCGCCCCGATGAACAGAAGAGCCTCACCCGCGACACCACCGATAATGAGATGCAGCGCATCGCCACCAGGCTGGAAGAGGTGGCAGCAGCCGTTGCCGCGGGTGAGTTCGGATTCACCATGGAGGAGGCAGAGGCAGCAGAGGCGGCAAGCCTTGCCGAGCGCGAGGAATTTGTCGGCGAGGAAGAACTTGTCGGGCCCGAAGAGGAGCCGAGCGAGCCCGGCGAGGGAGAGCTTGTCGAGCTCGAACCTTCAGGCAGCTCGTCGCAAGTCGAGCCCCCAGCTCCACCAAGAAGGCGTCTCCACAAGGCCCGAGACGTAGCGGAGCGGCAGACGGGTCAACAGCCGCCGTGCCGCGCGACACGCTCTATCGCGGCAAGCAGTGTTGCCGCGGGAGCGCCTCACGCCGCTGCGGCAACTGAGGCGGGGTCTTCCCGGTCCACCGCTACTGCCCCTGCCAAGCGGGCAAGGAAACCTACTCCTCCGCCTCGTCGCACCGGAGGCGAGCCGGACTTCGATCTCTCCGCGCTCAGCTCCGACCAGGAAGAAGAAGAGTAAGATTCTTTGCTGTTCTTGCAACTCTTCAATTTTGTTGCTTTGTCTTGTATCTGACTTGCTTCCTTCTGAACCCATTCCTTTTCAGGACCCTGGCCCAGAGAGCGGCGAAGAGAGCCAAGGCCCCGGTGATTGTCATCGAGGACGATCCCGCTGTGACGGCAGGGGACATGTCCGAGACCACCTTGCCGGACCCGGCAACCCTTCCTCCAAGCAGCCCCCAGCATAAGTGTATTATTTATTTCCTGCTTTCGGGCGTGCATGGGCGCTCCTTCTTTGCTGATATCTGATTGCTGGTTTGTGCAGGAGCAGAGCAGCCTCACCAGGAGGGCCCGGAGGCCGCTCCCGAAATGCCATCTGCTTCCACTACACCGCCAAGGGAGGATTCCCCGGCAAGGGAGCGTTCTCCGGCAAGGGAAAATTCTCCGGCAAGAGGTAGTTCTCCGGCAAGGGACAGCACCAGCGATCCTCTGGTGATTGAGACCACGACCGCAGATCCTAGCACAAGTAATCCTTTTGCCTGAGAACTTCCCTTGGGTTCTTTTTCTTCTGATTTTCTTTTTGGATAATTGCTTGATTTCTCTCCCTTTTCCCGTTCGCCAGATCCATCTACCACGGAGCCGATGGAAACCGAGGTTGCCAGCAAGGAGAACGCGCGCAGCAGCGTTGACGACGCCGTCACCACCGAAGGAGAGGCCGGCGCTGATGATCCTTCCGGCGAAGAGGCCGCCAAGGCTGCCGCCGCAGAAGCCGGCGAGGGATCCAACGATCGCACTGACGGCCCCGAGGCCGCAGGAGCACCGGGCGCTATGCCGACCGCCGATCCCTCCGCCTCTGCTGCAGCGGCAGGCTCCGAAGAGCCCTAGCCCGGCGCCTATCTGAAGGCCGGCAACGACATCTTCATCAAGATCCCCTGGGCTTCAAGCTCCAGGACGCCGGTCGAAGGAGAGATGCTGGACGGAGAAGTGCTTGCCTCCGTTGGACTGAAGCTGGTTGACGCGCCAAGCAGTAGCAGCGACGAGCCTGAAGAGGAGCGGCTGCTGTGGAAGCTACTGTCACTCTACCGCGCCCGACAAGCCAAGATGGTGTCCCGCGAGGCACTTGTCGCGAAGGCGGGAGTTGACATTGAGAAGCGCGCGGAGGAGCTCCGGGGCCTCAGGCAGGAAGCTCTCCGGTCCTTGGTGGAGGAGCGGGAGCAACTTCTCGAGGAGCGGAAAGCCTTCCTCCTCGAGAAGGCTGAAGCTGAAGAGAAGCAATGGCTTGTCGCCGAAAACCTATTTGCGCAGGAAGGAGAGTTGGCGCAGCGCAAGGTCAATCTTGGCAGCCACGAGGAGGAGCTTGCCGCGCGCGAGCAAGCAATTGGCGGGGCTCTCAAGGAGGCAAAGGATGCTGCCGCAGCTACCGAGGCCGCCAAGAAGGAGCTGGAGACGAAGGCGGCGCAGCTGGAAGCCGATCTCAGGGCGAACGGCGAGGAGCTTGCCGCGCTCAAGCATGAGCGCGAGAAGGACGCTGCCGCTCATGGTGACCTGCAGGGTCTTCTCGCTGAGAGGAACAAGGAGCTCAGTGCCGCCAAGGATTCCAATGCAGATCTCGAGTTGAAGTTGGCCATGTTGACTCAGACGCTTGACGGCGCCAGGGAGCGGGACGCGGCTTTGTCGGAGAAGATCAAGGCCGACGAGGCGCTGCTGGCGAATGCTACTGCCGCCCAGGACACTTTCAGGGAGACCGTGGAGCATTGGACCGAGGGTCTTGTGGATGCTTCCGCGGCCATCGACAAGGAGCTGGCGCAGCTGGGGATGGAGGATTTCAGGTACTCCTCCTATGAGCACCTCCAACCCAGCGCCAAGCTCAGCTTGTTCTTCGAAGGCGTGGCGACGGCCCTCCAGCGAGTCCGGGAAAAGATCCCAAAGCAGCTGGCCGACGAGTCACGCAAGATCTGCGCAGGGGCTCTTCAGAAGGTGCTGGTGAATGTGGCCTTTCGCAATCCAGGCCTCAACCTCACCAACGTCCTCAGGTCCTTGCCGCCGGATGCCGATCTGGAAGCGCTCAAGGCCCTTGTCGCACCCATTGTGGACAAGGTGAGCGGGATCAAGAGGGTTGAGGGCGATCGCGTAGATTAGGCCGCCCATTATCTCTTTTCCTTGTCGCTGCTGGTCATGTCATGAAAACAATCTATTAGAGCCGCGACAAGTTATCTTGTAATATGACTCTATTTTCAATATCAATTTTCTATGTTATCTCCTTTACTTGATTCCTTCCTTTGTATGTTTTTGCCCTACGCTTTTAGGGAACTTGTCGGCGCAGGCACCTTAGCCGCGAGCGCTGAGTGCGGAACGTCAGCAGCCTGCTGGCGGTGCCGCTGCCAACAAGAAACCTTGTCGCAACTAGTAGAAGCTCACTTAAGTTGTTGAGCGGACTCGAAACAAAGTAAGGGCGCAACTAGCTACGAGTTGGTTCCTCCGCGCACAGGTTTTCCATACAAAGCAAGGTCGTTCAAGGAAGATAACTTAAAAATTTTAACTGATTGCTCAAACTTTGGAAACTTAGCTTTTCTATCATTTGCTTTTCGGTAAGGCGAGCACTTCCTTGAATGACGCCTGGTCCACACCATTATCTCCTTTCCCCCCCGGCAAACTTGTGCGCGAGGGAACCTCCTTCCTTTGAGAAAGAGAAAGCAGAGAAAATAATGATATGAAGCCTTACGGCTCGTTATTGCTTACCGGGGGTATGTGCTGCACAAAGTGTCAGATACATGCATGCAAAGGAATATAGAAAGAATGAAATTGACAAGATGCGCAGAGCACATGAGCTTTACTTATGCACGGGATCTGCGCCCGGCTTTGTACAAAGGATTACATGCAACATCGGCAAGACTTGTACAAAAGGTGGTTGCCGGAACAGGTTCCGGCAACCGCGCCTTATGGGTAAAACTTACGAAGATGCTCAATGTTCCAGGAGTTGCTCACCGGAATGCCATCTTCGGTCTCAAGGCGGACAGCGCCAGGCCTAGTGACTCGTTTCACCCGGTAAGGGCCTTCCCACTTCGGCGTCAACTTGTTGGAATTCTTGGCGGACTGAACGCGCCGAAGAACAAGGTCGCCTTCCTCGAGACTTCTGGCACTAACTTTGCGGCTATGGTAGCGGCGCAAAGCTTGCTGGTATCGAGCAGCTCGTACAGCAGCCGGAAGACGGTCCTCCTCCAGGAGCAGCGCGTCGTCTTGTCGCAGCTGCTCTTGCTCAAGCTCGTCATAAGCGAGCACTCGAGGTGACCCGTATACGAGTTCCATGGGGAGAACTGCCTCTGCTCCATAGACTAGAGCGAAAGGTGTCTGGCTAGTGGCTCGATTTGGCGTCGTTCTGACCGACCAAAGAACCACCGACAGCTCCTCAATCCAGTTCTTTCCGCACTTGCGCAGCCTGTCGAAAGTCCTGGTCTTGAGCCCGCGCAGCACTTCAGCATTTGCCCTCTCCGCTTGACCGTTGCTTCTCGGATGAGCAACAGAAGTGAAGCAGACCTTGGCGCCAAGATCTTGGACATACTGCATGAAGGTGCGACTCGTGAATTGCGTGCCGTTGTCGGTGATGATCCTGTTAGGGATCCCGAAGCGGCAAACAATCGACCTGAAGAACTTGACTGCTGACTGTGCTGTCACCTTCCTCACTGGTTCCACTTCCGGCCACTTTGTGAACTTGTCGATTGCAACGTACAAGTACTCAAAGCCCCCGACAGCTCAGGGAAAAGGGCCGAGGATGTCGAGCCCCCAGACTGAAAATGGCCAGGATAAAGGGATCGTCCGGAGAGCTTGAGCTGGCTAGTGTATCTGCTTGGAATGGAACTGGCACGCTTCACACTTGGTTACTTGTGCAGTTGCATTCTGGAGGGCTGTCGGCCAAAAGAAACCTTGCCGGAATGCCTTGCCGGCAAGTGCTCTTGCGCCAATGTGGTGACCACATATGCCTCCATGTATCTCTGCCAACAGCTTTTGTCCGTCTTCCCGGTGAATACACTTCAATTTCACGCCATTGAGTCTTCTTCTGTACAGTGTGTTGTCGACAAACTGGTACATACTTGACTGCCGGGCTACCCTTTCCGCTTCTTCTTGCTCTTCGGGAAGTTCCCCTGTCTGAAGGAAACAGACAATCTGCTGTGCCCATGTTGGAGCTTGCAGCTCGACAACGAGGACTAAAGGCACATCTGCTGCTGCGGGAACATCCGCTTCTACGGCGCCCCGGCAAGCTTGCCGGAGCAAAACTTGTCGGAAGCGTCTGCTTTAACAGAACAAACCCTAAGGCTTGCTGGAGCAGACTGCTCCTCAGCACACTTGGCGTCGATCTTGGGGACCTTCTTGGCGGCGGCTTCGGGGAGCTCTGTCGGAAAATAGTCACCATAAATCAACTTCCTCTTCTTGCTCTGTCCAGTTGATGGTGTTACAGACGGTTGAGTTAGCTTGAGCAAAAAGATCCCTGGTTCCACAGGTAACTTAAGTGCGGCACACTTTGACAGGCCATCGGCAATGTCGTTCTGAGCTCTTGGAACATGTTCCATCTGTAGGTCGTCAAAGTGCTCTTCTAGCTTTCTCACTTCATCAACGTAAGCTTCCATCAACGGACTCTGATAATTCTTGTTCACTTGGCGGACGACAAGCTGTGAGTCACCCCTGACAATGAGCTTCTTAATCCCAAGGTCTGCCGCGATCCTGAGACCGGCAAGCAAACCTTCATACTCTGCGGTATTGTTCGTTGCTTGCTCCTTGGGAAAGTGCATCTGGACTACGTACTTGAGGTGCTCTCCGGTGGGTGCGACAAGTAGCACGCCCGCACCGGCGCCTTGCAGCGAGAAAGCACCATCAAAGTACATCAGCCACTCTTTGCTTGCTTCCTTGATGGGGATGCTTGTCTCCGGAATTTCTTCATCTTGTGTTGGCGTCCATTCTGCTATGAACTCTGCCAACGCTTTGCTTTGGATAGTTGAAGTGCTCTCAAACTTAGGGCCAAAGCTTGACAGTTCCAGTGCCCACTCGACAATCCTGCCTGTTGCTTCTGGATTTTGCAGTATCCTCTTCAGCGGAAAACGAGTGACGACTGTGATCTCATGTGCTTGAAAGTAATGGCGCAGCTTTCTCGAGGCCATGAGAAGGCCGAAAAGCAATTTCTGCACACTAGAGTACCTTGACCTAGCCCCCTGCAAAAGGGAACTGACAAAGTAAACCGGGCGCTGCACCATTCTCTTCTGCATCTTCTCAGGCGACTGCGCAGATCCATCTTTGTCGGGACCAGAGCTTGTTGGTGAAGTCCTCTGCTTGTCGCTGGATGCATCTGCCATGGTTGCTGGCTCATCGTCTGCCTCCCTCTCCGCCACTAACGCAACACTAACCACTTGATTGGTTGCCGCTATATATAGCAGCAACTTCTCTTGTGGTTTAGGTGCGACAAGTGTTGGAGTGGAGGACAGGTATCTCTTCAAGTCCTGCAGCGCAGCCTCCGCTTCCGGAGTCCATTTCATTGGACCTGCCTTTTTCAATATTTTGAAAAATGGCAAGGCGCGCTCAGCAGACCTAGAGATAAACCTGTTGAGAGCAGCTATGCAACCGGCAAGTCTTCGTACATCCTTGACGTGCTTTGGTGCTTCAATCTGCTCAATGGCCTTGATCTTGTCGGGATTGGCTTCAATTCCCCGCTGAGACACGAAGAACCCGAGAAGCTTTCCGGAGGGGACTCCAAACACACACTTCTCGGGGTTAAGCTTGAGGTTGATCTTGCGCAGATTTGCAAAGGTTTCATCTAAATCTTGAATCAGAGTCTCCTTGTCCTTGCTCTTGACCACTATGTCATCCATGTAGGCTTCCACATTTCTGTGCATTTGTGGCTCAAAAGCGTAATGGACTACCCTTGCAAATGTTGAACCAGCATTCTTCAAACCGAAAGGCATCCGTACGAAACAGTACGTGCCACACAGGGTGATGAATGCGGTCTTCTCCTCATCCTCTTCTGCCATGAAGATCTGATGGTATCCTGAGTATGCATCAAGAAATGAAAGCAAGTCACATCCGGCCGTGGAGTCAACAATCTGGTCGATGCGCGGCAAGGGAAATGGGTCTTTGGGACAAGCTTTATTGACATCAGTAAAGTCGATACAAAGCCTCCATTTCCTGTTAGCTTTGCGCACGACAACAGGATTGGCCAACCATGTAGGATGGAGCACTCCTCTGACAAGGCCTGCTGCTTCCAATTTCTTGATTTCTTCTGCGATAAATTCTTGGCGCTCCACTGCCTGTTTCCTGACTTTCTGCTTGATGGGCCGTGCATGAGGACAGACGGCAAGATGGTGCTCGATTACTTTCCTGGGAACACCGGGGATGTCAGACGGTTGCCACGCAAACACGTCGATGTTCGCCCGCAAGAAAGCAACGAGCGCGCTTTCCTATTTAGGGTCGAGAGTGGCACTGATGGTGAAAGTACCACCAGTGCCGTCCTCCTTGGCGGACACCTTCTTGGTCTCTGGTGGAGCTGCCATTGTCTTCTTACACTTGCCGGTGGAGCTCGTGGTGCGTCCTCGACGGTAGCACAGCACTCCGAAGGGGTGCGCTTGCCGGAGTGGGCATCAGAACTCTTACCGGACTTGGTCTTCTTCTTCGCCCGGGGAGCTTCAACGGCAAGTGGTTTGCAATCCGCTGCGGCTGCTCCTTCTCGGTAGATCTTGTCAGCACAGATAAGGGCATCCCTCTTGTCGCCAGGGACAGAGATGACACTTATCGGGCCTGGCATCTTCAGCACGTTGTATGCATAGTGAGAGGCTGCCATAAATTTGGCGAGTGCTGGACGGCCGAGTATCCGATTGTAAGGCAATGGAAAGTCAGTGACGTCAAACGTGACCCTCTCAGTTCTGAAGTTCAACTCGCTGCCAAATGTCACTGGCAACATGATCTTTCCCTTCGGCTTGCTCCTCCCCGGATTGATTCCTTGGAACGTGCCGGTCTCTTCGAGCTCACTATCAGGGATCTGGAGTTTCTGGAGTACCACGGAGGAGATCAGGTTCAAGCCGGCCCCGCCGTCAACTAGCATCTTAGTGACCTTGAGGTTGCGGATAGTTGGTGAAACCAACATCGGCAAGCACCCGACTGCAATTATGCGATCAGGGTGGTCCTCAATATCAAAGTTGATAGGCGTGCTGGACCATTTCAGAGGCCTGCATGATTCGACGGGTGGTTCTACTGCGTTAACTTCCCGCATCCACTGCTTGAGCTGGCGGTGGTAAGTATGCAGAGAAGTACCGCCGTCAACGCACAGGACCTCTGTGGCTTTCTGGAACTCCTGCTCATCGGTCTCGTCATCATACATATCTTCATCCTCGTCGTCCTCTTCATCCTTGTCGCGGCCGCGGGGAGGTCTGTCTCCTTGCCGCTGTTTTGCCTTGCCGCGGCGTCCTCCTCGGCCAGGGCGTTTCTTGCCGGATCCTCCAGCACCTTCCTGGACCTTCTCCTTGTCGCGTCGCTCGTATTCAGCCTTTTGCTGCTCGACAAGCTGCTCGACCTTCTTGTAGCTCTGGAGGTCATGGCCCTTGGTGCGGTGGATTTTGCAGTACTGCTTGTTTGTGCCGTCCTGCTTGTCGGCGACCGCCACAGCCTGGTAGTTGTTGCCGTCGGAGCTACCAGCTTTGGCTTTCTTGACGCCACTTCCATTGCCGGGCTGCTCAACGACTAGTACATCTTTTCCTTTCTTTTTCCTGTTGTTCCGCCGCCGGTTTTTCTTTGCCGGAGCGGCCCCTCACTATCTGATCCTTCTGCTTCTGTATTCTCTCTAGGGAGTTTCCTCCCCTCCTCAGCACGCGCACACTTGTCGGCCAGGGCATATAGCTCACTGACGTCTTTGATCTTGCACATCGCCATCTCCTCCCGCATCCTGCGGTTTCGCACGTTCTGATGGAACGCGCTGATAACCGCGGCAGGGTGGACATCTGGGATGTTGTGCTGTACGCGGCTGAATCTCTGAATGTACTTGCGCAGGGGCTCTCCTTCCTTCTGGGCGAGCAGGTGAAGGTCGCTTTCTTGGCCAGGAGGCTTGTGGCCGCCTATAAAAGCGCCGACAAATTGATGGCATAGGTCTGCCCAGGAGGATATGGAGTTGTTTGGCAAGTGCATGAGCCAGGATCTGACATTGGGCTTGAGTACCAGCAGGAAGTAGTTGGCAAGGATCTTGTCGTCCCGCCCCCCAGCAGCTTGCACCACGATGGTGTAGATGCCGAGGAACTCCGACGGATGCGACTTGCCGTCGTACTTCTCTGGCACGTCTGGCTTGAAATTCTTCGTGCTGGGCCACTGGACTTGCCGCAGCTCACGAGTGAATGCAGGGCAACCTACCGCGTACGGCAAGTCGCCTGGTTCCCCTGGCGCATGCATGTCGACAGAGGGCCCAGCGCGCTAGTCTGATTGACGCCCCGCTTCTCTTCAGCGCTCGATACGAGTTCGAGCGTCTTCTTGCTGTCGCTCGCGAAGAACTTGGCGCTGATCGTGACGAGCTCGTGGATCTGATGACGCGGTAGAATCGCATTCGAGGTGGATCCGGCGAGTCGGCGATCTTGGCCTTCTGGGTGGAGAGTGAATGGTGGTTGCACCCCCACCGGTTTCGTCGCCATCGGTTCGTGCCCGGCAGTCCTGCCGCGGCAGCGATGTATTCGGCTGCCGCGGAGTGTCACCGTTGGCGAAGCCGATGAGACTCTGAATGGTGGCCCTCCATTCATCGATCTTGTCTGCCGTTGGAGGGTAATCTAGGAGCAGTTGAGCTCGCGCCAAAGCTTCTGCTGGAGTGGTGGGCGGCAATGGCGAACGGTGCAAGGAGCGGGATATGCTCAGACTTCTAACTATGTTAGAAGGAGAAGTATCCCGTCCAGGCGACCGTGCTTCACCCGTGCCAGCATGTTGGCATACACGCTGATCTTGAGCACTCCGAGATCCTCCAGCTCGATCTTGGTCCAACAAGCGTATGGTACTGCGAATACCATGACGCTGTCGGTCCTGCGCCTCCTGAGACGGGCGCGGTGCTTGTACGGACGCCGAGGTCTGTGCAGCCTTGTCCTTGGACCTGGTATCACCGTGAGCTCCCTCGTTGATGTCCGTTCTTCCACCGGCGTCTACCCCACCACCCGTTTGCTCCGGTGGTGGTGGGATCGTCGAGGACGGAACAGTTGCCGCCGAAGTCTTCTTCTTCGGTGGCATGTCGATGAACAAGATGAAGATCTAGCTCGTGTGAACGCCGGATCAGGTTCACACAACCTCGACGCCCCCTACCTGGCGCGCCAAAGATGTCGGGGAAACTGATCCAAGAACACCTATGGGACCGGCGGACCGAGCCCCTTTCGGTTCGGAGGGGGGCGGAGATCGCACGAAGAGCAGATCGAGGCGAAGCACACGAGCGGTTTACCAAGCTTCAGAGCTCTCCAGAGAGATAATACTCCTACTGCTGCTTGTCTGATTGTATTGAGTTCTTGCTCGGGAGCGCTGAGTGCTACAACACACTCTAGCTGCTAACGAGACCGAGCGTGAGTGTTTTCTGGCTTAGAACCTTCCGAACCCCCCCTCTACGTTGCGCATGGGCCTCCTTTTATATGCTCAAGGGGTTACCGACAGGTGGCAACGTATACAAGGGTAAAAATGGAAAAGGACTTGCGGTTGGTACAGCAACCTGTACAGTGTTTCCTACCTAACCCTGACGGCAGGGGACAAAGGCATTAAATGCCCGTATATGTCGCCCAAAACAGTGCAGAAAGGGACCGTCAGGGGCGGCACCGCTCGCCACAATGGCGATCTTGTCAGCGCCGCTTGCCACCGTGCACCGCTGGCTGCACAGCCTCTTGCCACACGCGCCTGGAAAGGCCCCAGGGCGACACGTTGGTGGATGCGCTGGAGCGTAGGTACAGGGTGGTAGCGTGCCGCGGCAAGTGCCTTGCCGCGGTCGTTGTCTTGTCGCGTTCGGAGGCTTGTCGCTCCCTGGGCCTTGCCGGGACGCGTGGCGCGTCGCGGCAAGCTCATTGAGATGCCTTGGTGGGCCTTCCCGGCAAGCTCCTCTTGCCGGGGCCTTGTCTCCTTGGCTTAGATACTTTGTTCTTGAATGGCTCCACAGGAGCCGCGGAGGACCTTGGCGGTCACCCGGCAAGCCTTGCCGTGGGTGGCTGCAACTGCCCGTGCACGAGTTCGGGATACTAGGGTACTCCTACTCTAGTACATCGACAGTGGGCGCCAAAACACAGTGTGTCCTCGGCCGAAATCGACTCCCTTCACGATTCATATTCGTACACAGTGGGCGCCAAAAACAAACTCTCGTCGGCAAATATTCGGTGTATGCGAGATTACCATCCTATCCCCAATGGACTAATATTGCTATGATGTAGGAAATTTGAAACGGGGGCTAAGTTTGTAAATTTCCTCGCATTTGAGACAAGCGCGCCCTGAATACATGGTCCCCCCTTCCTCTATACCTCCCTTTTCCCCATTCGTACTCCGTGGGCGCCAAAACACCCTCTCCACCCCTGCCTCCTCCGTCCGCCAACGTCTGCCACCCCATCCACCGTCGTCCTCCTCCACCATGCCGGAGCTGATACACCAACGCTGCCGTCCATTACAAGAGATCAATCTCTCTCATCCACGGCTTCGGACCGGGATCCTTGCATCCCGTGCTCTCGCTTCATCCCCGCTGTCGTCCACCTTGCCGGCGCCGCTCCTACGACCGTCTTGTCCACCGCGCCCTACCGCCACCATCTACCCTCCTAGATCTGCTTCCATGCCATCGACAGCCATCGCTACCGCAACACCGTCAAATTCTCAGAAAATGCATACACGGCACCGGACCAGAGGTGATACTCTTTCGTATCTGCTCAACTTATTTATCGCAACAAGAAAATAGATCTCCACTGCTTTACTCTGATTTCTTGTCTTGGTTGTGAAGTTGCCTTTGTCCGGTTTGCACCTTCAGATCCGCCATGGCACATCTACACTATACTCACAATGCTTATGGTTTTCCCCTTTTATATTCCACACTAGTTAAATCACAGTAGACTAAATTTCAAAATTGGGTCAGTCGATTTTTCAGAGCTCGCCAGAGTTCGCCGGTGCAAACGAAGGGGCTCGGGTGGTTGTGGGGCCTCGCTGAACGAAGAAAACTCGACGCGGGTGGGGGTGGGGGTGGCGGAGGAACATAGGCGGTGGGGGCCGATGGTCCGGCGGGCGGCCCGTGCGGTGTTCTGTATGGGAAGAATCAGAGACGAGGAAGAAGAAGGGTTAGGAGATGTAGGATCTTCATCCAACCGCCTGAAATGGTTGATAGACAGCTTGGAGTTGCATTTAATGCGCTCTGGTTCATCATGTGTGGGCACTGCGTAACCAACATTTTATTATCCAAAATTTGTTTGCTCTTCTTTACCATGTTCCTCTTCCATTCTTCTTTAATATGTACTCTCTCCGTTCCTAAATACAAGTCTTTGTATAGATTCCACCATGGACTACATATGGAGAAAAATGAGTGAATCTACACTCTAAAATGTATCTGGATACATCTGTATGCGATCCATGGTGGAAATATCTACCAAGACTTATATTTTGGAACAGAGGGAGTATGATAGTAGTACAGTATGTTCCTTGTACTGAAGATGAGTAGGGACATTTGTAGTGTAGAGGTCTATACTGTTGGTTGTGATGGACACTTTGAGCCTCTTTGATTCGTAGGATTTCGTAAACATATGAATAGGATTTGTTGTGGCTTGACCACTTGAATCCTATAAGAATAGCAAGGAAATGTGGGGAGCTGTGTCACCTTTGAGAGTTACACTGATATTAACAGTACTGCACCTTCACTGGAAGAGAGCTGGTATCCAAAGCCTTTCTAGCCGTACCGGCAATACTAGAACATATATTCCAGCAAGTTCCACTTTGCTGATTTTACTCTGATGCTTTAGGTTTTCCTGTTATATCTACACTATGATCTGTGTAGCTGCTTTGTGTCGCACTAGCAGCAGTCCACTCTTGAAGCTAAACACTGCAATGACTTACAAAATTGGCACCAAGGCATTGAGTGCCATTCTGGATGCAATGAAACTCATACGCTCCCCACCTATTGACTCTTGTTCAGAATATGATCCTAATGACTCTTGTTCAAATTTGCCACATATAGAGAGACATCATGGAATTGCATTTCTTTGGCCACTGTGATTCATCATGTGTGGGCAACCAACATTGTATGCAATGAAGCGGAACCTCAAGAATATGCTTCCTCTTTTGTTCTTTAACATGTTCCTCTTTTTTTATTCTGTATTTAGTATGTACAGTATGTTCCTTGTCAGGAAGGGGCACAGGGACATCTGCAATCAACAGCTGATAGAGCTGGCCTGTATGTGATCGATAGGCTTTCGATTACTAGCGGCAATACAACACCATATTTTCAAGCCAGTTCCACTTTCCTGATTTATATATCGTGGTTATGGTGTGCCCCTGTTATGTACACTATGATCTGCCTAGTTGTTGTGTGCTCTTGGTATCATGGTTTGGCAATAAACTCTCTACACAGTATATTATGAACTTACCATCTGCCAACTATCCTTACTTCTAGAGCCTATTTTTTGTGTACTTGTGCCAGATTATATAAATGCACGCACCATATTACAGCACACATGAGCTCTCTCATCAGTATCCAGTGATAGCACACAAGTGTTTACAGGGGCGCCCGTATATTAGAATATCATCTGCATTACAAAGATAATCTCACAACTATTTATGTTTTCATGGTTCTCAGATATTATACGTAATTACAGTCCTGTTCAAGAATTCATCCGATTAACCAGTTAACTTGCCGATTAATCCCTACTCACAGGGTCACCGAGTAGCCGATTAACTGATTAATCGCCCGAGTAATTGATTAAATGGCCGATTAACTTGCCGATTAGCCTATTAATCCCCTACTCGTCAACCAACCGAGGAGCTACCAGTTAATGATTTCCTCAACAATGATTACAGTGAATATCAGAATCCATGCATCAGAAGAATATTGTGGATCACTGCAATGACTTACAAAATTGGCATCAAGGCATTGAGTGCCATTCTGGATGCAATGAAACTCATAGGCTCCCCACCTGTAGATTCTTGTTCAGAATATGATCCTAGTGACTATTCTAACCTCGAGGAGTCAAAGGCAGATGGCCTGTCATATTCACCCATCAAGGTGCCTGTTATAATTTGGCAAGGTTTTATTGATTGCGCGTATCTTGCATATGTTGTCTTGCATTTCTTCTACTTTGTTGCACCACCATCTACTTAGTTTACTCATCATATATGTCGAGATGCCATGCCCATCCATTATCAATACATACTCCATCTGTCAACATACCATGTTTTTCCACTCAAATGCCGTTCTTGTGCATCAGACATCAAAAAGGAAGAGGGTGATTGTCGAACCTGAAGGAGCACCACCAAATTCCTTGAAAAACGTGGTTGTGCCGGAGAAATCAGACAGCACCCCACTTATATTGGCTGTACAACTAGTGAGACAAAACGTAGGACCGACTCCAGCAGACTGTACCCATACTTCACTAGCCACACCACTAGACCCACCACACAGGACCTGCACTCCAGCAAAAGGTATGCCGATTTCAGTTGCCATAGCACCAGCCGTACCACAGAAAAATCCCACTCCACCAAAAAGTACAGCAAGTCCACCGGCCGAAGACCTATCCCAACTGCAGAGACGACCAATTCCTGCAGATTGGAACCCCATTCTAGTTATTCCCATTTTAAAAGACAATGCTTTCAATGTTGTTAGGTACTACGTGCATATATTCCCATCATGGGAAGATTATAGTGAAGACAAACACCATTTTCACATCTTCCTGTCCCACTTACGTGTAAGTGCTATTATTCATGGTGATTATTTTCCTGTTTTCTGCTAATTGAACACATCAATGATTTACATTGCATTGTTGTAAGTAGGCGAGGGTCAATCTGGATGGTCATGATGAGCAAAGCTTCCTTGCACTTTTTGAGGAAGCATTGCAGCAGTATCGGTGTTACCTGAGAAAAACACACTTTGATGGCAAGTCCATAAAAAAATTTCCGGTGAAGTCTCTTGTGCTAAATTTAGAAGACATTGAATGGAAAAACCTTGTTATGTATTGGTCTCGTTCCGAGGATGGGGTACTGTCTATGATATCGCATGACAATTTGAACTTCTACTTTTCCACATGTGCCTTCCGGATCTTTTTTGCAGGAAATCTGCTCGAAAAAGAATTCAGGTTTGAAAAGAACGACATGATGTCACAAATATGCTGCCCGCTGCTTTGCTCTTGTTAGTACCTGTTGTCTTGTATCACTGCACTTGCATATATACCTGGTTCATTATGTGACAACAGTATGCATGATAGCTTGCTTATCAATTGTTTGCTCCAAATTATCTAATCTGTATGAATGGTTACATTATGTAGAATATATCCAATGCCAATGAAATTTTTTAGCTCTGCATTGTTCTTGTAAGTACCTGTTGTCCTTTATCAGTGTACTTATATTGATAGGTAGTTGTTCATGTACCATCACTCTGCAGCTTATTTTCCTTTGCCCTCCATTTTCTACACATCAGATCTATATTTACTCTTACCATATGGTTGGATAACACCGATGGTACTGAAGAAGTTTAGCTCTGCATTGCTCTTGACTGTACCTTTTGCCTGTAATGCTGTATTTACATTTATAGCTATTTGGTTATGTAGCATCACTCTTCATCTTATCTTAAATATTCTCCATTTTTTCTTATATTGTCACATCTATATTTACTCTTAACAAAATGTAGAATAAAGGAAATGCTTATGAAGAAGATTTGTGGTAAACTTCTTGAATTGCCGCTGTCGGTGTCAAAACCGGTGGATCTCGGGTAGGGGGTCCCGAACTATGCGTCTAAGACTAATGGTAACAGGAGGCTGGGGACACGATGTTTACCCAGGTTCGGGCCCTCTCGATGGAGGTAATACCCTACTTCCTGCTTGATTGATCTTGATGATATGAGTATTACAAGAGTTGATCTACCACGAGATCAGAGAGGCTAAACCCTAGAAGCTAGCCTATGGTATGATTGTTGTTGTCCTACGGACTAAACCCTCCGGTTTATATAGACACCGGAGGGGGCTAGGGTTACACAGAGTCGGTATACAGAGGAGGAGATCTACATCCGACTCGCCAAGCTTGCCTTCCACGCCAAGGAGAGTCCCATTCGGACACGGGACGAAATCTTCTGTCTTGTATCTTCATAGTCCAACAGTCTGGCCAAAGTATATAGTTCGGCTGTGCGGATACCCCCTTATCCAGGACTCCCTCAGTAGCCCTCGAACCAGGCTTCAATGACGATGAGTCCGGTGCGCAGATTGTCTTCGGCATTGCAAGGCGGGTTCTTCTCCAAATCCGGTGCACCCGTCGTAGCGAATAGTGTCCGGCCTCCCAGTAAGGTTGTACTCCTCGGCTTCTGTTCTTCCATAATGGCCATCTCCACGTGTCGATCGAAGACGAGGGGCCGGGGCATTTTTGGATTTGCCACCCTAATCCCGTTGGTGAGCCATCTATTTGAGGAGATGGGGATCTTCAGATCCAAATCACACCATCTTCCCACAAGCAAGCATTCCACAGAGCATGCCCAAAAGAGGCCATCCCATCATGACCGGTCGCCGCAGCCCTGCTCTCCGCTCCCCTAGCTCAAAGTGTTCCATCCCTCACAGTCGCCTAATAGAGCCGCAGACCAAAGGGTTCCTTCCGCCCGCATACATGGCCCCCGTCCGATCCGGACTAGCCACCTATAATGGCGGGGAGCGGGTATGCCTTGTCCCATATCTGCTACGAGGCGTCGGGTTTCCAATCCACCCATTCCTCCGCGTGCTCCTAGAGTTCTACGGTCTCCAGTTGCATAATCTTACCCCCGCCTCCATGTTGCACATTTCGGGCTTCATTGCCCTCTGTGAGCTGTTCCTGGGCTGCGAAGCTCATTTCGAGGTATGGAAGAGGTTATTTTGCCTCGTCCCCCGCAACCAGGAGGGATCTATATATCAAGTGGGCGGAGCCGAAATATGGCGCATCGCCCAGACCGGATACCTGTCGGGTACTCCCAAGAAGGCGTATGAAGACTGGCCCTCGGAGTGGTTTTATGTTGATGACGTTCCCGTTCCGGACCCAGTCCGGACGGGCCTTCCTGAGTTTACCAATACTCCGCTAAAGAAACGCCAAAGCTGGCGCCCTCGGAGCCCCCAGGAGGAAGAAAACAGGGAATTCCTCTATCTGATGAGCCAGATACAAACCCTGGCTAAATCAGGATTGACAATAATCGAAGTTATGTCAATATGCATAATAAGGGGAGTGCAGCCACTTCAGTATAGGGGGAAACCCATGTGGCACTTCAACAGAGAAGACGATTCCTCCCGCTGCGGTCGCAAAGGTCCGGACTCCGCCACATCTTTGGCGAAGATACTATCCGAATTGTACAAGGGAGAAGAAGAGGAGTTCCTCCGCATTAAACCGCGGGATGGATTTTCCATGTACAACCCCTAAAGCTGGGTAAGTTGTCATCTTTTACTCAACTCCATCTGTTCTTACCTTATTTGCCACAATTATTTACCTTGCTGTTTCAAAACAGGAACTAAGGAAGGCTGTGAAAGAGTTCAACAGCCCCTCTCCACGGCCAGAGGATCCCGGCCGGGCTCCCGACCCCAGATTTGAAGAAGATCCGGACATATCCGTGGAATTCATCAACGTGACTTTATATCAGGCAAGCAGTGGCGGCTCTTTAGTGGCCATCATTGCGGATTATCCTGGACTACTTCCCGTGTCGCATGTAAGTAATGTCGGGGTTTCAACCTTCCGAAAGGATTCCTTCGTTTTGCCGTACCTTATGATCACACGCCGTGTTTTTATAGAAACGGCGATCAGGACGCCGCGCGGAGCCTGTGGGGGCCTCTCAGCAAGAGGCGCCTAGACAAGGTAGGCTTAAAAGGAAGGCGGTTAGGAGTGGCACACAGGCGCAGAGGTATTCATTGAACTTGCCCCGTGGTCTATTTGGTCTATTTGTCGAGGCGTGACGGCTTTAATTATGTCCTGTCAGGAAGCACCGGACTATGTCCGGGGACCCTACCGGCCATGCCTCCAGCAGCCGGATTCCTGGACTGGATCCACATGCGGAGGCTGATGTGGGGACAGTGCCAAACTGTCCTCTTGTGGAGGATACAGATATGCTTTCCGTCACAAATTCAGAAGTGGAGAGCACCATGAATCACTGGCGCCGATGGGCTGTACTCCGTGGTGGTATTTTTTCCGAAGAGGCATTCAATACCTTCAATTCTGGACACGCCTATATTCGCGCTGCTCAAGATCGACTTGCTAGGGCAACAAACCAGTATGTGAAGGATATACAAGTAAGAGAATTTGATAAGTATGTGTAGTAGTAGCCCCTGAGACTTGAAACAGTTGGCACAACTGATTTAAGGATCATTAAATGCACAGGTTCTTATAGAGAAGAATACTCAGTTGTCTCAAGAGCTGGAGGAGTGTAAGGCCCAGATGAAGGCTAATGCAGCCGAACAAGAGGGATCCAAAAAGATTTATTCTGGTAATAATTTCCTTCTACCAGTTTGCGTGTTCAGCATGGTTTATAAATCTAACGAAGTATTCGGCAGACAATCCCGGAGGAAATCCGGAGACTGTGGAAGATAATGAGCTGCATCTGCAACGTCAGCTGAAGGCGGGCGCACGTGTGCTGACGCAGTCTATTCAGGAGAGGAATAAGCTGCAAGATGCTAATCTCCAACTGAGCGTCGAATTGAAAGATGTTCAGGCTCAGCTCACGGACTCCGTGAAGGAGAATTGGAGGCTTCGACGCGGCATTTATAGTAAGTTCTTAAACGAATTGTGGTATAGTTCTGTGAGGAGGTGTATTGACAGAGTTATGTGTACAGGTATGTTGACGGGACGCCCTGAAGAGGAGATGCCCGATTCCGCAGGCGATATGCTGCAAGAGCTTTCACAACTGCACGAGCGAGCTCGGCAGGTGATGCAGGGTATTGCCCAGGCTTTGTGGCCGTCCGCTTCCCTGCCAGGAGGTATGAGCGAACTTGTAGAGATGCTCAAAGGAGCACGGTGGCGCTTCCTATTATGGAAGGTATCAGCTTGCCAGCAAGGTGCGAGAGAAGCTTGGGCCATGGTGAAGATGCGATACGCCAAAGCTGACCCTAACCATATGGCCGAAGTTGGACCGGTTGGGCCAGATGGACAAGAGATACCCGTTAGTTTGGTGTATGGTCAAGTAGCGTTAGCTGCAAAGTATTCCCAGCAGGATTGTAAGTTAGATAGCCTGTTGGATGGTATAGAGGAAGAGTACGGCCAGTAGATATGATTATGTAATTTGAACAGGCTCATGTACTCCCTAGCCGTATTGAAAATCATTTGTCATGGCGGACCTTTTCTCCTAAGCCCCCGGATCCGACAGTCCTGGGTGTGTCCAAATACCCACACAGTTATGAAACCGGGGTATGCGTGGAAACCAGGCGTAGGGGTCATAAGTGCTTGAACAGACAAGTACCAAACTAGTTATGTTATATTACATGGATAGTAAGAAACATCTTCCAGAGAGAATAGTTCCGTTAGGGGTTCCTTTCTCTAGAATTGTTATGAACGAGGACATCTTTTATTCACCGACTGAATATTCCCTTAAGAACGCTAGCTTTCGGCTTCACCCAGTCTGAGCTACACATCCGGCTCAACCGGCAGTAACAATCACAGAGGTGCTCCCCTTATGCCCTAGCCGAATTAACGGGAATGTAGGGCATAAATACAAGAGCCAGGCAACCCAGCATGGCCAAAACTTAAGTCATATCGATGCATATAATGGTGAAGAAAAGGCTCATATGGAAAGAAAAATGCATATGTGGCTGGCAAGAAGCCATTAAAAGTGGTTATATTTAGCTTCCGAATAGGAAGCCCCCAGGTATAGTGTGCATGCATAATGTGGCCGGAATGCTCAGGACATCCGTACAGTTTTAAGGCTGTAAAAAAAGGAAAAAAAAGAAAAGGGGAGAGAAAGGAGGAAAGGGAACATAATTGAAGAAGCAGAGTGAAGGAGACGAACACTGGGTTCGGCGCTAGGCGTAGAATCTCCGGAGTCTGGCCACGTCACATGGGTTCGGCTCGAGTCTGTTATCAGATGCGTTGCGCAGACGGTATGCTCCTACGGTGAGAACTTTATCAATGATGAAGGGACCCTCCCACTTGGGTTTGAGTTTGTCCTTCTTCTCAGGTAGGCGTAGAACAAGTTCGCCAATGTTATAAGTTTTGGCCCGTACTTCTCTGCTTTGATACCTTCGAGTCTGTTGTTGATCGAATGTGGAACGGGCTTTAGCGACATCACGCTCCTCCTCCAAAGCATCTAAGTTGTCCTGCCGGTCTAACTCGGCTTCCTTCTCTTAATACATGCGCACGCGAGGTGAGTCATGAATTATGTCGTAGGGCAGCACTGCTTCTGCGCCGTACACCATAAAAATGGTGTGTATCCGGTGGTGCGATTCGGCGTGGTCCACACTCCTCAGAGTACGGAGTCGAGTTCGTCGACCCAATGCGTGTCTGATTCCTTCAAGGATCGCACTAGTCTGGGTTTGATGCCGCTCATGATAAGACCATTTGCACGTTCAACTTGACCGTTTGTTTGGGGGTGATAGACAGAGGCATAGTCGAGCTTAATGTCCATTTTGCCGCACCAGCTTTTACCTCTTCGGCTGTAAAATTGGAGCCATTGTCAGTGATGATACTGTGGGGGACACCGTAGCGGTGTACAACCTCCGATATGAAGTCTATCACTGGTCCGGATTCGGCTGTTTTAACTGGTTTGGCTTCTATCCATTTGGTGAACTTGTCCACCATGACCAATAAGTATTTTTTCTTATGGCTTCCCCCCTTAAGGGGTCCCACCATATCCAACCCCCAGACCGTGAAGGGCCAAGTTATGGGGATCATTTGGAGAGCGGTAGGGGGCATATGGCTCTGATTGGCAAATAGTTGAGAACCAACGCAATGTTGGACAAGGACCTGTGCGTATGTCTCGGCTGTCGACCAGTAGAATCCTGTCCGAAAGGCCTTGCTCACGAGAGCTCGGGCTGCCGCGTGGTGCCCGCCTAGTCCGGAATGGATTTCGGCTAAGAGCTGTCGCCCTTCCTCTTTGAAGATGCATCGTTGGAGCACTCCGGTGGGGCTCTTCTTGTAGAGTTCTCCTTCATGGACTTTGTAGGCTTTAGAGCGTCGCACAATACAATGTGCCTCATTTTGGTCCTCGGGGAGCTCTTGCCTATTAAGGTAGGCCAAGAAGGGATCAGTCCACGAGGCGATGACAGCCATTATTTCATAGGCCGAAGATGTTATTTCGGTGGCAAAGCCTCCGATTACGTTTGAAGGTTCAGAATCTGGGGTTGTGTTTGGAGCCGGATTAATAGTGCCGGACTCCCCTTCCCATGCCACGAACGACTTGAACAACCTTTCTCAGAAGATATTAGGTGGGACGGGGTCGCGTCTAGCGCCGATGCGGGAAAGGATATCGGCCGCTTGGTTATTTTCTCTGACCACATGGTGGAATTCGAGCCCCTCGAACCGAGCTGACATTTTGAGGACGACATTGCGATAAGCCGCCATTTTCGGGTCCTTGGCATCAAAGTCTCAATTTACCTGAGATATTGCGAGGTTCGAGTCCCCGCTCACTTCGAGGCGTTTAATGCCCATGGAGACTGCCATCCGAAGACCATGCAATAGAGCCTCGTATTCTGTTGCATTGTTGGAGTCTGTGTATAATATTTGGAGGACGTACTGCACCATATCTCTGGTGGAGGATGTCAGGACGACACCTGCTCCCAATCCGGCCAGCATTTTGGAGCCGTCAAGATGCATGATCCAATTTGAGTACGCGCCGTACTCTTTAGGGAGTTCGGCCTTTGTCCATTCGGCGACGAAGTCAGCCACTACTTGCGACTTAATGGTCCGCCGTGGTTTGTATGTTATGTCGAATGGAAGGAGCTCAATAGCCCATTTAGAAATTCTGCCTGTTGCATCGCGGTTATTTATTATGTCATTGAGTGGTACTTCGGAGGCCACAGTGATCGAACACTCTTGAAAGTAGTGTCGTAGTTTCTGTGATGCCATGAAGACCGCATACGCTATCTTTTGATAGTGCGGGTATCGAGATTTACATGGAGTGAGGACCGTGGACACGTAGTATACCGGATTTTGGAGCGGGAACTTGTGTCCGTCTGCCTCTCGTTCGACGACGAGCACTGTGCTCACAACTTGGTTTGTTACGGATATGTATAATAGTATGGGTTCGCCAATGTTTGGCGCGGTTAGGACTGGGTTGGTGGCCAAGAGTGCCTTTATTTCTTCCAGTCTGGCCGTGGCCGCATCCGTCCACTCGAAGTGTTCGGTGCATCGAAGAAGGCGATACAGGGGTAGTGCCTTTTCTCCTAAGTGGGAGATAAAGCGGCTTAAGGAAGCCACACATCCAGTTAGTTTCTAGATCCGCTTGAGGTCTGTTGGGATAGCCAACTGTGACAGAGCTCGGATTTTTGCCGGATTGGCTTCAATTCTTCTATTGGAAACGATGAAGCCGAGCAATTTTCCGGAGGGTACTCCGAAGACACACTTCTCCAGGTTGAGCTTGATGTCGTATGTTCGGAGATTATTGAACGTAAGCCTCAAGTCATCTATTAAGGTTTCGACGTGTCTTGTTTTGATAACCACGTCGTCTACGTAGGCCTCTACTGTCTTGCCGATTTGTTTTTTCAGGCATGTCTGAATCATGCATTGATAGGTTGCGCCGGTGTTTTTGAGACCGAAGGGCATGGTGTCGAAACAGAAGGGGCCATATGGAGTGATGAAGGCTGTTGCAGCCTGGTCAGACTCCGCCATGTTTATTTGATGGTATCCGGAGTATGCGTCGAGGAAACACAATGAGTCATGTCCTGCGGTGGCATCAATTATTTGATCAATGCGGGGGAGGGGGAAGGGATCCTTAGGGCAAGCTTTATTGAGGTCTTTGAAATCGACACACAAGTGCCAGGATTTGTCCTTTTTTGGTACCGTTACCAAGTTTGCTAGCCAATCCGGATGTTTGATGTCTCTGATGAATCCGGCCTCGAGTAGCTTGGCTAGCTCTTCCCCCATGGCTTGCCGCTTAGGCTCTGAGAAGCGTCTAAGAGTCTGCTTGACTGGCTTGTATCCTTTTAGTATAATGAGGTTGTGTTCGGCCAGCCTGCGTGGGATGCCCGGCATGTCTGAAGGATGCCAGGCGAAAATATCCCAATTTTCACGCAGGAAGTCTCGCAGCATGGCGTCTATTGTGGGGTTCAGCTGTGTCCCGATGGAAGCTGTCTTCGAAGGGTCCGTTGGGTGGACCTGGAATTTGACTATCTCGTCCGCTGGTTTGAAGGAGGTGGATTTAGGTCGCTTGTCGAGTATCACATCGTCTCTGTTCACTGTTGCTCACAGTGTTGTTAGTTCTTCGTCCGTGAGGGCTTCTGATAATGCCTCCAGGGCGAGGGCGGTGGTTTTATTTTCGGCGCGGAGTGCGATGTCCGGATCGCTAGCCAGAGTGATGATTCCATTGGGCCCGGGCAGTTTGAGCTTCATGTACCCGTAATGGGGTATAGCCTGAAAACTTGTGAATACGTCCCGCCCCAAGAGGGCGTGGTATCCGCTGCTGAACGGGGCCACTTGGAATGTAATTTCTTCGGACCTGTAGTTCTCCAGCGTGCCGAATACCACATCCATTGTGATTTTTCCCGCGCATTGTGCCTCTCGACTAGGCATGTTTCCCCTGAAGGTCGTGCTGCTTCGTTCAATGCGGCTCTTGTCAATTTCCATCTTGTTAAGTGTTTCCTCATAGATGAGGTTTAGTCCGCTTCCGCCGTCCATGAGCACTTTAGTGAGCCTGAAGCCATCCACAATAAGGCTAACGACCAAAGCGGCTGGTGCTCGGACTGTTCGGAATTGAGGTTCGTCATTGGCATTGTAAGTTATAGTTGTGTCGTTCCATGGGTTTATTGTTGCTACATGGCAAACTTCTGCGAGGCTGCGCTGAGCTTGCTTGCGCCTATTATTTGAGGCAAAAGTCTCGAAGACTGTAAATACTGTATTGTTGTCTCTGGTGGGATGTTGCTCTGCTGTATGTTTTATGAGGAGATCCTCGCCACTCTTTGCTACCTGCCAGAGTATCCAACATGCTCTAAGGCTATGCGTTGGCATAGTATCCGGTGTGCTGTGAATCTTGCATGGCCCGTTTAGCTATTCATCCAATATGGTTCCGCGCCTTCCGGTGGGCTTTATTTTTTTGGTACTTGAATCAGGTGACTTACGAGAGTTTACCCTTTTAGTTCGGACAGAGGATTTGGCTAGAGCCGGATTGTCCCAAAAACTTGTTTGGGTTTTCCAGGCACTTTCCATCGCGCAGTATTTGCGCACTATGGCCGCTAAGTCAGTGAAGTGTACTATTTCATGGTGACTTATAGCATTGAGAATCCCTTTGTCCATGCAATTTTTGCAAAAGAGGGATATTGCGTCTGCCTCGCGACAGTCCTTGACCCTATTTATCACAAGGATGAATCTGGCCCAGTAATGATGTACTGTTTCTTGGGGCTCTTGTCTGATATGGGAAAGATTGGATAAATCTAGGTGGGTGGGCAGATTTGAATCTGAATCCCGACTCGATCTGGGACCCAGGGGCAAAGATGTTTCTGAGCTTAATGGTTCGGGTTCTGGAGCGTTGTCCGATTTCTTCGACCCGCCCCCCGATCCTGAGTCCGGGACCGGGGTCATGTCCTCCCACGAGCGTGTGTCTGACTCGGAGAGCTCGCAAATCCAGACATAGTTCATCCTCAAAGTGGAGGGAGAATTAGGATGATGCTCTTCCACTACCGCTATCTCGTGGGTGACCGGTGGAGAGTGAATCTCCCTTTGATCAGGTTTAAGCCTGAATCGGTCATAGTCCATAGCGACGCCCAGCGCGGCGATGCGATCCAAGAGCTCATTGAGGGAGAGGAGATCCATTGGGTCCATCTGTTCGGCAAATTCTGAATCAACATGGAGGCTATTTTTAATGACCTGAGAAGTCATTGTCGACGCAACAGCCGATCGGGCGGTCATAACGAAGCCGCCCAGCCGGAGAGTTTGGCCTAAAGCCAGGGCTCCCCCGGAGGTGATGTTGTCTTTGACAACGAGACGAGCCATTAGGCCTTATCGCGATGACACAATGGAACTCTCAATGAAAGCACCAATGTCAGTGTCAAAACCGGCAGATCTCGGGTAGGGGGTCCCGAACTATGCGTCTAAGACTAATGGTAACAGGAGGCTGGGGACACAATGTTTACCCAGGTTCGGGCCCTCTCGGAGGTAATACCCTACTTCCTACTTGATTGATCTTGATGATATGAGTATTACAAGAGTTGATCTACCACGAGATCAGAGAGGCTAAACCCTAGAAGCTAGCCTATGGTATGATTGTTGTTGTCCTATGGACTAAACCCTCCAGTTTATATAGACACAGGAGGAGGCTAGGGTTACATAGAGTCGGTTTACAGAGGAGGAGGTCTACATCTGCATCGCCAAGCTTGCCTTCCACGCCAAGGAGAGTCCCATCCGGAAACGGGATGAAGTCTTCTATCTTATTTCTTCATAGTCCAACAGTCCGGCCAAAGTATATAGTCCGGCTGTCCGGATACCCCCTTATCCAGGACTCCCTCAGCCCC
>NC_041387.1:641749089-641762743 GCF_002162155.2 Triticum dicoccoides
TATATTTGTCCTTCTCAAGCCTTCAAACTTTGTTGTGTATATTTGGTTAGGCATGACTGCAACAGCTGTTTATTATTGGTGTTTGCATCAAATTGCATGTTTAAAGTTTATTATGTAGTTCATAAACAAAAGTTTGTCCTTCTCAATTTAAGTTTTCAGTTGTACAACCAAGTTCCTTCTTCATGCCATGTAAATTAAACTATACAGAGCAAGTGATCTTATTTTGCCAATCTGAAATGGGTAAATTAACAGCACACTTACCATTGATACTTATGAGTTCTTGATCTGTAATCCAGTGGTGTCGTGAAGCTGCCAACTCCTTCACAATGTCATTTCTTGCCATGCCTTGACCTGAACAATACCATATTGTGTTAATGCTATTTTAAACTGTGTCCTTTATTCATCAGTAAGAAATGTGATGAATTGTCAGCACTGATACTTATATGTGCAAAACCTGTCATCTGTCTGCTTGTTTATCTTTCAGAGTGAGGAGGATATAAGTGTCAAATAAGTGCAGTCTCATCATCTTGCTTAGCTGCTTGCACTGCAGCTTCCGAGCAGGGCTAACCTTTCTTGAACTCTATTGAAGTGCTTTCGGTTTTGTATATTATTTTGTCGGTGTGTTTAATTGCACTGGTGGCGATCTTTGATGCCTAGTGTATGTAATCTGATGTCTGCTTGTGCTTTATTATCATAGTGGCAAACTTTGATGCCCGGTGGATGTAATATGCCGTAATTTCTTTATTTTATAGTCTAGGGTTTTTTTCTTATTCATGGTGCTGTAGTTATTTTACTGTATATATATCATTTCTTCGCAGTAAACCGGCCAAACCGTAAAATTACGGTACATAATCGGGTCGTCATGCAAATCACTATGTATGGTCCGCATCATGGGCCCCATCATCTTGGTCTGTTAACATGCCTAAATGTAAACTGGCCCACTAGTAGATTCGGGCCTTTAATAGGCCGAGTAAACTGCCGGCCCTATTTTCCCAGGAAAACTCAATGGGCTTTTAGGAGGCCGAAAAGTAGGTTGGGCCTGAAACGTGCTGAATAGCTCACAGGCCGGAAGCAGGCCGTAATAGACACCGACCCATGACTGTGCCAATCAAATCATGGGCTTATAACAGGCCAAAATTGTTTGGCCCAATCAGATTATCGGCTGTGAGCAGGCCAGATGCAAACGGGGCCGTAGTTAGGCCAAACTATATGACGGGCTTTTAACAAGCCGAAATATATATAGGGCCGAAATGTTAAACGGGCCTTTAACATGCCGAAACTAATATCAGGCCGAATTACTAAATGGCCCTTTATCAAGTGGGCCCAAAAGCATAGCGTCCAGTTGACGGGCCGAATCTGATATGGGCCATAATTTAGCCCAAAGCCTCTCAAAGGGCCGGACCTGATCTGGGCCGTAATTTGGCCCAGAACATGGGAGGATTTTAATGGGCCGGATCTCATATGGACCTCTATTAGGCCCGGAACGTGGCAGGCTGTTAATGGACTGGATCAAATATGGGCCGACATTTGGCCCAAAACATGGCAGCATGTTTGGGCCAGCCTACTAGTGTCATCAAAATTTTTTGGGCCTTCAGCTGGGCCGGCCCATTATGGGCGGTGGAATCTTGTCAGGACCCCGACTCAATGCCACATCGATCTAGCATGTAACACCTCATATCACTTTGCGGCCTCACGCACGGTATTCCCACGGTGTCGCCTTACCTTAGCCCGGGACCGTTTGCGCCTTTTGGCACACGTATATGACAGTGTCGCTAGCATCCATATGATAAGGAGCCCGGGCTGACATGGCTAGCCGTAAACCCAAAGTGGCACAGACTTACAGGGACAGGCATCCATGACCCAGCATCGAACGTGTCGGTCATCAGCGAGTGAATCCAGGCTGTAGCACTGGGCTAGCAGGACTCCGGTGAACCGGGCTGTAGCAGGCTAACAGGACTCCGGTATTCATCGCGTGACATTTCCCCGAAGGGACAGACACAGGAACGAAGAAGGACACATGCCGGCCAGCCTAAGTGTTCCGGAGCAGTAGCGAGCTACCATGGCTCGATGTAAACACTAGGAGACATTTCCCGGTAAGAGAGGCTACTAAAGATAAACAACTAGATGGTCAGATCCCACACATACCAAGCATTTCAATAACATACACACAATATGCTCGATATGTGCAAATACAACATGGCATCACAACATGACTCTATGACTCAAGTAATTTATCAATAGGCTCCGAGGAGCGAGATATTACAACCATGGGTCTCATGACCCAACATTCAGAGCATACAAATCAAGACACAAGCGGAAGCTATCATGTCTGAGTACAGACATCTATAAATGAAAAAGGCTGAGAAGCCTGACTATCTATCAGATCCTGCCGAGGCACAAGATCGTAGCTGAGGTAACAAGCTAAACGTCGAAGTCCACGCGATACTACTAGCGAGACCGAAGTCTCTCTGCAAAAACATAAAATAGGCAAACGTGAGTACAAATGTACCCAGCAAGACTTACATCAGAACTATCTACAAATGCATCATTATCAACAAAGGGGTGGTGGGGTTTAACTGCAGCAAGCCAGCTTTGACTCGGTGGCTATCCTGAACTACGACTGCAATGTAACTCTTTTGAGGTGGCGCACATGAGTCCACATATTCACCATATCAATACACCACTATGGATCCGCTCCCGTCTCCCTACGAGGACGCCATCCATAGCACTCACGCTTATCTTGCGTATTTTAGGGTATCCACTTTCACTTGTCTATGAACTGATATAAGCAACCCAGAAGTCCTTTACCGCGGACACGGCTATTCGAATAGATGATGTTAACCCTGCAGGGGTGTACTTCTTGACACACGCTCTCACCACTTACCGCCGTTTACACGACATGTACTCGGCAACCATCAAGCGGAAGCCCAACGTGGGTGTCAGCCACGGCCTACCTAAACACTCAAGTCTCTAGTCCAGGTTTATCGCCTATTCGGGTTCCATCCATGAGGAGATCCGGCCGGAGTTTCGCTCACAGCCCCAAACGATGTGAACAGGGTTCCCGAGACACCAAATGGGCGCCCGGTACACCGTGCCACGTGCCTACCGCATCACAGCCCACCCCTACGGTCAGCGCTGCGCACGGCCTCCAGCATACTACAAACACCAGAAACTACTTGCAACTCCTGGACAGAGGACAAGGGTGATCAAGAATCCGAGAGGGTCCATTGGTTTCGGGCCCAATGCGTGGTAGTAGCTGAATCATGGATCACAAACACAGAACTCAGTTCCTGAGGACGGCTGCAATGAGACAACCCACCATGTACTCCTACATGGCCTCTCACCGCTACCTTTACCAAATCGTGTTCACACGCTTAGCTCACACACCGTAGGACATGTTCACACACCTCTGATTCATCCCGGATGAATCAGACCTGACTCGACTCTAAGCAGTAGCAGGCATGACAAACAAGCATGAATGAGTAGGCACAACAGGGCTCAAACAACTCCTACTCATGCTAGTGGGTTTCATCTATTTACTGTGGCAATGACAGGTCATGCAAAGGATAAAGGGGTTCAACTACCGCAGCAAGTAACAGATGAATCGGTGTTGTCCTAATGCAGTAAAAGAGAGCAGGAGCGAGAGAGTGGGATTTTATCGGAATGAACAAGGGGGTTTTGCTTGCCTGGCACTTCTGAAGATAACATTGAGTCTTCATCAGTGTCAACGATCACAACGTCGGAACATCCTCTACCGGGAGGGAACAGATACCGACAACAAAGAAGAAATACAATCAATGCAATGCACAATATGATGCATGCTCATGACATGGCAATATGAATGTGTTTTGAGCTAATGCAACTAGCAACATATTAAATGAAGTTGGTTTGAATATAAGATTCAAATTCAAACTCCATATGTGATTATTCAGATGCCATTTATATGATTTGTGCTAAACAGCACCTATAAGTTGTTCTAACATGCATGAAAATAGTACAGATGGATAGATTGGATTTTCCTGGTCATTTTTCATATATAATTTATCTCATTTGGAGTTACGGTTGAATTTCTATGATTTTTAGAAGTTTTTAGGCATTTTCTGGAATTTCCTGAATAAGAACAAATCCAGAAAACATTACTGCGTCATCCTGACGTCATGATGACGTCAGCAGGTCAACGTGGCACAGTCCGGTCAAACTCTGACCGGTGGGTCCCGAGTGTCAGTGTCTAACTAAACTAACCTAGCTTAGTTAATACTAACCTAACTTAATTAGCCGGGCGGGGCCCGCATGTCAGTGAGAGAGAGGGGGGTCAAACCCGGGTCAAACTCGCCGGAGTTGACCCGAGGCTCATCGCCGGCGAGGCCAGGGACGGCGGAGAGCGTCGGGATTCGCCCTCCGATGAACAAAAGAGCGGCGGAGGGGCTCTACGGGATGCCCAGGCTCGCGCGCATCTAACAGGGCCAACGGGAGAAGCTAGGGTGGCCGGAGGCGACGGCAATCATGACAACGGCGGCGGCCGGAGTTCGGGTGGTGGCGGGTTTGGCGCTACGAGCGGTGGTTTGGCGCGCTGAGGGCACTCGGGAGAAGCTCTTGCTCTCGCGCATCCAGAGGACCAAGTGGGAGGTCGTGGGGTCGCCGGAACTCATGCCGGCGACGAGCTTTGGCGGCGATGGTGTTCGGTGGTGCTCGGGCGCGTCGCTACGGTGCATCAGTGAGCAAATGGAGAGGCTGGGCAGCGCCTGCTAGACATGGGGAGCACTAAGAGCAGCATAGTGAGGCCAGGGAGCACGGAGGCTATGCGTGCAGCAGCAATGGCGGACGGTGGCTTCGGTGCTCGTGGGGAACGGCGCTACGGTGCACAAGAGGGGAAACGGAAGGGCGCTGCGGCCTCCTGGGGTTGCGGTGAGCACGACGGTGGGCTCGGGAGCAAGCTGCGGTGGCTGTGGCCACGGCCACGCCATGGCCGGCGGCGAGAAGCTCTCTGCCGCGGTGGATAACCTAGCTACGGCGCGCGAACGACGAAACAGAGAGGGGGAAACGGACGGAGAGCTCACGTAGACCCTGTAGAGGTGGACGGCGAGCTTGAGGGAGGCCGGACGAGGGCGGATTTGACGGCGGCGATCCGCGGTGGCCGAGGAGGGGAACGGCGAAGCTGGCAGCATCCAGGGCTTCCGGAGGGCCGTGGATCGGTGGGGAGGAAGAGGGGGTCGAGGCGGAGCCTTTGAGCGCATCGGCGAGGCTAGGGGGTGGCGGTGGCCGCGAGGGAGCTCGTCGGTGGCGGCGGCTCCGTTCGGCGAGTGAGGGAGAGATGAAGCAGAGGAGGGGGGGGAGAGTTCGGGAGAGTGAGGGAGTTCCAGGGGGGTGGCGTGGCACGCATGGAGGCGTCCGGGGTGTCGAGGTGGAGCGGCAAGTAGGAGGTGGCCGGGGCGTGCGCCGGCGTGCGTCGGCCACGCGCCTGTGCCTACTGGCGCGAGGAGGAAGGCGACAGGGGGGGAAGTGGAGATGGGCTGGGCCATGCTGCTGGGCCAGGTGGGCTACCAGGTGAGCGCCAGGTAGTCCTTCTCTCTCTTTGCATTTCTGTTTTTATTTATCTATTTTGTTCTGTGTTGTTTTAGTTTAGTAAAATACTAAACCATTTTATAAAATCCTGAAAATAATTATGTGGCTAGAGTTAAAATACACCAAACTACATAAAATGTTCCAGTAATTATTGGACATATATTATTTATATATCAAATATATATCCAATGCAAATAGCTATTTATTTAATTCAAAGGCCCAAAATAATTAACTCTGAGATACCAAAAATATTGTTTTGAGTTTTACCTCTTTGCAATATTTTCAGAGACTAAGAGGAACATTTTCTTGGACTTCTTTGAGGAGATTTTAATGTTGATCATTTTTAGAAGGTTTCTGAGGCTTTGAAAATTCCTCAATTCAAATTTCATTTGAATTAAAACATGATGCTCACCTGAGGTCTAGCCTTGTGCATAACAGGACCAGGGATGTGACAACTCACCCCCACTAAACAAAAATCTCGTCCCGAGATTCAAGCGTAGGGTAAGGTGAAGGGGAAACGCAACTAGTATAATCTTCACGATCCAGGGTGCACTTCATAAGAGCGTTGATTCGATCACCATCATTGTCTCGAAGTCTTTCTCTAAAAACTCCAACTAACATGACAAGAAGAGGGAAGGAAAACTCTAGAAGAATTAATCTTCTCAAAGAACGAACAACTCAGGATTAACTCACGGAATGGGACATAGCAACATCTCTTGAGCTGAGAGACGAAGCACACCTCTAGAGGAATGGAGTGGAACAGATGACGAAGGTTCACTAGGTAGACAATGATTCCACACCTAAGAAGGTGGTGAACGGTTGTCAACGTAGCGAGGAGTTGAGTTGCCATGATACCTCAACGAGACATCCTGGAGGGGGGGGGTGATTCGTAGATATATCCCCTTAAGTGGCAAAAAGAATTACTTTTGATTCAGAGATCATTGAAACTCTTCATACCAGCCTAAGGCAATTTTCGGGCGATCGTTTGGAGGGGGCCGGTAGAATGGCATGCTCGGACTTGGATGATGTGGATTACCTTGTTGAAGACAACGTAATGGATGAATTTGCTTATCACCGGAAATGGAAGAGACCCATGGTAGAATGGCACAATGGCGGTGCAAGCTGGGAACAGAATGCAAATGCTGGGAATGATTCTGGTAACTGGGGAAGAACCCAACAATAGAGAGTGAATTCACTGTTTGAATAGGTCATAGCATTGCCGAGGAAACTGAGAGCAAACCCAGTTAGTGCCGATGATAACACGTAGCGCTTGTGCGTGCTCTCAAGAACTTGAGCATTTCCACATTCATCAAGGTTTTACCAATATCCATGTCAAGGATCCTGGCAACACAACTTGCTACCACGATGAATGATGATGGATGATGCAGATGCAAAGGAAGATAACACTTCTCAGATTTCATCTTAGCGAGGCCAAGGAAATAAAATCTGGATGATCGACCGAGAGACATTTAGCACTCCGCTTCTAATGTTCTTCTTGATGTGCTAGTGTAACCAATTCATAGATATGGTTTGATATCTAGAACATCAAGTAAAGGTCGGACTTCGGGAGCACAAGAATCCATAAGGAACAACTAGGGAGGTAAATCCTACGAAATCCTTATGGGGAGGTGGCCAACTTCCTCAATCAAGATATTATAATAACATGTCTTTCGGCTGGGTGTGTTGGCCACGACATCCACTATACCGGTTTCCAAGGGATCGATATTATAGTTCTTGGAAAATGTTCCAAACCATCATATCTGCCTGAGATTCAGATCTGGTTGGTGTCAGGATATTCCAGACTCATCGAGTCTAGGAAGAAAAACGAAAGTTTGCAACACAAATAGACGAGATGACGTTGCGAGATTCTCGGGGAATGAACTACGATAGTAAGCTCCAAAACATGAGCTGGTTCTGCTACACACATGTGAACACGCTGTCCCAGACAAGCATGACCACATAGTAGTCTTATAATAAAACACTACCGAGTTCAGGAGGTGGAACCATCAACAAGGGTATCGAAGTCCTTACATAAGTCCGGATTAGCTCTTATGAAGGAACTTCTTCTCCTTGAACAAATCAATCAGTGGCTTGGTGTGCTAGGGATACATATAGATTGAAGGTTGCAAGTCTTCAAACCACAACATTCTTCGCACGTGTGCATGACTGATTTGGAATGATTCCAAAGAAAGCAACATTGACTTTCTCGAATCCACGACGGCAACTTGCAACAGATGCACATGAATTAAAGGAAGTCACTACCTTCATCCAAACATATGCTTCATGAGCTAGCATGAACAAATGCTTTCAAAAGTTTCCAACACTAACTTAATGTTCAACAACATCATGGAGCAGATAAGGATGTTGCCAATGGGCTCAACAACAATTCATCTAGGTTTCCATTTAAAAGGAATTCCATAGTTAAGTGAACACGGTGATAGCATTGGTCAGACCAAAGATGTAATGGTGTATGCTCGAGGGATCAACCACGAATAAGACAACATTACGAGCATCGTTGGTACTGATTTGATTTGACGATAGCCCACACTCAAATCAAAGGATTGATAAGACAATAGGTCCAGCAACTGATCACAAGGACCAATCGATGAAGATATCATCTTTCTTCAACACACACTACACAAGAATATCCCTTTGAACGAACTAAGTCAGGCAAGCTTTTATCTTCCAACTCTCGAAGTTGTTGTCTAGCTTAACCAACTAGCTCAGGGATATCTAACACCGATTCTTGGAGAGAAGGTGGTTCACAAGAAACCAACTTGATCACGAGCTCAACATAACAGTCAGGGAACAACCTGGTAATACTTCCGAGAAGATATTTGGAAAATCACGAACCACCGGTATGTCACTAAGCTCGGGAACAATCTCGCTTTTGAGGGCAAGACGATATGATCAAATGAGTGAGGACTTGACAAGATCCTAACTCATCAATCGAAGGGTGCACCGAAATAAGGACTAGGTAGCACGATCAGTCTTAGAAGGATGATTCAAAAACCAACACGCTAAGAATGAAATTATTATCCTTTAACAACCAAGCAACGAGGTTGCTGGGAGTATTGATTTCACACATCTCAATTCATTTGTCGGTATTCCGGTTGCATCAACACGAGGGCCGAGGAATGACTAATGATGGTGAGAAGTATCACTACGTCAAAATTCATGAGAGTTGGTGCAGTTCTCATGACAATTCTGACATAAAGGGGTAATACTCCAAGGTAGAACAGAACCAAAAGCTGGATTGGCATTTGATCTGCGGCATACAACTTCTTTGACTCAATCTTGGATATGGAAGAGGTACTGGAGTTTGTTTCTCCTAGTCATTCCGAACTAGAACGGCTTGACGGACCACAAGAATAACGAGCATCGGTGAACACGAATGCACGACATCAACTTGACTATCAACTGCTGGACAAGGGTCAAATACAACTACAGAGGGACAACTCAAAAGAACATATGATTTCCTGAGTTGTGGATGCATGGTTTAGCATGTCGAACGAAGTTCAACATATTTTTTCCGGATAACCCATGTAGAAAGGTAGAACTGGCAGAGCCACAATATATAATGGAGAACTCATCAAGAGCACTCTGGTTGTGATCGTTCAGTTCAACGAGGAACTTCTGCCATAAGTAGTTCATGGTATTTGGAAGAAGGAGATACCACGGACTTCAAGGACTATCGCAAAGGTTACTAATATCCTAAAGGCACTAGCAATTACTATCAACATGAAGTAGGTAGAGTGAATCTCGGGTTCAAGAACCCAGGAACAGAATACCTATTACTAAGTAGCATCACGGGATGCTTTCGAGAATGATGGCCAGAATCATCACACTGGGAACACAAATCATGGCTAAATTACTAGATGATCCCCTAAGACACCTAGGGTCATAATAATATCTCCAACATATATGTCAAGGCAACAGAGTACCTCAACTCACTGATTAGTGTGGTTAATCTGGCCCATGGGAACATTGAAACGGGAAGAAAGGATTTGCAAATGCATCAGACTACTTAGAAACCTGGGATGACTTGGACAGCATAACGGCTGTAAATGCTCAGAAAAGATTTGAGACATTCACAGAAATGGTGGCATAACCACTCAGAAGCACAATATCAAGGTTCCGAGATCAACAATTAACATACGGAAGTAGTAGGAACTGAACTGAGACTTAAACCCAACAATCTTAAGTCTACGGATTAGTAACACGTGATCCTGATAGAAAGAAGAGATAGCCTAGTTCTTAATCCCCATAGAAGAGAAGATGATGACTCAGATCAGAAGGCCATGAGGTATAAGGAGTAAAAAGAGCCTTACGTTCCATCCCACAATCAATTCCCTTATATAACTAAGAATTTCTAGACTCAACTTCGACCAGTTTGGCTTGGTAATCCTACAGGCAGTCAAGCTCTGATACCAACGCTGTCAGGACCCCGACTCAATGCCACATCGATCTAGCATGTAACACCTCATATCACTTTGCGGCCTCACGCATGGTATTCCCACGGTGTCGCCTTACCTTAGCCCGGGACCGTTTGCGCCTTTTGGCACACGTATATGACAGTGTCGCTAGCATCCATATGATAAGGAGCCCGGGCTGACTTGGCTAGCCGTAAACCCAAAGTGGCACAGACTTACAGGGACAGGCATCCATGACCCAGCATCGAACGTGTCGGTCATCAGCGAGTGAATCCAGGCTGTAGCACTGGGCTAGCAGGACTACGGTGAACCGGGCTGTAGCAGGCTAACAGGACTCCGGTATTCATCGCGTGACATTTCCCCGAAGGGACAGACACAGGAACGAAGAAGGACACATGCCGGCCAGCCTAAGTGTTCCGGAGCAGTAGCGAGCTACCATGGCTCGATGGAAACACTAGGAGACATTTCCCGGTAAGAGAGGCCACTAAAGATAAACAACTAGATGGTCAGATCCCACACATACCAAGCATTTCAATAACATACACACAATATGCTCGATATGTGCAAATACAACATGGCATCACAACATGACTCTATGACTCAAGTAATTTATCAATAGGCTCCGAGGAGCGAGATATTACAACCATGGGTCTCATGACCCAACATTCAGAGCATACAAATCAAGACACAAGCGGAAGCTATCATGTCTGAGTACAGACATCTATAAATGAAAAAGGCTGAGAAGCCTGACTATCTATCAGATCCTGCCGAGGCACAAGATCGTAGCTGAGGTAACAAGCTAAACGTCGAAGTCCGGCGATACTACTAGCGAGACCGAAGTCTCTCTGCAAAAACATAAAATAGGCAAACGTGAGTACAAATGTACCCAGCAAGACTTACATCAGAACTATCTACAAATGCATCATTATCAACAAAGGGGTGGTGGGGTTTAACTGCAGCAAGCCAGCTTTGACTCGGTGGCTATCCTGAACTACAACTGCAATGTAACTCTTTTGAGGTGGCGCACATGAGTCCACATATTCACCATATCAATACACCACTATGGATCCGCTCCCGTCTCCCTACGAGGACGCCATCCATAGCACTCACGCTTATCTTGCGTATTTTAGGGTATCCACTTTCACTTGTCTATGAACTGATATAAGCAACCCAGAAGTCCTTTACCGCGGACACGGCTATTCGAATAGATGATGTTAACCCTGCAGGGGTGTACTTCTTCACACACGCTCTCACCACTTACCGCCGTTTACACGACATGTACTTGGCAACCTTCAAGCGGAAGCCCAACGTGGGTGTCGGCCACGACCTACCTAAACACTCAAGTCTCTAGTCCAGGTTTATCGCCTATTCGGGTTCCATCCATGAGGAGATCCGGCCGGAGTTTCGCTCACAGCCCCAAACGATGTGAACAGGGTTCCCGAGACACCAAACGGGCGCCCGGTACACCGTGCCACGTGCCTACCGCATCACAGCCCACCCCTACGGTCAGCGCTGCGCACGGCCTCCAGCGTACTACAAACACCAGAAACTACTTGCAACTCCTGGACAGAGGACAAGGGTGATCAAGAAGCCGAGAGGGTCCATTGGTTTCGGGCCCAATGCGTGGTAGTAGCTGAATCATGGATCACAAACACAGAACTCAGTTCCTGAGGACGGCTGCAATGAGACAACCCACCATGTACTCCTACATGGCCTCTCACCGCTACCTTTACCAAATCGTGTTCACACGCTTAGCTCACACACCGTAGGACATGTTCACACACCTCTGATTCATCCCGGATGAATCAGACCTGACTCGACTCTAAGCAGTAGCAGGCATGACAAACAAGCATGAATGAGTAGGCACAACAGGGCTCAAACAACTCCTACTCATGCTAGTGGGTTTCATCTATTTACTGTGGCAATGACAGGTCATGCAAAGGATAAAGGGGTTCAACTACCGCAGCAAGTAACAGATGAATCGGTGTTGTCCTAATGCAGTAAAAGAGAGCAGGAGCGAGAGAGTGGGATTTTATCGGAATGAACAAGGGGGTTTTGCTTGCCTGGCACTTCTGAAGATAACATTGAGTCTTCATCAGTGTCAACGATCACAACGTCGGAACATCCTCTACCGGGAGGGAACAGATACCGACAACAAAGAAGAAATACAATCAATGCAATGCACAATATGATGCATGCTCATGACATGGCAATATGAATGTGTTTTGAGCTAATGCAACTAGCAACAGATTAAATGAAGTTGGTTTGAATATAAGATTCAAATTCAAACTCCATATGTGATTATTCAGATGCCATTTATATGATTTGTGCTAAACAGCACCTATAAGTTGTTCTAACATGCATGAAGATAGTACAGATGGATAGATTGGATTTTTCTGGTCATTTTTCATATATAATTTATCTCATTTGGAGTTACGGTTGAATTTCTATGATTTTTAGAAGTTTTTAGGCATTTTCTGGAATTTCCTGAATAAGAACAAATCCAGAAAACATTACTGCGTCATCCTGACGTCATGATGACGTCAGCAGGTCAACGTGGCACAGTCCGGTCAAACTCTGACCGGTGGGTCCCGAGTGTCAGTGTCTAACTAAACTAACCTAGCTTAGTTAATACTAACCTAACTTAATTAGCTGGGCGGGGCCCGCATGTCAGTGAGAGAGAGGGGGGTCAAACCCGGGTCAAACTCACCGGAGTTGACCCGAGGCTCATCGCCGGCGAGGCCAGGGACGGCGGAGAGCGTCGGGATTCGCCCTCCGATGACCAAAAGAGCGGTGGAGGGGCTCTACGGGATGCCCAGGCTCGTGCGCATCTAACAGGGCCAACGGGAGAAGCTAGGGTGGCCGGAGGCGACGGCAATCATGACGACGGCGGCGGCCGGAGTTCGGGTGGTGGCGGGTTTGGCGCTACGAGCGGTGGTTTGGCGCGCTGAGGGCACTAGGGAGAAGCTCTTGCTCTCGCGCATCCAGAGGACCAAGTGGGAGGTCGTGGGGTCGCCGGAACTCATGCCGGCGACGAGCTTTGGCGGCGATGGTGTTCGGTGGTGCTCGGGCGCGTCGCTACGGTGCATCAGTGAGCAAATGGAGAGGCTGGGCAGCACCTGCTAGACATGGGGAGCACTAAGAGCAGCACAGTGAGGCCAGGGGAGCACGGAGGCTATGCGTGCAGCAGCAATGGCGGACGGTGGCTTCGGTGCTCGTGGGGAACGGCGCTACGGTGCACAAGAGGGGAAACGGAAGGGCGCTGCGGCCTCCTGGGGTTGCGGTGAGCACGACGGTGGGCTCGGGAGCGAGCTGCGGTGGCTGTGGCCACGGCCACGCCATGGCCGGCGGCGAGAAGCTCTCGTCCGCGGTGGATAACCTAGCTACGGCGCGCGAACGACGAAACAGAGAGGGGGAAACGGACGGAGAGCTCACGTAGACCCTGTAGAGGTGGACGGCGAGCTTGAGGGAGGCCGGACGAGGGCGGATTTGACGGCGGCGATCCGCGGTGGCCGAGGAGGGGAACGGCGAAGCTGGCAGCATCCAGGGCTTGCGGAGGGCCGTGGATCGGTGGGGAGGAAGAGGGGGTCCAGGCGGAGCCTTTGAGCGCATCGGCGAGGCTAGGGGGTGGCGGTGGCCGCGAGGGAGATCGTCGGTGG
>NC_041387.1:641763176-641764875 GCF_002162155.2 Triticum dicoccoides
GAGGAGGGGGGGGAGAGTTCGGGAGAGTGAGGGAGTTCCAGGGGGGTGGCGTGGCACGCATGGAGGCGTCCGGGGTGTCGAGGTGGAGCGGCAAGCAGGAGGTGGCCGGGGCGTGCCCCGGCGTGCGTCGGCCACGCGCCTGTGCCTACTGGCGCGAGGAGGAAGGCGACAGGGGGGGAAGTGGAGATGGGCTGGGCCGTGCTGCTGGGCCAGGTGGGCTACCAGGTGAGCGCCAGGTAGTCCTTCTCTCTCTTTCCATTTCTGTTTTTATTTATCTATTTTGTTCTGTGTTGTTTTAGTTTAGTAAAATACTAAACCATTTTATAAAATCCTGAAAATAATTATGTGGCTAGAGTTAAAATATACCAAACCACATAAAATGTTCCAGTAATTATTGGACATATATTATTTATATATCAAATATATATCCAATGCAAATAGCTATTTATTTAATTCAAAGGCCCAAAATAATTAACTCTGAGATACCAAAAATATTGTTTTGAGTTTTACCTCTTTGCAATATTTTCAGAGACTAAGAGGAACATTTTCTTGGACTTCTTTGAGGCGATTTTAATGTTGATCATTTTTAGAAGGTTTCTGAGGCTTTGAAAATTCCTCAATTCAAATTTCATTTGAATTAAAACATGATGCTCACCTGAGGTCTAGCCTAGTGCATAACAGGACCAGGGATGTGACAAATCTCATGGGCCTTTAGCTGGGCCGGCCCATTATGGTCTGCAAAGTCTTGGGGGCCTTTAGCTGGGCCGACCTGTTATGGCCTGCAAAATCTCGCGGGCCTTTAGCTGGGCCGACCCGTTATGGCCCGCAAAAACTTGTGGGACTTTAGCTGGGCCGCCCCATTATGGCCAGCAAAATCTCATGGGCCTTTTGCTGGGCCGGCCCATTATGGACCACAAAATCTTGTGGCCCTTTAGTTGGGCTGGACCATTTAAACTTTATGAGCCACTTTTGGTCCGGTCCACGTGTCAACATTTCATAAGCGCATCTCGGCCATTGGATGAGTGTAACGCCCCGGATCCGATGCGCCAGGTGTCATTCAGTTATTGCCGTTGTTGCCATGTCATTTGCTTGCGTGTCGCATGTCATCATGTCATCATGTGCATTTCATTTTGCATACGTGTTCGTCTCATGCATCCGAGCCTTTCCCCGTTGTCCGTTTCGCAATCCGACACTCCTATGTCCTCCGGCGTCCCCCTCTTCTCTCTTTTTGTGAGTGGGTGTTAAACTTTCTCAGAATGGACCGAGCCTTGCCAAGTGGCCTTGGTATAGCACCGGTAGACCGCTTGTCAAGTTTCGTGCCATTTGGAGGTCGTTTGATACTCCAACGGTTAACCGGGTAACCGTAAAGCCTCTCTCTCTTTGCATCCCAACACCCCTTCCAAAATGGCCCAAAACCCATCTAACTCCCCTCCATGCTCTCGGTCGTTCAATCACGATTGTGTGGGCGAAAACCGTGCCTCATTTGGACTCTCCTAGCTCCCTCTACCTATAAAACTAGCCCCTCCCCCGAAATTCGCGGTCAAATCCTACCCTAACCCTAGCTTCTTCCTCCTCCATCCGCCGGACATGTCCGCGCCCCACCGGACATGTCCAGATGCCGCCCGCCGGCCAACCACGATGCGCCACATCGCCCTCTCTCTCCCCTGCGCACGCCGCGGCCCGCGAGGCCCGCGCTCAG
>NC_041387.1:641765299-641769881 GCF_002162155.2 Triticum dicoccoides
CGCTGCCCCGGGCCGGATCCGCCCTGCGCCGCCTCTGATCCGCGGCCTCCGCCTCGTCCCGCGTCCCGGCCGGCGACCTTCGCCCGGCTCCGGCGCCACCAAGCTCCGCCGTCGCCCTGCGACCCTCGCCGCCCTCGACCACTTCGGCCAGATCCGGTCGAGAAGCGACCGGATCCAGCACCCCTGCGCTCCGGCAGCCCCTCCTTGTGCCTCCCCGGCCACCTCCGGCCCCGTCTCCGGCGAGCCGCCTCCTGCCTCAAAGTCCGTGCACGAGGTTGACTTCCCCCCCGAAATCCACTAAGACCCCAGATTCAGTTATTTTCATGCCCTGTTCATGCCATCGTATCTCTGCATCCGTAGCTCCGTTTTGCGTGTGTAATATGTCAAATTGTTCGTCTCGACGAGTACATCATTTCACTCCATTTCGTCATATTCATTTGAGGTCATCTTGATGCCTGAATCGTCGTTGTAAGAGTGCTTCATAATGTTTCCTGCTGTCTGTTATCAGAACGAGCTCTTTTGTCATTTTTGCCATGATTGATGTGTGCATCCTATGAGGTTGATGTCTTCATGTGTTTTGAACTATGCCATGTATTCTTTACAGATGTGCTTACCATGTATTTTTGTGATCAATGTGGTGACTAGCACAAGCATGCAAACTAGGCATCGTGATGTTGCTGATTTTAGTTCCTGTTTTGCTGTTATTTTGATGCCATGTAAACATGTTGCTACAGAGAGATCCATGCTTATTTTGAGATACTTCAGTAAGGGTGTTTTGAACATATGATTGTTGTCTATCAATTCATGCCTCTGTTTGTAATTATGGAGTAGTCTAGCATGTCATTTGAGTGCTCTACTTTTGCTTCAAAATGTTTCCTCGCAGATTGTTTACATGTTATTCAATATGGCCAAGCTTGTTGTAGTTGATCCTTGCATGCTATAGACTTGTTCTTGACTTGGTTTGTTCAATAAACATGTATTCTTGATGATGCTATGCTTATCTTGTCATGCAATGACTTGTGGTGAGTGAATCGAGCTTGTTAAGTAGTGTACATGATGTTGCTGTTTTGCTAGGCTGAATCTGTTATTTCGTGATGCTATATAAACATGTTGCTACTAATCATTCTATGCATAATCTGGAGATGTGTACTAAATATGTTTTGATCTACATGTCATCATCTAACCATACATGCCCCTGGTTGCATTTATAGCTTGCTGTAGATTGGTCATATCTTGCTCCAAATTTGCTTCATAATGTTGTTGTCATCTTGTTAACATTAAGTTCAGTTGTTTCCATGTGTTTTGCTAGTGTTCCATGCACCCTATGACCTTCCTCTTGCCATGCCTAGCTTCTTAAACATGTCTTATTACTGTTGGGTGCCTTGCCATGCCATGTTTTGCTCTGTGGTGAGTGGTACAAGCTCATTTACATGCCCTCATAATTCTGTTCCTGCCATGTTTGAATCTGTATTATAACTTGCTATGTTTACGTGGGTGCCATCATATTTTATGATCCTTTTTGGCTTATGGTCAGTAAGGGACTTTTGATCTATGCATTTAGTAGATTCATGCCATGCCTTTGTTTGCCATTATAAGTTCCTGTAACATGTTGTTTGATAGCTCTAAACATTGCTTCGTGATGTTATTTTCTGCAAAGTCTGAATTGTTATAACTTGCAATCTTTCCATGTGTGTTTGAGCATGTTCTAGTGATTTCTGGAGATAGCTCAGTGTTCATGTTTTGTTATGCTTTACCTGTACATCATGTCTGTGCCTTTTGTTTTCATATTGTGGTGCTTTAGCATGTTGTTTTGGTGCTTGCATTATGCCTAGTTGCTGTTTTGGACAGCTTGTCCTTTAAACTTGTATAGAGTGCATGTGTTGAACCGTTGCTCCGTTTTGAGTGTGCTCTATATGAAACTTGCTTGATTTTGCATGTAGCTTCATATTATTATGTTGCATCCATGTTTTGAGGTGTTTGCTTGATGTTTGTATGCATTTTGCATCAATGCCATGTTTAACTTGTTTTGCTCATATCTTCTAGGCGGTAGCTCCGAACTAAATGAACTTTATATGTAACTTGACTAGAATCCCGTGTAGATCATCTTTGTGCATCTTAACTTGCTGTTTAACAACTTGAACATATGGTTTATTCATATCTGGACCAACTTCGAAATTTTCATATGAGGACTTACCGGAATTGTTATATGTTGTTCCCGGCCTCATTTAAACTTGCCTTGATGTGTTGTTCTTGTTTGCATCATCTCTTGCCATGAGTAGTCTGGTCTAGCTTTGTCATGCATCATGCTTGTTGTGCATCATGCCTTGTTCATGTGTGGTGTGTTTACTATGTTGTGTGCTTCTTCTCGATTGTTCCTGTTTCGTTGCGATCGTGAGGATTCGTTCATCTACGCTTGGTTCGGCTTCATCCGTTCGTCTTCTTCATGGACTCGTTCTTCTTCCTTGCGGGATTTCAGGCAAGATGACCGCTACCCTGGATCTCACTACTATCATTGCTATGCTAGTTGCTTCGTTCTATCGCTATGTTGCGCTACCTATAACCTGTTCATCAAGCCATCCCATATTGCCATGAACCTCTAACCTTTGACACCTTTCCTATGCAAACCATTGCTTGGCTATGTTACCGCTTTGCTCAGCCCCTCTTATATCGTTGCTAGTTGCAGGTGAAGTTGAAGATTTCTCCATGGCGCACAGGATTTTGGTTGGGATATCACAAGATCTCTTATATTATTAATGCATCTATATATTTGGTAAAGGGTGGAAGGCTCGGCCTTTTGCCTGGTGTTTTGTTCCACTCTTGCCGCCCTAGTTTCTGTCATACCAGTGTTATGTTCCCGGATTTTGCATTCCTTACGCGGTCGGGTGATTTATGGGACCCCCTCGATAGTTCGCTTTGAATAAAACTCCTCCAGCAAGGCCCAACATTGACTTTTACCATTTGCCTCACCACCACCTACTTTTCCCTTGGGAGTCGCTCTCTCGAGGGTCATCTTTATTATAGCCCCCCCGGGCCAGTGCTTGTCTAAGTGTTGGTCCGAACCAGAGCCACTTGCAGCGTCACCTCAGGGAAACTTGAGGGTTGGTTTTAGTTGTACGTAGTGTTCATCCGGTGTTGCCCTAAGAACGAGATATGTGCAGCTCTTATCAGGATGTCGGCGCATCGGGCGGTCTTGCTGGTCTTGTTTTACCATTGTCGAAATGTCTTGTAAACCGGGATTCCGAGTCTGATCGGGTCTTCCTGGGAGAAGGTCTATTCCTTCGTTGATCACGAGAGCTTGTCATGGGCTAAGTTGGGACACCCCTGCAGGGTATAATCTTTCGAAAGCCGTGCCTGCGGTTATAGGCAGATGGGAATTTGTTAATGTCCAGTTGTAGATAACTTGACACCAGATCCGAATTAAAACACATCAACCGCGTGTGTAGCCGTGATGGTCTCTTTTCAGTGGAGTCCGGGAAGTGAACACGGTTTCTGGGTTATGTTTGACGTAAGTAGGAGTTCAGGATCACTTCTTGATCATTACTAGTTGACGACCGTTCTGCTTGCTCTCTTCTCGCTCTTATTTGCGTATGTTAGCCACCATATATGCTTAGTCGCTGCTGCAACCTCACCACTTTACCCCTTCCTTTCCTTTTAAGCTTTGCTAGTTTTGATACCCATGGTAACGGGATTGCTGAGTCCTCGTGGCTCACAGATTACTACAACACCAGTTACAGGTACAGGTTGTGCGATGATCATGACGCGAGAGCGATGTTTGCTTGCGTTGAGTTCTACTTATGCTTCTTCTTCGATCAGGGATAGGTTCCAGGTCGGCAGCCTGGGCTAGCAGGGTGGATGTCGTTTGAGTTTCTATTTGTGTTTCATCCGTAGTCGGATGATGCTCTGATGTATTGTGATGTTGTATTCATGTGGCATTGTATGCCTTATGTATGTATCCCCATCTATTATGTAATGTTGATGTAATGATATCCACCTTGCAAAAGTGTTTCAATATGCGGGTCTATCCTTGGTGGGACCTTCGAGTTCCTTTTGGACAGGGTCGCATATTGGGCGTGACAAGTTGGTATCAGAGCCTCGATCGACCCTAGGAGCCCCCTTGCTTGATCGTGTAGTTTGGCCGTTGTTGAGTCTAGAAATAAACTATTTTCGGAGTCTAGTTATATCGGAGAGTAGGAATTCTTTTTACTCCTCAGCCCCCTTCGTCGCTCTGGTAAGGAATCTTGACGTAGTTGTTTTGAATTACTCCTCTTCCCATTTAAATTTTTCTTTAGGATCACGCAGTTGGTTTTCCGATCGTTGGTTCTCAGCTCCTTTCATCCGGTGCATTTCTCGTCAAGTCGACTCGAGCCTCTTCATCTTTGAGTTCAATCCTCAGTTGTCTTCTTTTCCCACCCGCCCACCCCTTTTTCATCTCGGAACCGGAGTCCGTAATGGAGTATCCATCCTAATCGTGTGAAGCCTTTGCTTTCTTTCCTCAATGATATTCAACCGATGTTTTCTCTTCAAGATATTCGTCGATTTCCCCTTCCAAGATGATTTTGTTTTCCCGCCCTCCCACCCTTTT
>NC_041387.1:641770072-641772671 GCF_002162155.2 Triticum dicoccoides
CTTTTTCTTCCCGGAGTCTGACTCTCTCTCGACCATCTATTCCATTCGTGTGGAGCCTCTTTAGTCTTCCTATATCATTTCAACCGGTGAATTCTCGTCTCGTTCATCATTCTTCATCTCTTCTCCGGTGGACTCAATTCATGTTTTTCGGGTTGATCTTATTCTTTCCCTCGGCTCAAGTGTTCTCCTTGCTCGTTCTCCTCTCGCCAGTTTATCCTTACGGAGTGCTCAAGACATCTCAGGAGATTCGTCTATGTTCCAATTAATTCGAGGTTGTCACCTCATTCAAATATTTCAATTGTTCCGGTGCATCATCTATCGGTTTAACATCCCTTTACAAAAGTGTTTTCTCTTCAGTGGGCCCTAACCCACAGGCTTTTTTCCAGGATCTTACCTGACTCTTCTAATTATTCCGGAGCCATTCCTAATTCTTTTCAGGTCTGACGTAAGAATGGATTTCATCAGTCAGATGCCTTTCCAAGATCGCTTTCAAATTCTTTTCATTGTTGGCTCAACCTCTTCGCTTTTCATTCTCCCGGAGTATCTCAGAAATTTTGTTGGTGTTTCTCGTCGTCTTTTGAAGACCGAAGAAGAGCTTTTCCTCTAAATCTTGCCCGTTCTCTCGAAGTTTCATGGTTCTAGTTTCAGGCTATCATCTCGAATTATTCCATTTGTCAGTTATTCCTTTTCTTACCCATCCGGAGTATGCCAAGAGTTGTTTTCCCGTTTATTCTCGCCGGAGGCCATCGTTCTAGAAGAATTCTTCGTCCTCACATTTCAGTTACCGTTATCTATTTATCCCGGTGCTTCGTTCAAGTGTTCTTTAATCAGCTCATGATCCCCTTGTTCTTTTGCATCTAAATCCCCTCAATCATATTTGTTCTTCTAATTCTTTCCGGTGATTCATTCTCTTTTATCAGTCTTTTTCGAATTCTTACGGTGGTTCCTTCACACTCTCTTTCCTTGATTATCATTTTAATTCATTCGTTCTTTCCAACCCTACCGGTGGTTCATGAAGACCTTCTCAAGTTTGCGATATGTCACTTCTCAATCCTTTTCAAGAAGAATAAGTAGTATGCAAAATCCATTATTGGTCATCAATTTAATTTGATGAAGGAGAAGCATACAATAAATCTTATTCTTATTTCATCCAAGTGAGTAATCCCTTCCTTCGGAGTTTGTTCTTAATGAATAAATTCTAGTTCCAAGTGTTTTCATCTTTTCTTTTCCGGAGTTCAATTTCCTCGGTCATTTCGTCGGAACCTCCGCCTAAATCATCGCAAGGCTTTAATCTTATTCTTTCTTCCTTCATTCTATCTCATCATCCTTTTGGTTACCGGAGTTCTTCACGGTGGTTCTTCATGATTTAATTCATTCTTCAAGAGTTCATCAAGAATCTTATCGAAGGAGCTCAAGTATCTTTCCTTCTTGATTTGCGAAGTGCAATTAATTCTCCGTATTCTTTTGAAGTGGAGTTTTGCAGTTCTTCGTTCTTCTCAGATATTCAAATCCATTCAATCCTTCCTTCTAAGTCCTTTTCGTTTCATTCTTTTAATTCTTCCGGAGGTTTTGCGTTGTTCATCTCATCAAGTGCTATCCCGTCTTCTAAAGTTCATGTTCTATTCCTTCCATTTTCAGCAGGAGTGCTGCCTAAATTCTTTCAGTCTTATTCGTTTCTTCTCTCGTTCTAACCGGAGTGGTTTCATAGTCTATCTGATTCCGTGAGCTTTTGATTCTCGTCATTCTCGTCGTTCCTCTCTTATTCTCGAGTGCACTCGATTCCTTGCTTCTTCTCTTGAGTTCTTGTTTCGCTACATCTCTTTCCCTTCCGTCTCGGTCCTAAGATCTCGGGACGAGATCTCTTGTTAGTGGAGGAGTGTTGTAACTCCTCGGATCCGATGCGCCAGGTGTCATTCAGTTATTGCCATTGTTGCCATGTCATTTGCTTGCGTGTCGCATGTCATCATGTCATCATGTGCATTTCATTTTGCATACGTGTTCGTCTCATGCATCCGAGCCTTTTCCCCGTTGTCCGTTTCGCAATCCGGCACTCCTATGTCCTCCGGCGTCCCCCTCTTCTCTCTTTTCGTGAGTGGGTGTTAAACTTTCTCAGAATGGACCGAGCCTTGCCAAGTGGCCTTGGTATAGCACCGGTAGACCGCCTGTCAAGTTTCGTGCCATTTGGAGGTCGTTTGATACACCAACGGTTAACCGGGTAACCGTAAAGCCTCTCTCTCTCTTTGCAGCCCAACACCCATTCCAAAATAGCCCAAAACCCATCTAACTCCCTCCATGCTCTCGGTCGTTCGATCACGATCGTGTGGGCGAAAACCGTGCCTCATTTGGACTCTCCTAGCTCCCTCTACCTATAAAACTAGCCCCTTGCCCGAAATTCGCGGTCAAATCCTACCCTAACCCTAGCTTCTTCCTCCTCCAGCCGCCGGACATGTCCGCGCCCCACCGGACATGTCCAACCGCCGCCCGCCGGCCAACCACGACGCGCCACATCGCCCTCTCTCTCCCCTGCGCCCACCGCCGCCTGCGGGGCCCGCGCTTGGCCCGCCCGAGCCCGTCGGCCGCCCGCGCTCGCCCGCGCCCG
>NC_041387.1:641773452-641812912 GCF_002162155.2 Triticum dicoccoides
AGCCGCCTCCTGCCTCAAAGTCCGTGCACGAGGTTGACTTCCCCCCCGAAATCCACTAAGTCCCCAGATTCAGTTATTTCCATGCTCTGTTCATGCCATCGTATCTCTGCATCCGTAGCTCCGTTTTGCACGTGTAATATGTCAAATTGTTCGCCTCGACGAGTACATCATTTCATTACATTGCATCATATTCATTTGAGGTCATCTTGATGCCTGAATCATTGTTGTAAGAGTGCTTCATAATGTTTCCTGCTGTCTGTTATCAGAACGAGCTCTTTTGTCATTTTTGCCATGATTGATGTGTGCATCCTATGAGGTTGATGTCTTCATGTGTTTTGAAATATGCCATGTCTTCTTTACAGAGGTGATTACCATGTATTTTTGTGACCAATGTGGTGACTAGCACAAGCATGCAAACTAGGCATCGTGATGTTGCTGATTTTAGTTCCTGTTCTGCTGTTATTTTGATGCCATGTAAACATGTTGCTACAGAGAGATCCATGCTTATTTTGAGATACTTCAGTAAGGGTGTTTTGAACATATGATTGTTGTCTATCAATTCATGCCTCTGTTTGTAATTATGGAGTAGTCTAGCATGTCATTTGAGTGCTCTACTTCTGCTTCAAAATGTTTCCTCGCAGATTGTTTACATGTTATTCAATTTGGCCAAGCTTGTTGTAGTTGATCCTTGCATGCTATAGACTTGTTTCTTGACTTGGTTTGTTCCATAAACATGTCTTCTTGATGATGCTATGCTTATCTTGTCATGCAATGACTTGTGGTGAGTGACTCGAGCTTGTTAAGTAGTGTACATGATGTTGCTGTTTTGCTAGGCTGAATCTGTTATTTCGTGATGCTATATAAACATGTTGCTACTAATCATTCTATGCATAATCTGGAGATGTGCACTAAATATGTTTTGATCTACATGTCATCATCTAACCATAAATGCCCCTGGTTGAATTTATAGCTTGCTGTAGATTGGTCATATCTTGCTCCAAATTTGCTTCATAATGTTGTTGTCAGCCTGTTAACATTAAGTTCAGTTGTTTCCATGTGTTTTGCTAGTGTTCCATGCATCCTATGACCTTGCTCTTGCCATGCCTAGCTTCTTAAACATGTCTTCTTACTGTTGGGTGCCTTGCCATGCCATGTTTTGCTCTGTAGTGAGTGGTACAAGCTCATTTACATGCCTTCATAATTCTGTTCCTGCCATGTTTGAATCTGTATTATAACTTGCTATGTTTACGTGGGTGCCATCATATTTTATGATCCTTTTTGGCTTATGGTGAGTAAGGGACTTTTGATCTATGCATTTAGTAGATTCATGCCATGCCTTTGTTTGCCATTATAAGTTCCTGTAACATGTTGTTTGATAGCTCTAAACATTGCGTCGTGATGTTATTTTCTGCAAAGTCTGAATTGTTATAACTTGCAATCTTTCCATGTGTGTTTGAGCATGTTCTAGTGATTTCTGGAGATAGCTCAGTGTTCAAGTTTTGTTATGCTTTACCTGTACATCATTTCCGTTCCTTTTGTTTTCATATTGTGGTGCTGTAGCATGTTGTTTTGGTGCTTGCATTATGCCTAGTTGCTGTTTTGGACAGCTTGTCCTTTAAACTTGTATAGAGTGCATGTGTTGAACCATTGCTCCGTTTTGAGTGTGCTCTATATGAAACTTGCTTGATTTTGCATGTATCTTCATATTATCATGTTGCATCCATGTTTTGAGGTGTTTGCTTGATGTTTGTATGCATTTTGCATCAATGCCATGTTTAACTTGTTTTGCTCATATCTTCTAGGCGGTAGCTGCGAACTAAATGAACTTTATATGTAACTTGACTAGAATCTCGTGTAGATCATCTTTGTGCATCTTAACTTGCTGTTTAACAACTTGAACATAAGGTTTATTCAGATCTGGACAAACTTCGAAATTTGCATATGAGGACTTACCGGAATTGTTATATGTTGTTCCCGGCCTCATTTAAACTTGCCTTGATGTGTTGTTCTTGTTTGCATCATCTCTTGCCATGAGTAGCCTAGTCTAGCTTTGTCATGCATCATGCTTGTTGTGCATCATGCCTTGTTCGTGTGTGGTGTGTTTACTATGTTGTGTGCTTCTTCTCGATAGTTCCTGTTTCGTTGCGATCGTGAGGATTCGTTCGTCTACGCTTGGTTCGGCTTCATCCGTTCGTCTTCTTCATGGACTCGTTCTTCTTCCTTGTGGGATTTCAGGCAAGATGACCGCTACCCTGGATCTCACTACTATCATTGCTATGCTAGTTGCTTCATTCTATCGCTATGTTGCGCTACCTATAACATGTTCATCAAGCCATCCCATATTGCCATGAACCTCTAACCTTTGACACCTTTCCTATGCAAACCATTGCTTGGCTATGTTACCGCTTTGCTCAGCCCCTCTTATATCGTTGCTAGTTGCAGGTGAAGTTGAAGATTTCTCCATGGTGGACAGGATTTTGGTTGGGATATCACAATATCTCTTATATTATTAATGCATCTATATATTTGGTAAAGGGTGGAAGGCTCGGCCTTTTGCCTGGTGTTTTGTTCCATTCTTGCCGCCCTAGTTTCCGTCATACCGGTGTTATGTTCCCGGATTTTGCGTTCCTTACGCGGTCGGGTGATTTATGGGACCCCCTCGACAGTTCGCTTTGAATAAAACTCCTCCAGCAAGGCCCAACATTGACTTTTACCATTTGCCTCACCACCACCTACTTTTCCCTTGGGAGTCGCTCTCTCGAGGGTCATCTTTATTATAGCCCCCCCCCCGTGCCAGTACTTGTCTAAGTGTTGGTCCGAACCAGAGCCACTTGCAGCGCCACCTCAGGGAAACTTGAGGGTTGGTTTTAGTTGTACGTAGTGTTCATCCGGTGTTGCCCTGAGAACGAGATATGTGCAGCTCCTATCAGGATGTCGGCGCATCGGGCGGTCTTGCTGGTCTTGTTTTACCATTGTCGAAATGTCTTGTAAACCGGGATTCCGAGTCTGATCGGGTCTTCCTGGGAGAAGGTCTATTCCTTTGTTGATCGCGAGAGCTTGTCATGGGCTAAGTTGGGACACCCCTGCAGGGTATAATCTTTCGAAAGCCGTGCCTGCGGTTATAGGCAGATGGGAATTTGTTAATGTCCGGTTGTAGATAACTTGACACCAGATGCGAATTAAAACACATCAACCGCGTGTGTAGCCGTGATGGTCTCTTTTCGGCGGAGTCCGGGAAGTGAACACGGTTTCTGGGTTATGTTTGACGTAAGTAGGAGTTCAGGATCACTTCTTGATCATTACTAGTTGACGACCGTTTTGCTTGCTCTCTTCTCGCTCTTATTTGCGTATGTTAGCCACCATATATGCTTAGTCGCTGCTGCAACCTCACCACTTTACCCCTTCCTTTCCTTTTAAGCTTTGCTAGTCTTGATACCCATGGTAATGGGATTGCTGAGTCCTCATGGCTCACAGATTACTACAACACCAGTTGCAGGTACAGGTTGTGCGATGATCATGACGCGAGAGCGATGTTTTCTTGCGTTGAGTTCTACTTCTGCTTCTTCTTCGATCAGGGATAGGTTCCAGGTCGGCAGCCTGGGCTAGCAGGGTGGATGTCGTTTGAGTTTATGTTTGTGTTTCATCCGTAGTCGGATGATGCTCTGATGTATTGTGATGTTGTATTCATGTGGCATTGTATGCCTTATGTATGTATCCCCATCTATTATGTAATGTTGATGTAATGATATCCACCTTGCAAAAGCGTTTCAATATGCGGGTCTATCCTTGGTGGGACTTTCGAGTTCCTTTTGGATAGGGTCGCATATTGGGCGTGACAATGAGTGACACCTGTGCCAACGTGGAGCTGACACGTGTTTCCTCCAGCCAATGATGATTTTACACGTGGAAAATCCCCATTGGTCTGGGCTGTTAACGGTTATCGGATCCAAAACGGGACCCGATAGCTTAACGGCGTTCCGTTACGGTGGATGCCACGTGTCGGTCACCCTTGACGAAAGCACTTCTGTGACGCGCGATTTATCGTCATGGAAGTGGACACTTCCGGGCTGATAACTTTGGTAATGTCATGGAACACTTCTATGACAACATAGGTATGACTATCTTGATTCTGTCATAAAATCGTCATGGATGTACATGCATGACAGAAAATGCGACCTACTGTGACAAACACGTATCATCACGGAAGTGTATTTTTTTGTAGTGAATAGCGGAGAACAAACGAAGAGATTATTGTAGGGTACAAAACCACCTCAAAGTTATCCTTTCTGATCGATCTATCCAAGAGTCTGTAGTAAAATAACATGAAGCTATTCCTTCCGTTCAATCTATCATAGAGTTCGTACTAGAATAACACCTTAAGACACAAATCAACAAAAACCCTAATGTCACCTAGATACTCCAATGTCACCTCAAGTATCGGTGGGCATGATTATACGATATGCATCACACAATCTCAGATTCATCTATTCCACCTACACAAAGTACTTCAAAGAGTGCCCCAAAGTTTCTACCGGAGAGTCAAGACGAAAACGTGTGCCAACCCCTATGCATAAGTTCATTGAACCCGCAAGTTGATCACCAAAACATACATCAAGTAGATCACGTGAATATCCCATTGTCACCATAGATAAGCACGACAAGACATACATCAAATGTTCTCAAATCCTTAAAGACTCAATCCAACAAGACTCAAGGGGAAAACTCAATTCATCACAAGAGAGTAGAGGAGGAGAAACATCATAAGATCCAACTATAATAGCAAAGCTCGCGATACATCAATATCGTATCACCTCAAGAACACAAGAGAGAGAGAGAGAGAGAGAGAGAGAGAGAGATCAAACACATAGCTACTGGTACATACCCTCGGCACCGAGGGTGAACTACTCCCTCCTCGTCATGGAGAGCGTTGGGATGATGAAGATGGCCACTGGTGAGGGATCCCCCCTCTGGTAGGATGCCAGAATAGGGTCCTGATTGGTTTTTGGTGTCTACAGAGGCTTGCGGTAGCGGAACTCCCGATCTATTGTGCTCCTCGATGTTTTTAGGGTATATGGATATATATAGGCGAAAGAAGTCGGTCAGGGGAGCCACGAGGGTGGGGGTGCGCCTCCCTGCCTCGTGGCCACCTCGAAGCTTCCCTGACGTCTACTCCAAGTCTCCTGCATTGCTTCTGTTCCAAAAATAACTCTCCCGAAGGTTTCATTCCGTTTGGACTCTGTTTGATATTCCTTTTCTTCGAAACACTAAAATAGGCAAGCATACAACAATTTGGGCTGGGCCTCCGGTTAATAGGTTAGTCCCAAAAATAATATAAAAGTGTATAATAAAGCCATAAACATCCAAAACAGATAATATAATAGCATGAATACTTCATAAATTATAGATACACTGGAGACGTATTAGCATCCCCAAGCTTAATTCCTGCTCGTCCTCGAGTGGGTAAATGATAAAAGAAATAATTTATGAAGTGTGAATGCTAGTAGGTGCACAAGTTTGATCAATGATAATTTCAATCACCTTTTCTAGCATCATTATATGTCATAACAGTAGCTCATCTCATAAAACTTCTCACGATCAAGTAACAAGCTACTCACATGTTAAAGCATAGACCATAAACTTTCTTGAAAACTAGCAAACTATGTTCTCAGTCATCAAACAATTGCAATTCATCTTATTTTCAGGAAGGGTCTATGTAAGAGCTTTGATTTGGCAAATCCCACATACTCAACTATCATATAGTCTTCAATGATTGCTACCACTCAAAGCATATTTTTAGAACAAATAGCATCCATCGAACACAGAGAAAGATAGGGGCTTAATGTTTCGCCTCCCAACTTACTTATCATATAGATAATTGTCAACAATAATAATTCATGATCAAATATATTTAAATGGCCATATATGCTTAGATCTTTCCCCATCACACAATGCTTGCCAACTAAAAAGTAAGTTGGAATGAAAAGAAATACTACTGACTCTTGCATAAAAGTAAAAGATAGGCCCTTCGTAGAGGGAAGCAGGGATTTGCAGAGGTGCGAGAGCTCGAAGCTATTAAAACAGAGACGAAAATAATTTTGAGAGGTATGCTTTCGTTGTCAACATAACAACAAAGAGTTACCAATATCTTCCATACTAGATACATTATAGGCGGTTCCCAAAAAGAAAGGTAAAGATTACTCCCCCTCCACCAACAATCACACTCCACGACTTGTCCGAAACAACGGGTGCCATCCAACTATCAACAATCCTAGGGGAGTTCTATTTAAATTATTTGCGCTTTGTTTTTGATCTTTTGATCATAGGACTGGGCATCCCAGTTACCAACCACTTTCTCGTGAATGGTGAGCGGAGTCCACTCATCGTGAGAATAATCCACCTAGCATGGAAGCTACTGACAGCCCCTAGTCGCCACATGAGCGATTCGGGCATACAAAACAAATTATTATTTGAAGGTTTAGAGTTTGGCACATGCAAATTTACTTGGAACGGCAGGTAAATACCGCATATATGTAAATATGGTGGACACTCATGGAAGAAACTTGGTTCAAGGAATTTGGATGCACAAGCAGTATTCCCTCTTAGTATAGATATTTTGGCTAGAAAAGGATTCTAAATAGCATGCACCACATGTTGGAGGATCTATAACAATATAACTTCTATACAAATATACCCAAGCATAACTCATTATGTTGTCTTCCTTGTCCAACTTCAACTAATTTGCTCAGGTTGAAAATAATTAATGGGGTTCACAATCATAGAAGATGTCCAAGATAGTATATTTATATGTGAAATCTCTCTTCCTTCAACATTCTTTCATGAATTGTTCAAGTGACCAATACTATGTTTTCTAACTTCCAATAAATTTACCACCTCTACTTCTTATATGTGAAGTCATTACTCCCCACGGGGTAAGCATATGAAACTTATATAATTTCAGATTTATGATATTCAAATCATTCAACCATTTACTCATAGGATATAAGTGAAGCACACAAGTAAATGACAAACTACCCTAGAAAGATATAAGTGAAGATCAATGGGTAGTTAAATAATTATGTAGCTATGTGAAGACTCTCTCTCATTTAAGAATTTCAGATCTTGGTATTTTATTCAAACAGCAAGCAAAAAAAAAATAAAACAAAATGACGCTCCAAGCAAAACACATATCATGTGGTGAATAAAAATGTAGCTCCAAGTAAAGTTACCGATGAACGAAGACGAAAGAGGGGATGCCTTCCGGGGCATCCCCAAGCTTAGGCTCTTGGTTGTCCTTTAATATTACCTTGGGGTGCCTTGGTCATCCCCCAGCTTAGGCTCTTGCTACTCCTTATTCCATAGTCCATCGAATCTTTACCCAAAACATGAAAACTTCACAACACAAAACTCAACAGAAAACTCGTAAGCTCCGTATAAGAAAATAAATCACCACTTTTGGTATTGTTGTGAACTATTCTAAATTCATATTGGTGTAATATCTACTGTGTTCCAACTTCTCTATGGTTCATACCCTCCGATGCTACTCATAGATTCATCAAAATAAGCAATCAACACATAGAAAACAGAATCTGTCAAAAATAGAACATCATGTAGTAATATGTAACTCTCGAATACTTCTGTAAGTCCAAAAATTCTACCAAATTAGGAAAAACTTAGAAATTGGTGTACCACTCCAGAGAAAAAAGAATCAGATCAAAATCACGTTTATGTGAATTATAAAAAACTAATTTACTGGGTGCAAAAGTTTCTGATTTTCAGCAGGATCAACACAACTATAACCGTAACCTATCCTAAAGGTCTTACGTGGCACTTTATTGAAACAAAACCTATAAAACATGATTACTACAGTAGCATAATCTTGTTAACACACAAAAACAGTAAAGTCAAATATTGGGTTGTCTCCCAAGAAGCGCTTTTCTTTAATGCCTTTTAGCTAGGCAAGATGATTTCAATGATGCTCACCTAAAAGATAAGAGTTGAAACATAAAGAGAGCATCATGAAGAATATGACTAGCACATTTAAGCCTAACCCACTTCCTATGCATATGGATTTTGTGAGCAAACAATTTATGGGAACAATAATCAACTAGCATAGGAAGGCTAAACAAGCATAACTTCAAAACTTTAAGCACATAGAGAGGAAACTTGACCTTATTGCAATTCCTACAAGCATATATTCCTCCCTAATGATAATTTTCAGTAGCGTCATGAATGAATTCAACAATATAACCATCACATAAAGCATTCTTTTCATGATCTACAAGCATAGGAAATTTACTACTCTCTACATAAGCAAATTTCATCTCATGAATAGTGGGAGTATCATAAGAGACTCGAATACTATAAATTGTTTCCACATTAAAAGAGTAATGTTCAGAAAAATGGTAATCATGATCATGACAAGTTTTATAATCATCACTACTTTTTATAGCATAAGTTTCATCACAATAATCATCATAAGTAGCAACTTTGTTCTCATCATAAACAATTGAAACCTCTTCCAAAATAGTGGATTCACCACTAAATAAAGTCATGACCTCTCCAAATCCACTTTCATAAATATTATAAGATTCAACACCCTCCAAAATAGTGGGATCATTACTTCCTAAAGTTGACACTCTTCCAAACCCACTTTCATCAATATAACCATCATAAATAGGAGGCATGCTATCATCATAATAAATTTGCTCATCAAAACTTGGGAGGCTAAAAATATCATCTTCATTAAATGTGGCATCCCCAAGCTTAGGACAAACATTAATTTCAGCAAATATATTCTCAAACATGTCATTCTCATCAAACATAGCATCCCCAAGCTTGGGCCTTTTCATATCATAAGCATAATCACTCTCATCATTAATAGTATAGATAGCACCAATAGTATAGCAATTATCATCATCAGATGAGTAATAGGGGAAACATCATTTGGGAGGGATATCTTTCTACCTTTGCTTATCCGTCTTTTCTTTTTCTTCTTCACATCATGTGTGGGTTTAACCCTCTTTTTTGAGCTCCTTATTAATGAGATTGGTTGAATAGAAAGCTCCTCCTCGTTACCTAATTCATCATAAGAAATATGAGGATATTGGGAAGTCTCTTCCCTTTAATTAGTATTCTCTCCATCTTCCATGTGCTTTCTTCTCTTTATGTAATTGGAAATATAAGGATTTTCAATGCAATTCACCGCACAATACATATAAATTTCCTCTAGATCAATATCAAGGAATTTCTCAAGGTTATATTCTGGAATATGCTTAGTTATACATTTCATTTCTTCATAACCCAAAATCAAACTAAGTTCATTATGATGTGCAAGGGAAATCAAGTCATCACAAATTTTGGACACGATTCGATCATGAAACAATTTGCATTGGAGATTTAAATGACCATGTTCATTGCAAAGTTCACAAGCATGGCAAAGAAATTTTAAATTTCAGCACAAACATCTAGCCTTTCTTGCAACCATTTATTTTCTAAATACTTATGCCTCTTGCAAAATCTATTTTCCCTATTTGGTGTGTACTTGCAAACTCAATGCACTCCACAAAAGTTGACATGCTTATATGAGATATTTTCATCATGACTAGTGCAATCATCATTAGTACTATGGATATTCAAAGAGTTCATACTAACAACATTGCAATAATGCTCATCATTCAAAGATTTAGTGCCAAACATTTTATAGACTTCTTCTTCTAGAACTTGAGCACAATTTTTCTTTCCATCATTCACACGAAAGATATTAAAAAGATGAAGGGTATGAGGCAAACTCAATTCCATTTTTTGTAGTTTTATTTTATAGACTAAACTAGTGATAAAACAAGAAACAAAAAGATTCGATTGGAAGATCTAAATATATACCTTCAAGCACTCACCTCCCCGGCAACAGCGCCAGAAAAGAGCTTGATGTTGTTGGGCCTCCAAGCACTACACAACCTTATTCTTGTAGACATTGTTGGGCCTCCAAGTGCAGAGGTTTGTAGGACAGTAGCAAATTTTCCTCAAGTGGATGACCTAAGGTTTATCAATCCGTGGGAGGCGTAGGATGAAGATGGTCTCTCTCAAACAACCCTGCAACCAAATAACAAAGAGTCTCTTGTGTCCCCAACACACCCAATACAATGGTAAATTGTATAGGTGCACTAGTTCGGCGAAGAGATAGTGATACAAGTGCAATATGGATGGTAGATATAGGTTTTTGTAATCTGAAAATATAAAAACAGCAAGGTAACTAATGATAAAAGTGAGCACAAACAGTATTGCAATGCATTGAAACAAGGCCTAGGGTTCATACTTTCACTGGTGCAAGTTCTCTCAACAATAATAACATAACTGGATCATATAGCTATCCCTCAACATGCAACAAAGAGTCACTCCAAAGTCACTAATAGCGGAGAACAAACAAAGAGATTATTGTAGGGTAGGAAACAACCTCAAAGTTATCCTTTCTGATTGATCTATTCAAGAGTCCGTAGTAAAATAACACGAATCTATTATTTCCATTCAATCTATCATAGAGTTCGTACTAGAATAACACCTTAAGACAGAAACCAGCCAAAACCCTAGTGTCGCCTAGATACTTCAATGTCACCTCAACTATCCGTGGGCATGATTATATGATATGCATCACACAATCTCAGATTCGTCTATTCAACCAACACAAAGTACTTCAAAGAGTGCCCCAAAGTTTCTACCGGAGAGTCAAGAGGAAAACGTGTGCCAACCCCTATGCATAAGTTCATTGAACTGCAAGTTGATCACCAAAACATACATCAAGTAGATCACGTGAATATCCCATTGTCGCCACAGATAAGCACGGCAAGACATACATCAAGTGTTCTCAAATCCTTAAAGACTCAATCCAACAAGACAACTTCAAGGGGAAAACTCAATTCATCACAAGAGAGTAGAGGGGGAGAAACATCATAAGATCCAACTATAATAGCAAAGCTCGCGATACATCAAGCTCGTATCACCTCAAGAACACGAGAGAGAGAGAGAGAGAGAGATCAAACACATAGCTACTAGTACATACCCTCAACCCTGAGGGTGAACTACTCCCTCCTCGTCAAGGAGAGCACCGAGATGATGAAGATGGCCACCGGTGAGGGATCCCCCTCCGGCAGGGTGCCGGAACAGGGTCCCGATTCGTTTTTGGTGGCTATAGAGGCTTGTGGCGGCGGAACTCCCGATCTATTGTGCTCCTTGATGTTTTTAGGGTATATGGATATATATATATATATATATATATATATATATATATATATATGTGAATGAAGTTGGTCAGGGTAGCTATGAGGGGCCCACGAGGGTGGGGGGTGTGCCCAGGGGGTAGGGCACGCCTCCCTGCCTCGTGGCCACCACGAAGCTTCCTTGGCGTCTACTGCAAGTCTCCTGGATTGCTTCCGTTCCAAAAATAACTCTCCCGAAGGTTTCATTCCGTTTGGACTCCGTTTGATATTCCTTTTCTTCGAAACACTAAAATAGGCAAGAAAATAAAAATTTGGGCTGGGCCTCCGGTTAATAGGTTAGTCCCAAAAATAATATAAAAGTGTATAATAAAGCCCATAAACATCCAAAACAGATAATATAATAGCATGAATACTTCATAAATTATAGATACGTTGGATACGTATCAGGTGCCAACGGAGGTCTTGGGCAAGGAGAGTTTAGAGCGAATTTCTTCATATATTTGGGAGTAACATATATGTACTCCCTCCATTCCCGAGCCCATCTTCATTCAATTTTCTGTATGCGCACCTTGCACAAATTCTTGGTATCCTTTCCATGAGTTGCCTCATCAGGTGTGTAGTACCCTGCATAAATGTCAGCAGGGATCTCAAGGCCAGTGTTAACCTCCAACTTCTTTCCTCCCTTCTGAGGTCTTTTGCCATCTGCCATTTTCTTCAGCCAAGGAATTTGAACTGTTGAGTTCTCTGAGGAAGTATGCATTTTTTTTCGAGAAATTCTGCAAATGAGTTAAGTTGATGAGAACCTAGTGATTCAAGAGCAGACATGTGTACATGTGAACAGAGTATATGTGCGAAGAATTTGGAGAGGTAATATGCATTCTCAGAAGTTTTTGCAAAACGGAACAAGTTTGGGGAAATTGACCAGATGTGTCTTGAAGAATTTCACTAAGCGTTCTTTGACTTAGTTTCCAGAGTTGTGTGGATTGTGAGATTCACACAATTGAGGAATCATGAAGAAAAACGTCACTTAGAGAAACAGATCAAGAATAGATGATTGTGCGAGGTGTTTAGAGTGTGGAGGTTGAAGAATAAACACCTTTTCAAGATCTGATGAAAATCATCAGTAGTAACAAAGGCAATAAAAGTAACTTTTAATTACCCTTGACAAAGAACACGACGAACTGGGAGTGTAGATTTAGAAGTTCGTTTGTCCAGATCTTCCACACCCTAACTTGGCAGAGGAAGACGGCTACGGCGGCGGCGGAGAGAAGATGTCCGCGGCCGGCGCGAGTACGACGGCAACGAGGTCGAGGCGGTGAAGCTCTTCCTCACGAGCGATGATGAAGGTAGCGGCAGCACTAGGGCTTGAGAGCTTGAGTGAGGGGAGTGAGATCGAGCGGGTTAAATGCAGTCTGAGGAGGGTGATGGGTATTTATAGCCGTAGTGAAAAACCGCTCGCCTGAGGAAAATGGACGAACGTGCCCCTGACCTTCTCATCCTAGCGACATGTGTCACCCACGTACAGTGTGGTGGAGATCGTGTAAGATCATGGGTGAATAGATAAGTCTTATCGTGGGAAGTGTAACGGTTTGAGCGGCAAAAGCCGAAAATTCAGATAAGAATATTTTAAAGTTTCATTCGCAATTCCTTTAGCTGACAAGGACACGGTTAAGCTTTTGAACAAGTTTCAAATAGAACACACCTGAAGAATTTATGAACAGAATGGGTTGAGTTTAGCATAGAGGGGGAAAGGGTCCGATCACATTCACTTAGCAAAAAGGTCAACTTGAATAATTAGCAATAAGTGAATGCTATAGATGACATAAAAACTCAAGTATATATTTAGTCAATTAAGAACAACGATGGAAAGAGTGAAGACAATGCAAAGTTGAAGAATTTGAAAAAACTGAGGAATTTCAAAAACGAAGAAAAACTCAAATTTAAGATTTTCAACTTTGGTTGGTGGCGTAACCCACCATATAAGAATGATGATTTTAGACACCGCGTACAATTGTCATAGGGTTCTGAGAATCAATTTCTTCATTAATTTCTTCACACTTAGAGGGTTAGTCTTCATTGATTGAAGAAAAACGTTACTTCATGTGTTGCACATCTAAGTCATCAAGTTTGCATAAGTGTTAGGATGTGTGTCCTTTTCAAAGAACATTCGAAGATTCTAAGATATTTAGATCACACCGCAACTTGCTAAATCTCTTCTCATCCAAGGGCTTGGTGAAGATATCGGCCAACACATGGTCTTCAGTATTTGCATGGTCGATGGAGATGTTGCCCTTCAACACATGGTCACGAAGAAAATGATGATGAATTTGGATGTGCTTTGACTTCGAGTGCTGAACTGGGTTGTGTGCAATCTTGATAGCACTCTCATTGTCGCAGTAGAGTGGCACATTCTTCACATTGATGCCATAGTCCTTGAGGGTTTGCTTTATCCATAGCAATTGGGCATAGCAGGATCCAGCAGCAATGTACCCAGCTTCAGCAGTAGAGAGCAATACGCAGTTCTGCTTCTTCGAGGACCAACATACCAAGGATCGTCTAAGGAAATGACATGTGCCCGACGTTAACTTGTGGTTCACTCGATCACCAGCATAGTCAGAGTCTGAATATCCAATGAAATCAAAGGAAGAGCCCTTGGGATACCGTAATCCAAGTGTTGGTGTGTGATCTAGATATCAAAGAATATGCTTCACAGCCTTATGGTGTGATTCCTTTCGGTGTAGCTTGAAATCGGGCACACATGCAAACATTAAGCACAATATCCGGCCTAGATGCACATAGGTACAATAAAGAGACAACCGTGGAGCGGTATACCTTTTGATCGAAGTCTTTACCATTTTCATCAGTGCATAGATGGCCATTTGTGGGCATAGGGATTTTGACGCCTTTGCAGTCTTGCATGCCGAATTTCCTCAACACATCCTTGAGGTATTTCTCCTGAGATATGAATATGCCATTGTATTGTTAACGAATTTGAAGACCTAAAAATAATTTCAATTCTCCCATCATAGACATTTGATATTCCTCACTCATCATATAGGCAAATTCGTCAGTGTAACGTTGATTAGTACAACAAAAGATAATATCATCAACATATATTTGGCACACGAATAATTCATCATCATATGCTTGTGAGGCCATAGAGGGCCTTGTTGAGTCTGTAGACGTGATCTGGAAATTTTGGATCCTCAAACCCTGGTGGTTGAGCAACATATACTTCTTCCTCAAGCTTACCATTGAGGAATGCACTTTTCACATCCATTTGATGTAAGATGATATTACGATGGTTAGCGTAAGCAAGCAATCTGTGAATAGCCTCAAGTCTAGCAACAGGTGCAAAAGTTTCATCGAAATTAATTCCTTCAACCTGTGTGTAGCCTTGAGCTACAAGACGAGCCTTATTCCTCACCACAAGGCCATTTTCATCTTGTTTGTTGTGGTAGATCCATTTGGTACCGATGATGTTGTGCTTGCGTGGGTCTGTTGGCTTGACAAGCTCCCACACATTGTTGAGCTCGAATTGATGCAATTCATCTTGCATGGCTTGAATCCACTCAGATTCCATGAATGCTTCATCAACTTTCCTGGGTTCTGTGATAGAGACAAATGCAAAATGCCCACCAAAGTTAGATAAATGAGAAGCTTTTGAGCGCGTGAGAGGACCTGGTGCGTTGATGTCATTGATGATCTTCTCGATCTGCACTTCTTTAGCAACGCGAGGATGTGCGGGTTGATGACTTTGCTTAGGCCCAACAATTTCTTTAGAACCAGTTTCTTCAGCAGCACCAGTGTGATTTTCTTCATGATTCGGAATGACTTCTTCAGCAGATTCGTCGGTAGGGATGATATCCTCAGTAGCTTTGAACTTGGTGGATTCCTCAGGTGGCATTTCATCTAGCACAGGAGGTAGGTGCTCTCTTTGCGAGCCATTAGTTTCATCAAACCACACATCTATAGTTTCAACAATCTTGTGATGATTGATATTTAAGACTCGGTAGGTGTGCGAGTCCTTTCTGTAACCAAGCATAAAACCTTCATGTGCTTTCGGTGCAAATTTAGAGTGATGGTGAGGATCTCTAATCCAGCATTTAGCACCAAAGACTTTGAAATAACTTACATTGGGTTTCTTGTCATTGAGGAGTTTATATGACGTCTTTGTTGAAGAATTTGTGAAGATATACCCTGTTGATGATGTGGCACGCAGTATCAATGGCTTCAGGCCAAAATCGCTGAGGTGTCTTGTATTCATCAAGCATGGTTCGAGCCATCTCAACAAGAGTTATATTCTGGCGCTCCATGATGCCATTCTGCTGAGGAATATAGGGAGCAGATAACTCGTGAGTAATACCAAGTATATCAAGATATTCATTGAGGCCACTGTTCTTGAACTCTGTTCCATTATCACTGTTGATATGCTTGATCTTCACAACGAAGTTAGTAGTAGCTCTTGAGGAAAATCGTCTGAAGACTTCCTGCACTTCATTTTTGTAAGTGATGATATGCACCCATGTGTAACAAGAATAGTCATCAACTATGAAAAAACCATATAATGATGCAGAACTAGAGAACTTGGATAATGAGTAGGGCCAAAGAGATCCATATGAAGTAATTCAAAGGGACGAGAAGTGGTCATGATAGTCTTCGAGGGATGCTTGGCTCTGGTGATCTTTCCAGCCTCACAAGCCCCACAAAGATGATCTTTGAGTAATTTGACACCCTCGATGCCAATGACATGCTTCTTCTTCGTGAGTGTATGCAAGTTCCTCATCCCAGCATGACCGAGTCGTCGATGCCATAGCCAGCATTCTGAAGCTTTTGCAAGTAGACATGTGGCAGGCTGTGGTCCTGCAGAGAAATCAACACTATACAAGTCTCCTTTCCTAAAGCCTTCGAAGACTTTGGAATTGTCAGATTCCAACCGGGCTATCTCTTCACCAACAATTCTTCTCTTCTCCTCTGACAGTCTGCGGAGGGGTTGCTTGACTGGTTTTGCATCTGCTCTAACATGTAGCTTGTGCTCGGCAAAATCCATCGGAACACCCGGCATGTCCTTGGGGGACCATGCAAAGATACCCCGAGTCTCACAAAGGAAATTGACGAGATCGCTTTCCTATTTGCTGTCAAGGGTGGTTCCTACGAGAGAGAACCTGTCCGAGTGGTCCAGGTCCAAGGGTATCTTCTTGGTTTCTTTGGCCGGCTGGAAAGAGCCCTGGGTCTCTGACTCCTTGGGATCCGGTGACAGGTCTGGCTGCTTGCCGGCCATGGCCACAACCCTATCAAGGAGCTTCTTTTCTGCGGCAATCACAAGGGACTTGGCCAGCTGACTGCTTGCTGCGGTGCAGGCGAGCGACTTTTTGTAGTCTCCGACTATGGTGGTGATGCCCTTGGTTCCCGGCATCTTCATCTTGAGGTAGGCGTAATGAGGCACTGCCATGAACTTGGCCAGAGCAGGTCGGCCAAGCAATGCATGATAAGGGCTCTCCAGGTCCACTACCTCAAACCAAATTTCTTCGCGGCAGAAGTGATCTTTGTCTCTGAAGAGGACATCTATCTTGATTTTGCCGATTGGTGAGCAGGAAAGGCCGGGCACAATTCCATGGAAAACAGTTTGGCTGGGCTGGAGTTGCTTCGCATTGATGTTCAGTTTCTCCATGGTATCACGGTAAAGGATGTTGACGCTACTGCCGCCATCTATCAGGACTCGGGAGAAACGAGCAACTCGCCTCTCTGTTGCAAAGGTGGCATCCAACACCAGGGTATAAGAACCTGGAGAAGGCATCATTTCTGGGCTTTCGGCTGGGCTCCAACTGATGGGCTTCTCGGACCAGTGCATGAACTCTGGGACTTTAGAGGCGACAGCGTTGACTTCTTGGTGCTGTTGGCGCCGGCTGCGCCTATCACGGCCTGGCTTGTGAAGACAACGTAGGCTCCATGTTCTTCAGGGAATTCATCTTGGATGGCTCCAACTATTGGACGGGCCGCCGGCTGCTGAGGAGGCGGAGGCGGCTGGCCAGCAGGAGGAGGAGGCAACAACCCTTCACCCTTGGAGATTCGGGTGAGCTAGTGGCACTTCCGGGTGGTGTGATTGGATGACTTCATGCCGCTGTGGAACTTGCAGGGTGCATCAAGGGTTTGCTCATAGGAGAAGGCGGGCTACGAAACCGGCTTGCCGCCTCTCTGACACTTGGGTATGGGTTACCCCTCCGGCTACTGATCTTTGACTGTTGCCACCTGCCGGCTGATGGAAGCCGGCGTCGGGGCCTTGTGCTTGTTGTCATTCTACTGCGGGTGCCGACTGGCGTCACCAGCCGGTGTTCCGGGAACCGGAGGGAGAACCTTCCCAGAAGCGTCCACCCGAAGCTCCGACTTCATAGAGGAGTCGGCAGTGGCGTACTTGTCTGCTATGATCAGCAGCTCGTCGAGTGTAGCTGGCTCATCGCAGAGGAGTCGGTGCTTGAGTAGGGTGCCTTGTCTGCACCCAGCAGTGAAGTACTCTATGGCTTGCACCTCGTTCACTCCTTCGCATGAGTTATCGAGTTCGGCCCATCACGTCAGGTAGTCGCGAGTGGACTCGGTACGGCCTTGGCTGCACAAGAGAGTTGGCGAGGCTTGGGCGGCCACTTGTAAGTGCAGGTGAAGTTGAGGATGAAGACTTCGGTGAAATCTACCCAGCTGTTGACGTTGTAGGGCTTGAGGCTGTTCAGCCAAGTGCGCGCCCTGCCCTGAAGCATGAGGGGGACGTACTTCACGGCAATGCACTTGTTACCATTTGCTATGCTGACCGCGGTGCAGTAGTCGACCAGGCAGTCCTCCGGCTTCACGGAGCCGTTTTACTTGGGCGTGTCTCTTGGGAGCAAAAACCCTTTGGGGAAGGGCTCGTCGCGAATGCGGGGGCCAAAACAAGGCGGACCAATTGCATCTTCTTCTTCTTCTTCTACCACCAGGGATCCTGCCAGGCGGTCGATCCGATGGCGGGCGTTGTTTTCTCCGATTCCTTCATGGCAGCCCAGCCGGCCGCTAAGCGTCGGGTGCTCAATAGGCGGCCGGAAGGCATACCTCTCCCTGCGAGGTGGAGGGGGAGGCGGACAGTCATCCCTCCGCGCCACAGCTCATGGGCGGTGATCTTGGTCGCGCTTGATGGTGAGGCGTGTCTGAGTGCGGCTAGTAGCCGACTCTCTGTCTCTTTGGTCACGGGCGCCGCCAGCTGTCGGTGTCCGGGAGGTCGCGCTTTGCTCTCGGCGGCGAGAGGGGGAAGGGTTCTCGGAGCGCGCGCCGGCTTCTTGCTGCGCGGCTGCTGCGTCGATGAGCTGCTGAACGCGCTCTGTCATGCAGCGTCGCTTGTCACCATCTAGGCGTTCGAGCTCATCCACTGCCGATTGGGCAGCACACAGGTTCTCGATGGGTGTGGCGTAGACAGGGCGGTCGGCCCCCAGCATGCTGGCGATGGTCGTGCCGCGTTGTTTGACAATGCCCAAGCAGCTAGGCTCGACAGCAGCCGATGTGCCACAGACGACACGGTCAACCTCACGGTGATAGGCCTCGGGGAGGCGTCTCATAGTGGCTAACTTCTTGCCGCTCTTGATGAGCGCGACGTGGCGGGATTCCAGTGTCTCAGCGTCGGCGTCGCCTGCGATGGGTACCTATAGGTCTCGCATTGTCTCCTGCAGAGGGTCGTGGGCGTCCGGGCCGGAGGCTCCGCTGTGGCTGATGATGAGCTCCTAAGTGACGGTGCTGCCGCCGCTGTCGGCACGTGGGAGTGGGTCGTCGATGACCACCACGTTGGTGCGGAAGGCGACGAGGGATGCCGTGTCGGAGTCGACAAACATCGGGTCGGTGGAGCCGATTGACTCCAAGTCGGAGGCGGGCTCGTTAGCGATGTCGAGCTTGCCAAGGAGATCGATGAGGCCTCGGAGATGGCCGCGCCCATGCCCGGCGCGGGCCCGTCGGAGAGGCGGGTCTCGCTGATGAGATCAACGAGGGAGCTCGCCGTGCAGGCGACTTCCATGCCATGCAGCATGTTGGTGCAAACGCCATCCGGAGTGGTTTGGCTGTGCTCGCCAGGGAGGAACAAGGTTCCTATCTAGAGCAGATCTCCGGACGACGGTGCACCTAGCCCCATGGTGGGCGCCAAATGTCAGGTGGTTGGTGTGACATATGCCAAAGGATGGCTAATCATAGTGGGAGCTAGTAAAATGTCGTCGGTGCCTGGAAATGGGATAAGGCTTAAACATGCACGCCGACGCATCTTACCCAGGTTCGGGGCTCTCCTAGGAGATAACACCCCTAGTCCTGCTCTGTGGGGTCTCGGCATGATCACTAGATCAACAAGTAGCTACAAGATTGCTCCTTCAGCTGTCTGGCCAGAGGAGGAAGAAGGGCAAGGCTAGCTCTACTCCTCTCTCTACGTGTGTGTAATCTCTAAGAGGCTGAACCCTTTGCATGGGTGCCCTTGGGGGTTTATATAGGCCTACCCCCAGGGGTACATTGGTAATCCGGTTGGGTGTAGGCCCGGACCGTTGGTGTCTATGGTCGTCGGCTTCTCCGCCGGCTGCTGGGGCCCGGCCGCCTGGTGGGTGATACATCTTCGTCGTATCTACTTTTCCAAACACTTTTGCCCTTGTTTTGGACTCTAACTTGCATGATTTGAATGGAACTAACCCGGACTGACGTTGTTTTCAGCAGAATTGCCATGGTGTTATTTTTGTGCAGAAATAAAAGTTCTTGGAATGACTTGAAAATCCATTGAGCAACTTTTTGGAATTAATAAAAAATACTAGCGAAAGAATTAGCACCAGGGGGCCCACACCCTGTCCATGAGGGTGGGTCCCCCCCTAGGGCGCGCCCCTGCCTCGTGGGCCCCCTGGACCTCCACCGACCTCAACTCCAACTCCATATATTCACGCTCGCGAAGAAAAAAATCAGAGAGAAAGATTCATCACGTTTTACAATACGGAGCCGCCGCCAAGCCCTAAACTCTCTCGGGACGGCTGATCTGGAGTCCGTTCGGGGCTCCGGAGAGGGGGATTCGACGTCATCATCATCATCAACCATCCTCCATCACCTATTTCATGATGCTCACCGTCGTGCGTGAGTAATTCCATCGTAGGCTTGCTGGACGGTGATGGGTTGGATGAGATTTACCATGTAATCAAGTTAGTTTTGTTAGGGTTTGATCCCTAGTATCCACTATGTTCTGAGATTGATGTTGCTATGACTTTGCTATGCTTAATGCTTGTCACTAGGGCCCGAGTTCCATGATTCAGATCTGAACCTATTATGTTTTCATGAATATATGTGAGTTCTTGATCCTATCTTGCAAGTCTATAGTCACTATTATGTGTTATGATCCGTTAACCCTGAAGTGACAATAATCGGGATACTTACTGGTGATGACCATAGTTTGAGGAGTTCATGTATTCACTAAGTGTTAATGCTTTGGTCCTGTACTCTATTAAAAGGAGGCCTCAATATCCCTTAGTTTCCATTAGGACCCCGCTGCCACAGGAGGGTAGGACAAAAGATGTCATGCAAGTTCTTTTCCATAAGCACGTATGACTATATTCGGAATACATGCCTACATTACATTGATGAATTGGAGCTAGTTCTGTGTCACCCTATGTTACAACTATTACATGAGGAATCGCATCCGACATAATTAGCCTTCACTGATCTAATGCCTACGAGCTTTTCACATATTGTTCTTTGCTTAGTTACTTTACCGTTGATGTTGTTACAATTACTACAAAACTGCTACTGTTACTTTTGCCACTGTTACCATTACTTCCATACTACTTTGCTACTAAATACTTTGCTGCAGATACTACGTTATCCAGGTGTGGTTGAATTGACAACTCAACTGCTAATACTTGAGAATCTTCTTTGGCTCCCCTTGTGTCGAATCAATAAATTTGGATTGAATACTCTACCCTCGAAAACTCTTGCGATCCCCTATACTTGTGGGTTATCAAGACTATTTTCTGGCGCCGTTACCGGGGAGCATAGCTCTATTCTTTGAGTCACTTGGGATTTCTATCTGCTGGTCACTATGAGGAACTTGAAAGACGAAAGAACTAAAATTTATCCTTGAACTACGAGGGGAGGTAAGGAACTGCCATCTAGCTCTGCACTTGATTCTCCTTCTATTATGAATAAGCTTGCGACACCTAAACCTGCTTCTGCTATTAATTCTAATATGTCGCATGTTATTGATGATGCCACTTCTACTATGCAAGATGCTTATGATGAAACTACTTCTGTGCTTGATACTACTATGACGTTAGGTGAATATCTTGATGAACAACTTGCTAGGGCTAGAGAGAATGAAATTCTTAAAACTGATATTATTGATGATAGTGATGATGAAGGTTCTCCCCCTAAATATGAATTGCCCGTTGTTCCTAAGGGTTATGTTATGGATGAAGAAACTGCTAGAGATTTTCTTGCTTGCAATGATAGATCTGATCTTAAGAAGTTATTAGCTAAACTAAAACAGAAATCTCTGAATGCTAGAATGAAATATGACCCTGCTTTTGCTACTTCACCTATCTTTGTTACTGATAAGGACTATGATTTCTCTATCGATCCTGAGATAATTACTTTGGTTGAATCTGATCCTTTTTATGGCTATGAATCTGAAACTGTTGTGGCACATCTTACTAAGTTAAATGATATATCAACCCTATTCACTAATGATGAGAAATCTCGCTACTATTATATACTTAAGATATTTCCATTCTCATTAAAGGGCGATGCTAAAAGTTGGTTTAATTCTCTTGATCCTGGTTGTGTGTGTAGTCCCCAGGATATGATTTATACTTCTCTGCTAAATATCTCCCTGCTCATAAGAAACAAGCTGCCTTAAGGGAAATATATAATTTTGTGCAAATTGAAGAAGAGAGTCTCCCACAAGATTGGGGGAGGCTTCTCCGGTTACTTAATGCTTTGCCTGATCATCCTCTTAAGAAAAATGAAATACTTGATATCATTTATAATGGACTAACTGATGCTTCCAAAGACCACTTGGATAGTTGTGTTGGTTGTGTTTTCAGGGAAAGAACAGTCGATCAAGCTGAATTGCTATTGAATAATATGTTGACTAATGAAAACAATTGGACACTTCCTGAGCCAACTCCTAAACCAACTCCGAAGAAAAGGGGTGTTTTATTTCTCAGTCTTGAAGATATGCAAGAGGCAAAGAAACCTATGAAAGAAAAAGGTATTAAAGCTGAAGATGTTAAGAATTTACCTCCTGTTGAAGAAATACATGGCCTTAATATACCACCTGTTGAAGAAATACATGGTCTTGATAACCCAACATAGGTAGTAAAGGTAAATTCTCTCTATAGATAAGATAAAGTTGAAATCTCGTCTACTAAGTTTGCTAGCCAATGCTTGGATGAATTTGATGACTTTATGGATAGACAAGAAAACTCCAATGCTTATGTTGGTAGACAATTAAAAAGTAATGCTTATATGATTGGACACTTGAGTGATTATATGTCTAGAGTTAAGGGTGAACTTAAAGTCATTAGTAAACATGCTTCTATGGTTACCACCCAAGTAGAACAAGTGCTTAAGGCTCAAAATGATTTGCTCGATGAATTAAATAATAAACATGACTATGCTGTTAGAGTAGCAACTAGAACAGCTAAAATGACTTAGGAACCTTTGTATCCCGAGGGCCACCCTAAGAGAATTGAGCAAGATTCTCAGAGAAATAATGTTGATGCACCTAGTCCTTCTAAAAGGAAGAAAAAGAATAATGATAGGACTTCACATGCTTCTAGTGAACCTATTGTAGACACACCTGAGAATCCCAATGATATTTCTATTTCTGATGCTAAAACACAATCTGGTGATGAACATGAACCTAGTGATAATGTTAATGATAATGTTCATGTTGATTCTCAACCTAGCAATAATAATGATGTAGAGATTGAACCTGCTGTTGATCTTGATAACCCACAATCAAAGAATCAATGTTATGATAAGAGAGACTTTGTTGCTAGGAAACACGGTAAAGAAAGAGAACCATGGGTTTAGAAACCCATGCCTTTTTCTCCTAAACCATCCAAGAAAAAGGATGATGAGGATTTTGAGCGCTTTGCTAAAATGATTAGACCTATCTTTTTGCATATGCGTTTGACTGATATGCATAAAGTGAATCCTTATGCTAAGTACATGAAAGATATTATTACAAATAAAAGGAAGATACCTGAAGCTGAAATTTCCACCATGCTTGCTAATTATACTTTTAAAGGTGGAATACCAAAGAAACTTGGAGATCCACGAGTACCAACTATACCAAGCTCCATTAAAAGAAACTATGTTAAAACTTCTTTATGTTATCTTGGAGGTGGTGCTAGTGTTATGCCTCTCTCTTTATATTGTAGACTTGAATTGAATAAGTTGACACCTACTAAAATATCTTTGCAAATGGCCGATAAATCAACCGCTATACCTGTCGGTATTTGTGAGGATGTGCCTGTTGTGGTTACAAACGTTACTATCTTAACGGACTTTGTTATTCTTGATATTCTCGAGGATGATAGTATGTCGACCTTGGTAGACCCTTTTTTGAATACTGTAGGGGCTGTTATTGACTGCAACAAAGGCAATGTCACTTTTCATGTGAATGATAATGAGCATACGGTACACTTTCCCAGGAAACAACCTCAAGTTCACAGTATCAATTCTATAGGAAAAATTCAATCAATTATTATTGGAGGTTTTGAATTTCCTCTTCCTACTGTAAAGAAGAAATATGATATTCTTATTATTGGGGATGTGCATATCCCCGTTGAGGTAACCTAGTGTTATTCAAAATTTCTCTGGTTTCATGTTATTCGGAATGAGTTCGTTAACAAGACTTGATCAACCTTGTTAGTGGATTCCTTTTGATGATCATGAGATGAATGAAGTTACAAGGCACAACCTTCTGTACCCTCCTTTTACTTTCTGTTATTTAGATTAAATAGAATAAAAATAGCATTTTCCGTCTGTTTTCTGAATTATACATGCAATAAAAAATACCCCGAAAATAAAGTTCTCCAAATGCGCTGCAAATTAAATATGATTTTTTCTGGAATATTTGAGAATATCTGGCATTGAGAACACAGCAGGGGGAGCTGGCACCTGTTCACGAGGGTCAGGGGCGCGCCCTACCCCCCTGGGCACGGCCCCCTACCTCGTGGGCCCATGGTGGCCCCCTCCACTTACTCCTGCACCCACACTCTTCTTCTTCCTCCCAAAAAATCACTATCCAGCTCAAGCACGAGTTCTAGCTCATCTTGCTTCCATTTTTTATCTCCTTGCTCAAAGCACCATTCACAAAACTACTTTGGGGGATTGTTCTTTCGTATGTGACTCCTCCAATGGTCCAATTAGTTTTTGTTCTAGTGCTTTATTCATTGCTAATTTTTGTTGTCTAGGTGACCCTGTTCTTGAGCTTGCATGTCAAATTTTTATGGTCCCAAGTAGTTCTAATGCATGATATAGTCTTTAGGTACTTGTGGGAGTAGTTGCTATCAATTTTGTTGAGTTTGGTTCACTTCTATTTTGAGTTACTAAAAAAATTCAAAAAAATTCAGAGGAAGAAATATGTCCAGGAAAATGTACCAAGGTGGTTCTTTAAGAAAGCAAGCACCCAGGCTCGCAATACGTGAGGAAGACGATGAACCACCGAGGGAACTTACGTGCGGCCTTGTGAATGGCCGTCAGAGGAGTTTATGGTCAAAGCAGGCATCAAGGATGAATTTGATGCATATGTGTGTAATGCTGACCTTGAGGACGTCATGCAAGATAAGTGCCCTCGATACTACCATTTGAGTGACAGAGAAGGTTTAAATTTACATCTTCGCGCAATTCTCAGAATGTCCTGTTTGATCTTTATGATAAATCATATACCATGGACTGAGAAGATTTTACTACTGCTTGTAAACTCCTGCAGTGGGGTGGTGTTAATGAACCTCGTAAATCTGAATATAAAGACTTTCTTGCTAGTATCACTATGGGAGAATCTAGAGAAATAGCACACGCTACCATAGGGAGCATTCATTTTCCTGCTATACATTATTTTGCTCTCTTCATAGGTAGATGCATTAACGGTAAAGATGAAGCTTGTCACATGTGTGTCCCAGATCTTTGTGTTCTCAAGAGTGCTGTATTAGGTGATAAACAATATAACTTGGGGGCAACTGTTGCACGTAGGTTGCATAATAATGGTTTAGATGGAGACTTGTTTGGAGGGATTTATGCGACCCGTGTGGCTAATTATCTTGGTATACCCGTACATGAAAATGATAGGGAGTTGCCTCTCGTTTATTTAGATTATAATGCCATGGTTAATCATCATTTTCTTGAGAGGAATGAACAATTCCTCCAGTATCGACTAATCTTTGACAGACATCGCGCTGTCCATATTACTCTCCCTACTCCTGCTTTCTTTGACTATCAGGCAAAAAGAATATATATTATAACCAGGGAGGAGGCGAAAGAGTATGAGAGGAGGACGGAGGCAGCTCGCCTCCAAGCTGCAACTCGTGAGGTAATGGCTGCTGCATCTCAGTACGACCCTAGTTACAACTGCGGATATCCGCCAGGCCATCCATGGGAATAGACCAACTTAGGCCAAAAGCCTAAGCTTGGGGGAGTACGTATTTCTCACCGACATTACATTCATGTTCACACACTCACTCTAGTTGTCGGTGCTCATACTTTTTCATTGTACTATCCACGCTAGTTTGTTTCCTTTTTCTCGCTTTCTTCTTGTGTGTTTGAATAACCTTAAGAAAAACAAAAAAATGAGTTGTAGCTTTTAGCTAGTTTACTATCCATGCTTGTAGCGGTAGTAATTAAAAGAAAACCCAAAAATATTTCTCGTTCTTCTTTTGCTTGTTGGGAGCTTTCCCGTGTAAATAGTTTTATTTATTTTCTTTTCTTTGGGGGTCCATAGGAGAAGACCATAATGAAAATGTTGAGTGGCTCTTATATGCATTATCGTTGATCTAGCCAAGAGCCCATATTACCTTGTCTTCTCCCATGAATTGAATGCTTGCAGATTCCAGCTTAGTCCAATGCACGTGCACTATTATTATTATCCACACCGTTCGGTCGTGCAAGTGAAAGGCAATAATGACGATATAACATGGACTAATTGAGATGAGAGAAGCTGGTATGAACTCGACCTATCTTGTTTTTGTAAATATGATTAGTTCATCGTTCCTGATTCGGCCTATTATGAATAAACATGTTTGCAATGACAATTAGAGATTATAGTTGCTTATGCCATGCTTAATTAGCTAAGAGCTTATAATGGTTTACCTTGCATGCCAACATGCTATTAAAATGGTTGTGATGTCGTATGATAGGGTGGTATCCTCCTTTGAATGATTCGATTGACTTGACTTGGCACATGTCCACGCATGTAGTTTAAACAAAATCAACATAGCCTTCACGATATTTATGTTCATGGTGGATTATATCCTACTCATGCTTGCACACAGTGTTGATTAATTTTAATGCATGTTCACGACTGTTGTTGCTCTCTAGTTAGTCGCTTCCCAGTCTCTTTCTAGCCTTCACCTGTACTAAGCGGGAATACTCACTACAAGAAATATGTCAACTTGTGACCTTAACTATTGGTCACTGAAAGGTCATTGTTTTTCATTTGCAACCTTTTTATGACCAAAAAAGAAGGTCAAAAGTTGGCGGTCATAAACTGAAAATAACGACCTTCTCTGTGTGAAGGTCGTAGAAGTTTACGACCAAAACAGAAGGTCGTTGAACCCATGACCTTTTGTTTTGGTCACTGGCTGTCTGCCCAGGCCACGTCGGATCGGACGTGGCAATATGACGTGGCAAAATTACGACCAATTGAAAAGGTCATTGACAAGATTCAGCCCGGTCCGATTGAGTGTTTTACATGGGCCAAGCCCATTAATTCAACCCATTTGTTGTTGTTTTTTCTTTCAATTTGAGTCAAGTACATGGTCCGGGCCCAACATTTAGCCTTTTTATTTCTAGGCCTTAGCCATTTCGTTGTCCATTTCATTAAGCCTTTTTGTACTGTTTTTTCATAAATGCACAACATTCTCGTCCACTATTGTTTGGGCCATAGCCTTTTTAGAGCCCAAATATTATTTGATCCAATAGAACATCCAAAACTTTTCATTCACAGATTTCAAATTTACACATTTCAACAGCAAACAGTCAAACATTCTTTCAATTAAATGATCAAATCCAATAACCTATCAATGAAACTCACAATAGCACATGTACAACAGCACATACTGCACGATCCAACAAGTGTACATACAATCAAAAAACAAATACACATGCACCAAAACTTGGTGGCAACATCAACTAAAACTTGGTGCACATATCCAGGTTCTGATCTTCAGTATGAGCAGCAGCCACCTCGATGACGTTAGATCCTGATCTACATAAATTAGTAGTGAGATAGAGTGAAAGTTGAATGATTGCCAATAAAATACATGGGTAGAAGATGGACGACATTATGTAGAAGAGTAGAGATCTGTGTCCCTTGGAAGCACATCAAATGTAAAAAATCTGGACTGGTTAAATAATAATTGCATCCTTCTCTACAAGCACATATGAGTAGTTAATAAGTACTAATCCTATCATGTATGGCAGGCTTGCAAGATGGAGATGCATACATGACTAAACACTAACATATTATGGTATGACCAGGGTGAGAAAATCGACAACTCGATCGACCCAACATTGAAATCGGACATGATATCCTAAAACAGCAAGAAACTGGAAAAGTAGGCTCATACATCAGGACCACTAAAACCAAGCACATCACAACCATGGTTGAGGAAATAATCGACATCTGCATTTTTACCATAGTACACTTACCACAAAACTGTCATCAGTACAGAGATCATTAGCTACCACCGCATGAAGCATCCATACATCAAACTGTTTTTTCTGTTGTTGGTTGAAACACTACACGTCAACCAGAAATTTGTAAGTGCATGAGACAATGGCTTAACAGAAGAACATTGTGACTTCTTCGGCTATTTGTTTCAACAGCAGTACAAAACTCACCTCTATTACACCCTCAGCAGCATTAAACAATGCTTGATAATCTGCACGTACAGAAGATTCATACACAGTCACATGAACAACATTCAGCATGTTATCTACACAGAGAAGAGAAAAGTCAAACAGATCTCAATCATTTTACCGTATTAACACATGCACATCAAGTAAGAGTGGTGCTCTCTTTTTACCACAACGGCACAAGCAAGACAATGTCCGATTCTCCCTACTCATCCACAAGATTCGTCCTACGTTTCAAAGCACACTGCATGGGAACAAAGACACTTATGAACAAAGATTTGCCTCAAATTTCAATAGAACACTACTGTGATAGCTAAGCTAGTCAATGCACAAACATATAAGCATGCACAAATAGTAGTACTAGTCATATACATGACACATGATGCAACAAGATCTAAAATGAATAATTCTAGGCAAGAAGAAAAATATATAATACCAAATACCAACTAAACAATATAGGATCCCCAAACAATCCAAAGGCATCTAACTAGAAAAGGAAAAATGGTGCTTCTGCTGCAGTGAATTCAAACCCAAAGCACCCCCAAACTGCAGCAGACTAAACTAGCTAGCTGTAGGGTCACCATTATTGAAGTTGATGCTTCACGAGCCCACCGGCGTGGTGGTTCAGGTTGTCGAGGAAGAAGAGGACCATTACTGGATAATCATCATGAAACAACAGTGATTGAGTAAATCATAAAGCAGAATGACAAAGCCATAATTAATCTAAATCGACTCAGAATCAGATAGCATATGATGAGCATGTTTACATCTTTTACTAAAGCTTTCCATATTTGGTATTGATACATGTGCATTATCTTACAACAAAGAACTGCAATGTGAAATTCAAAGAAGAGAAAGTTAAACAATGCGTATAACTATGACCAGCTGATGTTTGATGCTTCCACATTTGAAAAAAGATGTAGCAAAGGGCCCTGCGATGGTTAGATATGGCTGCCATGTAGTGTGGAGAGTAAGAACTAGAGAAAGGAAATGGTAATTAGTATTCCCTTCGTTCGGAATTACTTGTCTCGAAAATGGATGTATCTAGAACTAAAATACATCTAGATACATCCATTTCTGCGACAAGTAATTCCGAACGGAGGGAGTACCTTCCTGATGCCTGTGAAATGCAGAAGCAACTGCGATAGTCCATCCATGGTCTCCACAACTGCAAAAGAACGAAGAAGATGGTTACCGAGGCACCCAAGTTACTTCATAATCTGCACAAGATTTACCCAAAATGTAGCGCCTATGTAGAAGAAACTATGAAATGTGTAGAAGAATCATCACATGAACAAATAAACAAGACACCCATGAACTTCCTTCACAATGCTCTTCTCTGGACAGAAATTTAGGAAAATTAATGTGAGAAATTTGCTAAATGAACTGAGCTCAAATTTGGTGTAAATAAGTTACATAGGCATACAGAATATGTGGAAAAAATTCAAATCATTAGGATATGCATAGCTAGTACTTCTTCCACAAAGGTTCTAGGTGGACAAAAACTTTGGAAATTTGCCGAGGAAGATTTACTCGGCAAATGGAGCTGAATTTTGTCATGAGGCAATGATTTGGATAGGAAATAGTGCCCAAAATTTTTGAGGGCAATCAAGAATATATAAATAGCACTTACTTCACAAAGTGTTTTTCTGAACAGAATAGGAAAATGAATATTTTTGAATTATTTTTGAACTAGGCAAGGAAGGATTTTTACATATTTGACGAAGATATGACCCAAAGAATTTATGAGATTTTTTTGGAAATTTTGGGAATGACGGAAATATAGGTTGCTTCATAACCTAGGGCAAAAACTGACACATGGACATGACACATAGGCAAAACTGATGAGGTGGCGTCTAGTCATAGCAACCCACCACAATTTACAAGGTTATGAGCATCGATATTGGTCATGATCAGCTAGAAATAAGGCAGCAGACCAGTGCTATCTACTTTATGACCATTTCGTGTAAGGAAATTACGACCTTTCTGACCAAAATGGTCGTTATAGTTTAGGGTTTGGAGCCCCTCAAATAGCTTTTGACCAATTGGTCTCAAATGGTCATAGATATATGACCAATTCTTCTAGGGTCACTGAGAGAAGGTCACTAGTTGACATATTTCTTGTAGTGACTGCTTGTGCATCCAAACTCCATAAACCCCAAAGTTATTCCATATGAGTCCACCATACCTTCCTATATGAGGTATTTTACCTGCCGTTCCAAGTAAATTTGTATGTTCCAAACTCCAAACCTTCAAATGAAATTCTGCTTTGTATGCTTGAATAGCTCATGTATCAACTAGGGATGTCTGTATCTTCCATGTTAGGCGGGTTATTCTCAAGAGGAGTGGACTCTGCTCCTCATTCACGAGAAAATGGTTGGTCACCGGGATGCCCAGTCCCATGCTCAAAACAAATCAAAATAATTACAAACAAAACTCCTCAGGATTGTTGTTAGTTGGAGGCACCTGTTGTTTCGAGCAAGCCATGGATTGATGCTTGTTGGTGGTGGGGCAGCATAAACTTTACCATTCTATTTGGGAACCGCCTATAATGTGTGTAGCATGGAAGATATCGAGATCTCTTAGTTGTTATGTTGGCATTGAAAGTATATCGCTCAAAATGTTATTTATCTCTATTTCAAAATCGAGCTCTGGCACCTCTCCAAATCCTCGCTTCCCTCTGTGAAGGGCCTATCTATTTACTTTTATGTTGAGTCACCACCCTCTTATTAAACAGCACCCGCTGGAGAGCACCGCTGTCATTTGCATGCATTACTATTAATTTATATTGGGTATGACTATGACTATATCTCTTTTACCATGAATTACAATGTTTAGTCAGTCCTTGATCTTTAAAGATGCTCTACATTTATATTTTGCGCTCTCAGAAAGGGCTAGCGAGATACCATCATGTTATATCATATTATGATTGTTTTGAGAAAGTGTTATCATCCGAGAATTATTATTATTGCTCGCTAGTTGATTATGCCATTGATATGAGTAAACATGAGACCTAAGTGTTATTGTGAATATGGTTAGTTCATAATCTTTGCTGAAAACTTCAATGTTGGCTTTACATATTTACAACAACAAGAGCAAACAGAGTTTGTAAAAGTTTTTCTTTATCACTTTCAGTTTATCAACTAAATTGCTTGAGGACAAGCAAAGGTTTAAGCTTGGGGGAGTTGATACGTCTCCATCATATCTACTTTTCCAAACACTTTTGCCCTTGTTTTGGACTCTAACTTGCATGGTTTGAATGAAACTAACCCGGACTGACGATATTTTCAACAGAATTGCCATGGTGTTATTTTTGTGCAGAAATAAAAGTTCTCGGAATGACCTGAAAATCCATGGAGCAACTTTTTGGAATTATTAAAAAATATTGGCGAAAGAATTAGCACCAGGGGGCCCACACCCTGTCCACGAGGGTGAGGGGCGCCCCCCCTAGGGCGCGCCCCCTGCCTCGTGGGCCCCCTGGACCTCCACCGACCTCAACTCCAACTCCATATATTCACGTTCACGGAGGAAAAAATCAGAGAGAAAGATTCATCATGTTTTACGATATGGAGCCGCCGCCAAGCCCTAAACTCTCTCGGGAGGGTTGATCTGGAGTCCGTTTGGGGCTCCGGAGAGGGGGATTCGACGTTGTCGTCATCATCAACCATCCTCCATCACCAATTTCATGATTCTCACCGCCGTGCGTGAGTAATTCCATTATAGGCTTGCTGGATGGTGATGGGCTGGATGAGATTTACCATGTAATCAAGTTAGTTTTGTTAGGTTTGATCCCTAGTATCCACTATGTTCTGAGATTGATGTTGTTATGACTTTGCTATGCTTAATGCTTGTCATTAGGGCCCGAGTGCCATGATTTCAGATCTGAACCTATTATGTTTTCATGAATATATGTGAGTTCTTGATCCTATCTTGCAAGTCTATAGTCACCTATTATGTGTTATGTTCCGGTAACCCCGAAGTGACAATAATCGGGATACTTACCAGTGATGACCATAGTTTGAGGAGCTCATGTATTCATGAAGTGTTAATGCTTTGGTCTGGTACTCTATTAAAATGAGGCCGTAATATCCCTTAGTTTCCACTAGGACCCCGCTGCCATGGGAGGGTAGGGCAAAAGATGTCATGCAAGTTCTTTTCCATAAGCATTTATGACTATATTCGGAATACATGCCTACATTACATTGATGAATTGGATCTAGTTCTGTGTCACCCTATGTTATAACTATTACATGAGGAATCACATCCAACATAATTATCCATAATTGATCCAATGCCTACGAGCTTTTCACATATTGTTCTTTGCTTAGTTACTTTACCGATGTTGTTGTTAAAATTACTACAAAACTTCTACTGTTACTTTTGCCACTGTTACTGTTGCTTCCATACTACTTTGGTACTAAATACTTTGCTGCAGATACTAAGTTATTCGGTGTGGTTGAATTGACAACTCAACTGCTAATACTTGAGAATATTCTTTGGCTCCCCCTGTGTCGAATCAATAAATTTGGGTTGAATACTCTACCCTCGAAAATTGTTGCGGTCCCCTATACTTGTGGGTTATCAGTGGGTCCTGTCGGCTGTCGGGCTATCGGTCGACAGGTAGGGCCCGCCTCTTGTGGGTCCTATCGGATGCTCATCACTGTAGCGCTGCCTCTGATGACGAGGGCTTGGTCGGGGGGAGTGTGGCTATAGTACCGCCGCCTGGTGGGAATTCACTATAGCCACTCCCTGTCTTATCTGGTTAATGGCGCGCAAACTTCTAGGGAAGGGGAGGGCCGGTTGCTAGGAGTCAGCCTCCTCCCACGTCGACTGGTCAAAGCCTGCCGTCTTCGGGCATCCCACAGACAAGTAGGGCCGCCGCCTGCGGGCCGTACCGACAGCCCGTCGTGGGAGCATGGCTTCCTCTGCCATGGATGATGTCATGGGCAGCACGGCAACAGTGTCGTGCCGGGCTAGGGATGACCACCCGGTACGATGCACTATGGCCACGTCCGCCATGGGATTCGGGGATGGCAGGCTATACTATTGCCATGCCTCGTCTCGTCGCTGTTATGTGGGTGCAAACTTTGAGGGCGCATGAGTGGGTCGCCTGCTAGGAGTCGGCCGCTTTGGTGGCTGCCTATCAGGAGTCGACCGCTCTAGTGGCCGCCAGCTTGGAGCCGGACCACGCCGGAGCCGCTCTTTGGGCCTTGCCGCCTTCCTGCAGCTAGTTGCTTGGACCAGCCGGCCATAGGAAGGTGTTCCTTTTTCTTTGGTACCTGAGGGCGCAGCCGGCCCCGATGTCTTGAAACATCATGGGGAGCAGATAAGGCTACCCGTGGTCATTTACTCCGACAGCAATAGTCGTAGAAGCAATGGTTGGCGAGACGACCACGACGCTATGATGGAGATCAAGGTGTTAAGCCGGTGATGATGGAGATCATGACGTTGCTTCGGTGATGGAGATCATGAGCACAAGATGATGATGGCCATATCATGTCACATATTTTCATTGCATGTGATGTTTATCTTTTATGCATCTAATTTTGCTTAGTACGACGGTAGCATTATAAGATGATCCCTCACTAAAATTTCAAGGTATAAGTGTTCTCCCCGAGTATGCACCGTTGCGAAAGTTCTTCGTGCTTAGACACCATGTGATGATCAGGTGTGATAAGCTCTACATTCAAATACAATGGGTGCAAGCAAGATTTGCACACGCGGAATACTCGGGTTAAACTTGACGAGCCTAGCATATACGGATATGGCCTCGGAACACTGGAGACCGAAAGTTCGAACGTGAATCATATAGTAGATATGATCAACATAATGATCTTCACCATTGAAAACTACTCCATATCCCATGATAATCGGACATGGTTTAGTTGATTTGGATCACATATCATTTAGATGACTAGAGGGATGTCTATCTAAGTGGGAGTTCTTAAGTAATTTGATTAATTGAACTTAATTTATCATGAACTTAGTCCTGATAGTTTTTGCATATCTATGTTGTAGATCAATGGCCCGTGCTACCGTTCCTTTGAATTTTGATGCGTTCCTAGAGAAAGCTAAGTTGAAAGATGATGGCAGCAACTACATGGACTGGGTCTGTAACTTGAGGATTATCATCATTGCTGCTCAGAAGAATTATGTCCTTAATGCACCGCTAGGTGTACCATCTGCCCCAGCAACTACAGACATTGTGAATGCCTGGCAGTCACGTGTTGATGACTACTCGTTAGTTCAGTATGCCATGCTTTATGGCTTAGAATTGGGACTTCAAAGACGTTTTGAACGTCGTGGACCATATGAGATGTTCCAGGAGTTGAAGTTAATATTTCAAGCAAATGCCCGACTTGAGAGATATGAAGTCTCCAACAAGTTCTATAGCTGCAAGATGGAGGAGAACAGTTCTGTTAGTGAGCACATACTCAAAATGTCTAGGTACCATAATCATTTGACTCAGCTGGGAGTTAATGTTCCGGATGATTGTGTCATTGACAGAGTTATTCAATCACTACCACCAAGCTACAAAGGCTTCGTGATGAACTACAATATGCAAGGGAAGGAAAAGACTATTCCCGAGCTCTTCGCGATGCTAAAGGCCACGGAGGTAGAAATCAAGAAGGAGCATCATGTGTTGATGGTTAACAAGACCACTAGTTTCAAGAAGAAGGGCAAGGGTAAAAAGAACGGGAACTTCAAAAAGACTGACAAGCAAGTTGTCACTCCCGGCAAGAAATCCAAGTTTGGACCCAAGCCTGAAACTGAGTGCTTCTACTGCAAAGGGACTAGTCACTGGAAGCGGAACCGCCCCAAGTATTTGGCGGATAAGAAGGATGGCAAGGTGAACAAAGGTATATTTGATATACATGTTATTGATGTGTACCTTACTAATTCTCGTAGTAGTGCCTGGGTATTTGATACCTGTTCGGTTACTCATATTTGTAACTCGAAGCAGGAACTACGGATTAAACGAAGATAGATTAAAGGACGAGGTGACGATGTGCGTCGAAAATGGTTCCAAGGTTAATGTGATCGATGTTGGCATGCTACCTCTACATCTACCTTCGAGATTAGTTTTAGACCTGAATAATTGTTATTTGGTGCCAGCGTTGAGCATGAACATTATATCTGGATCATGTTTAGTTCAAAACGGTTATTCATTTAAATTAGAGAATAATGGTGGTTCTATTTATATGAGTAATATCTTTTATGGTCATGCACCCTTGAAGAGTGGTCTATTTCTGTTGAATCTTGATCGTGATGATACACATATTCATAATATTGATGCCAAAAGATGCAAAGTTGATAATGATAGTGCAACCTATTTGTGCCAGTGCCGTTTTGGTCATATCGGTGTAAAGCACATGAAGAAACTCCATAAAGATGGACTTTTGGAATCACTTGATTATGAATCATTTGATACTTGTGAACCGTGCCTTATGGGCAAGATGACTAAAACTCCGTTGACCGGAACAATGGAACGAGCTAGTGACTTATTGGAAATAATACATACCAATGTATACAGCCCGATGAGTTTTGATGCTCGTGGCGGGTACCGTTATTTTCTGACCTCCACAGATGATTTGAGCAGATATGGGTATATCTACTTAATGAAACACAAGTCTGAAACATTTTAAAAGTTTAAAGAATTTCAGAGTGAAGTGGAGAACCATCGTAACAAGAAAATAAAGTTTCTACGATCTGATCGTGGAGGAGAATATTTGAGTTACGAGTTTGGCCTTCATTTAAAAAAATGTGGAATAGTTTCACAGCTCACGCCACCTAGAACACCACATCGTAATGGTGTGTCCGAACGTCGTAACCGCACTTTATTGGATATGGTGCGATCTATGATGTCTCTTACCGATTTACCACTATCATTTTGGGGTTATGCATTAGAGACAGCTGCATTCACTTTAAACAGGGCACCGTCAAAGTCCGTTCAGATGACACCGTATGAACTGTGGTTTGGCAACAAACCTAAGCTGTCGTTTCTTAAAGTTTGGGATCTGATGCATATGTCAAAAGGCTTCAGCCTGATAAGCTCGACCCCAAATCAGAGAAATGTGTTTTCATAGCATACCCTAAGGAAACAATTGGGTACTTCTACCACAAGTCTGAAGGCAAGATTTTTGTTGCTAAGAATGGAACCTTTCTAGAGAAGGAGTTTCTCTCGAAAGAAGTGAGTGGGAGGAAAGTGGAACTTGATGAGGTAATTGTACCTACTCTCAATTTGGAAAGTATCTCATCCGAGAAATCTGTTCCCATGATGCCTATACCAACTAGATAGAAAGCTAATGATAAAGATCATGAAACTACATATCAAGTTGCTACAGAACCTCGTAGGTCTGGCAGAGCACGATCCACACCAGAGTGGTACAGTAATCCTGTTCTGCAGGTCATGGTACTTGACCATGACGAACCTACGAACTATGAATAAGTTATAATGAGCCCAGATTTCGATAAATGGCTTCGGGCCATGAAATCAGAGATAGGATCCATGTATGAGAACAAAGTGTGGACTTTGGTGGATCTGGCCGATGGTCGGCGACCCATAGAGAATAAATGGATCTTCAAGAAGAAGACTGACACTGATCGTAATGTTATTGTCTATAAAGCTTGACTTGTTGCAAAGGGTTTTCGACAAGTTTAAGGAGTTGACTATGATGAGACATTCTCACCCGTAGCGATGCTTAAGTCTGTTTGAATCATGTTAGCAATTGCCGCATTTTATGATTATGAAATCTGGCAAATGGATGTCAAAATTGCATTCCTTAATGGATTTTTTAAAGAAGATTTGTGTATGATGCAACCAGAAGGTTTTGTCAATCCTGAAGGTGCTAACAAAGTGTGCAAGCTCTAGCGATCCATTTATGGACTGGTGCAAGCACCTCGGAGTTGGAATATACGCTTTGATGAGGTGATCAAATCATATGATTTTATACAGACTTTTGGAGAAGCCTGTATTTACAAGAAAGTGAGTGGGAGCTCTATAGCATTTCTAATATTATATGTGGATGACATATTGTTTATTAGAAATGATGTAGAATTTCTGAATAGCATAAAAGGATACTTGAATAAGAGTTTTTCAACGAAATACCGTGGTGAAGATGCTTATATATTGGGTATCAAGATCTATAGAGATAAATCAAGACGTTTGGTAGGACTTTCACAAAGCACATACCTTGGTGAAGTTTTTAAGAAGTTCAAAATGGATCAGTCAAAGAAGGGGTTCTTGCCCATGTTACAAGGTGTGAAGTTGAGTCAGACTCAATGCCCGACCACTTCAGAAGATAGAGAGAAAATGAAAGTCATTCCCTATGCTTTAGCCATAGGTTCTATCATGTATGTTATGCTGTGTACCAGACCTGATGTGTGCCTTGCTATAAGTTTAGCAGGGAGGTACCAAAGTAATATCGGAGTGGATCACTGGACATCGGTCAAGAACATCCTAAAGTACCTGAAAAGGACTAGGGATATGTTTCTTGTTTATGGAGGTGACAAAGAGCTTGTCGTAAATGGTTACGTCGATGCTAGCTTTGACACTGATCCAGATGACTCTAAGTCACAATCCGGATACATATTTTTTATTGAATGGTGGAGCTATAAGTTGGTGTAGTTCCAAGCAAAGCGTCGTGGCGGGATCTACGTGTGAAGTGGAGTACATAGCTGCTTCGGAAGCAGCAATTGAAGGAATCTGGATTAAGGAGTTCATATCCGATCTAGGTGTAATACCTAGTGCATCGGGTCCAATGAAAATCTTTTGTGACAATACTGGAGCAATTGCCTTGGCGAAGGAATCCAGATTTCACAAAAAGACCAAACACATCAAGAGACGCTTCAACTCCATCTGAGATTTGGTCAAGGAGGGAGACATAGAGATTTGCAAAATCCATACAGATCTGAATGTAGCAGACCCATTGACTAAGCCTCTTCCACAAGCAAAACATGATCAGCACCAAGACTCCATGGATGTTAGATTCATTGAAATGTAATCTAGATTATTGACTCTGGTGCAAGTGGGAGACTGAAGGAAATATGCCCTAGAGGCAATAATAAAGTTGTTATTTTATATTTCCTTATTCATGATAAATGTTTATTATTCATGCTAGAATTGTATTAACCAGAAACTTGATACATGTGTGAATACATAGACAAAACTACATGCCCCTAGTATGCCTCTACTAGACTAGCTCGTTGATCAAAGATGGTTAAGTTTCCTAGCCATGGACATGAGTTGTCATTTGATAAACGGGATCACATCATTAGGAGAATTATGTGATGGACAAGACCCATCCATTAGCTTAGCCTAATGATCGTTCATTTTTATTGATACTGGTTTCTTCGTGTCAAATATATTTTCCTCCGACTATGAGATTATGCAACTCCCAGACACCGGAGGAATGCCTTGTGTGCTGTCAAACGTCACAACGTAACTGGGTGATTATAACAATGCTCTAAATGTATCCTCGAAGGTGTTTGTTGGGTTGGCATAGATCGAGATTAGGATTTGTCACTCCGAGTATCGGAGAGGTATCTCTGGGCCCTCTCGGTAATGCAAATCATATGAAGTCTTGCAAGTAGTGTGACTAATGAGTTAGTTACGGAATGATGCACTACGGAACGAGTAAAGAGACTTTCCCGACGAGATTGAACTAGATATAAAGATACCGACGATCGAATCTCGGGCAAGTAACATACCAATGACAAAGGGAATAACTATGTTGACATTGCGGTTTAACCCATAAAGATCTTCGTAGAATATGTGAGAACCAATATGAGCATCCAGGTTCCGCTATTGGTTATTGACCGGAGAGGTGTCTCAGTCATGTCTACATAGTTCTCGAACCCGTAGGGTCCGTACGCTTAACATTCGATGACGATAGGTATTATATGAGTTATGTGTTTTGGTGACCGAAGGTTGTTCGGGGTCCTGGATGAGATTCACGGGCATGACGAGCAATCTCAAAATGGTTGAGAGGTAAATATTGATATATGGGAAGGTTATATACGGACACCGGAATGGTTTCGAAGAGGTTCGGGGATTTTTCGGAGTACCGGGAGGTTACCAGAACCCCCCGAGAAAGTTAATGCGCCTCATGGACCATAGTGGAGAGGAGAGGGCAGGCCGCGGG
>NC_041387.1:641813200-641913810 GCF_002162155.2 Triticum dicoccoides
ACCCTCTCCACCTCTTTCCCCTTTCCCCCTCTTCGTACGAAGGAAAAAAAGAGGGGGGGCGAATCCTACTAGGAGCGGAGTCCTAGTAGGACTCCCCCCCATGGCGTGCCGCTTGGTGGCCGGCCTGCTCCCCTCCTCCTTCATATACGGGGGTGGGGGGCACCCTAAAGGACATCAATTGTCTTAGCTGTGTGTGGTGCCCCCTCCACCGTTTACTCCTCTGGTCATATTGTCGCAGTGCTTAGGCAAAGCCCTGCACGGATCACATCACCAGCACCATCATCATGCCATCGTGCTGACGGAACTCATCGACTCCATCGACATTTTACTGGATCAAGAGTTCGAGGGACGTCATCGAGATGAATGTGTGCAGAACTCGGAGGTGCCGTAGTTCGGTACTTGATCGGTTGATTCGAGAAGACGTTCGACTACATGAACTGCGTTAAGTTAACGCTTCCGCTTTTTGTCTACGAGGGTATGTGGACACACTCTCCCCCTCTCGTTGCTATGCATCTCCTAGATAGATGTTGCGTGAGCATAGGATTTTTTTTAAATTGCATGCTACGGTTCCCAACAATAGGAACACTTGGGAGCAACTTCCCGGAAAAACCGGCAGCAAAATCCCCTTTGTGTAGACCCGGCGTGGCCATTTCCCCCCTCCAGGTGCCGGCGGCGGCGTCTTCCGTGAATGGGGTCACACTCCGGAGCCGCGTGCCGGGCGTTCGCAACCGCCACACCACTTGTAGACGTGTAAGAGGGCCCGACGCAAGATCTAGTGGCATAGCTAGGCCCCGAAGGCCGTCGGCCACAACTGTAGACACATGCATAGAGGGAACTATTGAGATACTTCCGCATCACGAAAAATGATGATAAAGTACCATGCATCCTATATCACATGTGCCCGCGCCGTGTAAAAAATTCTTGATTTTTTAATGCGCTGACTGTTCGGGAATATTCATGCAACACGAGAACCAGAATGTTTACTATTGTGTCATCGTCGTCCGTGAGGGGGGCCACACCCTGGACCCGTGTGCTGCCTCTTCGACATGCGACCACACCTTAAGGCATGCATGAGGGCCCGGTGGCATTGCTACCCCCCAAGGCCCCCGCCCCGCCTAACCCTGGACGGTTGACCATGAGATCTAACCCTTTGACATTCCCCGGAGTGCTTTGACCAATGTACCTCTCCACCCGGTTGTGGTAGGTCAGCCCATAGGAACACTTGGGAGTAACATCCGGGCCAAACCCAAAACAAGATTCCCTTTGTGTAGACCCGACGAGGTCGTTTCCCCCCTCCAGGTGCCAGCGGCGGCACCGTCCGTGAAGGGGGTCACACTCCGGAGACGTGTGTCGGGCGTTTGCAACCGCCACAACACTTGCAGACGTGTAAGATTCCCCCCTCCAAGTCACGCGTGGGGGCACACCCCATAGCCCAAGATGGGTGTCTACGCATGCCACATCACTTTCACACATGCATGAGGACCCGTGCGATGTTTCGGTCGCATAGCTACACCCCGAAGCACCGTTGACTAGGAGATCTAGCCCTTTGACTATCGCCAGATGGGCTCTGACCAGTGGACGCTTCCCTACATGAGACGGTGGCAGCGACGTCCATGAGGGGGGGTCCACACCCTAGAGCCGGGTGTTGGGTGCTTGCACCTGCTACCACGCTTCCACACGCGTAAGAGGGCCCACCACAAGACCTGGCGGCATTGCTACCCCCCAAGTACCCTATCCCGTCTAACCCTGACACGGTTGACCGGCGGATCTAGCACTTTCGAGATTCTTATAAAAACATATAAAAGTTGTCTAAATAGACGTAATTATTAACTGTTTTTGATTTCAATAAAGTATAAGGACCTATATTCAAAAGAACATGAGGTCACATTATTAAAAAACTTGAAAAAATATACAAACTACATATTCATAATCTATGGAAAATTCTTCACCAAATCGATAAATAATTTATGTATGTTTATGTTTAGATATGCTACATTTAAGTTAATCAAATAATAATTTAGAATATACGCCGACGGCAAAGCTGTGCCCAGGATAGCTGAGATTCACGCCTCGGATCGATGACATGGCAAGTCCGGCGGATCGATGATGTGGACACATGCTATGCCGACGGCCACCGTTTCGGCCGTCGGTATAGAACTGACGGCATGAACCGCCCGTCATACGTCGGATCGCCCGGCCCACCTCTATGCCGACGGCCCAGGTATGTCGACGGCAGCTATAGGCATATACTGACCTATGCCGGCAGCTTATCTGTGCTGACGACCCCCGTCGGCATACTTGGATATAACCCGGGGGCTTACATACGTCGACGGCCTGACCTAGGCTGTCTGCATACCTCGGTGTAGGCCGACGGGGGCCGACGGCATTATTTAGGCCGTCGGGGTAGGGGTCTGTTCCGATAGTTAGACATATGCATGTTCATATAGTGCACACACATACACTTTATTTTGAGTAGGCACATTTGCGCCCCCCCCCACACACACACACAGTCCTAGAGGCCTATGTCACTAAGTTCACCCTAGGGCCGACCCTCATGTTGGAGTCTGCTTTCGATGCATTTCCTCCAAAATTGGCGATGCCGGCCTATTTGCAGCTTTGGTTGGAGTTGCTCTTAGTTAGTATGGAATGTTGCTACTTTGAGGCATACCCCATCAATAATATTTGCGTCTTTTCATCTCCTTGTACCATAGTATAACATAACAAAGTATCAATAATTCAATACATTGAAGATATATGTCCTTGTTCTAATAAATAATATGCATGTCCTTGTCATTTGTCATCCTTACGACTTCCTATTTGTACTAAGTTATAACATAGCATGGGTTTGATTGTGATACATGGCTAGATTCATTGTGTGTGCGCTTACTAATGCATGCTATTATGTTAACTAACAGTGTTATTCAGTTTGTCAGCCTTTGGAGAAACCGCAAGGACCAAGAGGGGGCATTTGTTATGTCAGCAAGTCCTGTCCGGAATCAAATCATAACGATGATTTCACGGATCCCATTATTAATCGTTCCCATGTTCGTTGCATCAGTTGCTTCTTAATTCCTAACACCAGGTCTCTTATTATTTTTGAAATTTGATTACTTATATGATTTTATTCTTATTACTATTTGAAGTTCATATACTTGGTTGTAATCTCTCATGTGGCCATGTCAATTTTAGTCATGACTGTTGTTCTATGCAGTTGGAGAGCTCCAAGTTCCCAAGCGCCAAAATATTCTTACACTATGAATTGGAAATACGGACAACACATGTTCTTATTGTTGCTCATTTTATGTAGACCTGCACTCTTGTATGTGAACCTAAAGTCACTTTTATGCTACTCATGGCATGGATGTATGGAACTTGGACTTTGTATGTGAACCTGGATATGATGATTCACTTTTTTATGTTGTTCATATGATGTACGGTCGGACATGGACTCATATATGTGAACCTGGATATGTTGCAAGTCATATATATGTACTTGGATGTGAACCTCGATGTTTATGTCTTCCTGATGCCGTTGGCAAATTTGATATTGTGTGTTGAATTATGTATATGTGAATCGTGTGACGTCAAATTACAGGGAAGGTTTTGCCTAATTTGTGAATTAAATTTTGAAATAATTTACATTTGAGATTTTTTTTCATGTTTACAAGAGAGGTTTTGCCCAATTTTGCATTTAACAACAGGAAAAAGTTACTGTTTCTTTAGCCATACGAATAATTTTGGTCATATGTTACATCAGGGGTAAAATCATCTTTTTAGGTGTCACTTAACACCTTTAGTATGCAAAATTGATGGAAGTGTCAAAATTCACAAAGGGAATAAATTTTAGAATTGGTGTTAGATAAGGAAGAAAAAGTTTTCCAATATCAAATAGGGCAAAATAATTAAAGCTAGTGTTAAATGAGGTCTTTCTGTTGAACATTAACTTCCGAATATTGTACACAAGTTTAGGTCTTGCAGAAACACATGTAAAGCATGCCGCTGACGGCTGGACGCAAGGTGCTCGTGTATCGGCGCGATCTAGCATCAAGAAAGGAGTCCAGAAATCATGTTCCCTGAACAATTTTTTTTCCAGGTAATGTTCTCTCAACATGCATGCATGTAGCGGAAAGAAGATGATCATACTAGTAGTACAGTGCAGTAGAACTACAAAGTGATGATAATGAAGACTTGCGTTACTGCATTACATCATAATACTATGTACCAATAAAAACACACAGGTTACAAAAATGATAATACTAAATACCCGGAATCGAACTGAACATATACTACTAGTAGTATAAACTTGAACTAGTACAAGCCCTCGGTCATGCATTATTAGTGAGCTACCACGCTCACGGAGCCTTCTCATTTTGCCTCCCGACGTTGCAGTTTTCACCAGCCCTGTTGGAACTGCAGCCAAATTGAAGTCTTAATAGATTTCCTAATTAAAGGAAAACAGCCAAAATAAGGAAGGCATCGGTTTTTTTTGTTGTTGTCAAATGTTGCTTAAAAAGCATCAAGTATCTTGTGAAAAACTAGCATAACAAAGTTAATGGTGATGATTTGCATTCCATTGGCATGTTCTTGGCAATTTGTTTGCTTTGGATCTATCTATCTGTTTTTTATGAAAAGGATCACTCCCTGATTTCATTAATAAAAGCATAAAACCATTGAGATTCATGACAGGATCAGAAGCAATAGCCAGGGAAAGAGAACGGTTCTACTCCCTTCATACCTAAATACAAGTCTTTCTATTCCAATAAGACTACATACGGATGTATATAGACGTATTTTAGAGTGTAGATTCACACAATTTGCTTCGTACCTAGTCCATATTAGAATATCTAAAAAGATTTATATTTAGGAACGGAGGAAGTATCTATCTAGCCATAAATTCTCAACTGATATCTTCTAGCAAAAATATTGAGGAATAACAAAGGCCTCAGTGCCGCAAGTTTGTGTCCATCTCCATTTACAGCAACAACAACAAAAAACTTATAGGTTCTTGGAATAAGCATGTTATTTTTGGGAAGTTACAAAACTTTGTTCTTTCTTTCTTCATAAGAGGCTTACAAACTTGTACTAAGAAGAATACTACTTAGTAATTCGTTTTCCTCCACTTGTACAGACTTAGTAATTCGTTTCCCTAGGACAAGGCTGTAACAAAAATTACTCCATTTGTACCTCATTTATGTCATAAAATTATAATCATGAGTAAACATTTTTAGAAGTACTGTACATTTTTTGTATTAATATTATGTACTAATAGAATAATTTTTTTTTGCCGGGGGGTACTAATAGAATAATCGTTCATAAGAAAATGCTCGTCTTTTTTAGAAGGAAAAAAAGTTCCTTTTAACAAAAGGAAATAAGTCTTGTAGTTTCACACGGAGGGAGTAAATTGGTAACAGTATGTAGCTTAACGGTATTGGGAAGGGAGGAATATTATTAAAAGGAATAGAGATTTACTTGTCACAACCCGTAGTAGAGATTAAAAGCTAAATGTGCACGACAAGGTAATGCAAGAAATTCCTTTTAAACACTTACATCTCCCTTATTAAGCCACTTCCGTAATGTGTTGCGTACACCCATGACAGAGACGGCGAATCGGCGCGCTCCACAATAGCTGGTGTTTACCCCAATAACCCTATCCCCCTTAAGAACAGGACCTCCTGATGTGCCCTCCTCGTTTGCGTAATCGCATTTAATACGGTCATCTATCGGCTCGCCGCTGCGTGAAATCAATAAATCATAAAATGATTAGCTCGAGTCACTAAAATATGCGTTGTAGTAATTTTGGTGAGATAGCCATTACTACGGGAATACACCAAGCTGACCACAGACATCATACTTCAACTTCAAGAGTATCTATAGTCCAACTCGATCTGCCTGCAGAAGGTACACAAAAGTGTTGACGATGGAAGGAGAAGTAAAAAACGGATAGCCATGTTTTTTAAAATAAATAAAAAACCAGATTAGCACGATTTGATTTGTTGGAAACGAAATACATATCGATCGGCATATGAATTTCCGAACCAATGGGAACAGCTAATAAAGAACGTAGGACGTAAAAGCAAGTTCAACTGTTCAAACACACTTGTACATCTAATATAATCTTGCACATCTAACAATATATACCAGTGTATACAAAGCACAGCCGCGATCCAACCAAAACACCAACCCCTCTCTCAGAAAAAATGAAAAGAAAACCAAAATACCAACTCCGGAACTAACATTGACATGCACAGAGGAAGAGATGACGGGTATCAGTGTGTGATGTGTGTACCAGGCAACGACGACCTCGACGGCTCGACTCCTCGAGGTGGTTTCGTTCGGAGCGTGCTTGGGCTCCAGTTCAGGTGTGTGCTTGACTGCTTGCCCGTGGGGAAACAAAGCCCTTGCCACATGCTTTTATACACCAATGTCATGACTCCTCTCTTGCATTTTATCTTTTTCTTCTTCTTCTTTTTTTTGCGTTGTGCAAAAGGCTCTACAGTCGACACTCTACAAGAGTGACTAACTGACCGGTCGTCGATCAAAAAAGGACAGCGACGCACGCCACGCCACGCCAAACCCGCTTTTACTACTGTACTGGTAGCAAGTACGTACTGCGCAGGCGATGCATGATACTCCTGTGCATAGGGTGCATTGAAAGGCGTACGATGCTCCTGTGTCGAATGGACTCCAAATTCAAGTGATGCGCATGTACTACTTATTAAAATGACAATGGATATCAAGTACTAACAAAATAGGCCAAATATGACCGGCGAGTTCAATAATCCTTATCCTCAAGGTTATGTGATGGTTTTCCCTGCAAAGAAAAAATGTTAGGTGATGGTTTGGATAAGACATGCATGGTCTCCAATAAGGGGGTGTTTGTTTCCAGGGACTTTTTGGCGTAGAGACTAAAAAAAATCCCTAGCAAACCAAACAGGGTGGGACTTTTTTGGGACTTTTTGCTAAAAGTCCTTAGAAGCACCTCCTTGGGAGTCTTTTTCAAAAAGTCTCAGGGACTAGAAAAAGTCCTAGGACTAGAGAAACAAACACCACCTAAGCCTTTGGCTTCCCTTAATGTGACCAATTCAATTACTCAAATTATAAAAGCCTGGGGAACTTTAGCCACTTGGAGCATCTGCAACCCGAGTCCCCATACCAGCCCCAAACTCTCGGGCAGGCTACCCGGTCCTGCCTGGCCAAAATTTTGCCACCCAACCGGGATACTCATAGCCGACCCAAACTCTCGGACTGACCGGCACTCCCCATATCTGGCCTAAATCTAGGGTGGATATGGGGACGTCCGGACTCACCAGGGCACGCCCGCCACATAAGCTCTGACTGCTAGGGCCCACACTGGGATACATAGAGATCGCTAGTTTGATGGGCGCCTCCTCCGTCACACGCCGCGTGTGAAGCCGCTACGGCATGCTGCTCGAGGGAGGAGGTCGGCTATTTAAGCCGGACCACGGCAGCCAAACCCTATCCGCCTCATTTCCCCCATCTCATCTCCTCTCCACCGGCGCCATTGCAAATCTGCCCGACACTATCATGTCGAGGCGCCGGATCACCAACTACGTCATGCTCACTCTGAAGCGGAGGCTGCACCTGCGGGAGCAGATCTAGGCGAGGTAGGGTGCTCGTTTCGCTGTCGCCCTTCCTTCAGATTTGTCGAAGCCGTCAGAGAATGAGGAAGAGGAGGAGGAGCAACAACATGAGGAGTAAGTAGGGGAGGAGCAGGCAGAGTAGCTGCCGCCGGAAGCGAAGCTCATGGAGGAGGAGGAGGCGGAGCCGGAGGAGGAGGAGGTGGAGGCGTTGAAAGAACATGCGGTGCCCCCATGTTTGATTTTGGTAATTGATGACAATCTCTATGGACTAATGGTTGTCTTGAGTTATATTTGAAGGATTTGTCCATAGGATTTTCTTGAAGTCCATGTGTTGGTTTCAAGGAGTTTATGAGTTGACAAAGGTGCTATTAAGGAATTACCCAAAGATTGGTCATGTGAGTGTTGAGCTTATTGCAAGCATGTCTTGAAGAAGAAGATTGTGTGATCATTCATGTTTACCTTCAAGACATCATCCAAATGAAGAGAGTTGGAAAGATTCAAGGTTGATCAAGACTAAGTCAAGAGTGAATCAAGTTGATCAACTCACAAAGCGTAAAAGATCTACCGAGAGGGATCAAGTGATCCCATGGTATGGTAAGCATTGTCCATTGCACTTTGTGTACTAACCCATGGTCTATATGAGAGTTATATGTGGGGTTAGGTACGTGTCCATGGGCTTGCGTCAAGAGGAAGATATCATACAACCCATGGAAAGGATGGCATCAAGTGGTGATCGTCATCAAGATTGCCATGTGCAAGTTCAAGTGGAGATCACGAAGAGATCAAGTGCTTGAATCTTGCCATCCATTATGGTGTCAATGGACTTGTGAAGATGTGCCGAAGAGTGGCTCACCCATAGTGGACTATGGGGGAGCAATCATCTAGTCTTCATCGAGCCAACGCAATCAAGAAAGGTGGTCCAACTTCAGGGAGTCAAGATCGTCATCATCTAGCTCAAGTGGACCATGTGCAAGGCAAAGGTTTGCCCTTGATAGTTTTTCTATTTTACCGGTCTCATGGTGTGATACGTCTCCAACGTATCTATAATTTTTGATTGTTCCATGCTATTATATTACCCCTTTTGGATGTTTATGGGCTTTATTTTACACATTTATATCATTTTTGGGACTAACCTACTAACCGGAGGCCCAGCCCGTATTGCTCTTTTTTTGCCTATTTCAGTATTTCGAAGAAAAGGAATATCAAACGGAGTCCAAACGGAATGAAACCTTCGGGAGTGTGATTTTTGGAACGAACGTGATCCACAGGACTTGGAGTGCAAGTCAAGAAGCAGCCGAGGCTCCCACGAGATAGGAGGGCGCCCCCCCTATAGGCCCCCCATGTCTCGTGGGCCCCTCGGGCGGCCACCGACGTACTTCTTCCTCCTATATAAGCCTACGTACCCCGAAAACATCCAGGGGCAGGACGAAACACAATTTCCACCACCGTAACCTTTTGTATCCGCGAGATCCCATCTTGGAGCCTTCGTCGGCACTCTGTCGGAGGGGGAATTGACCACGGAGGGCTTCTACATCAACACCCTTGCCTCTCTGATGAGTTGTGAGTAGTTTACCACACACCTACGGGTCCATAGTTATTAGCTAGATGGCTTCTTCTCTCTTTTTGGATCTCAATACAATGTTCTCCCCCTCTCTTGTGGAGAACTATTCGATGTAATCTCTTTTTGCGGTGTGTTTGTCGAGATCCGATGAATTGTGGGTTTATGATCAGATTTATCTATGGTTAATAATTGAATCTTCTCTGAATTCTTTTATATGATTGAGTTATCTTTGCAAGTCTCTTCGAATTATCGGTTTGGTTTGGCCTACTAGATTGATCTTTCTTGCCATGGGAGAAGTGCTTAGCTTTGGGTTCAATCTTGCGGTATTCTTACCCAGTGATAGAAAGGGTTGCAAGACACGTATTGTATTGTTGCCATCAAGGATAACAAGATGGGGTTTATATCATATTGCTTGAGTATATCCCTCTACATCATGTCATCTTGCTTAATGCATTACTCTGTTCTTATGAACTTAATACTCTAGATGCATGTTGGATAGCGGTCGATGTGTGGAGTAATAGTAGTAGATGCAGGCAGGAGTCGGTCTACTTGTTATGGATGTGATGCCTATATACATGATCATGCCTAGATAACGTCATAATTATTCGCTTTTCTATCAATTGCTCGACAGTAATTTGTTCACCCACCGTAATACTTATGTTCTCGAGAGAAGCCTCTAGTGAAATCTATGGCCCCCGGGTCTATCTCTTATCATATTTGCTTTCAATCTACTTTTATTTGCATCTTTATTTTCTGCATCTATATTATAAAATACCAAAAATATATTTATCTTATCATACTATCTCTACCAGATCTCACTTTCACAAGTGGCCGTGAAGGGATTGACAACCCCTTTGTCGCGTTGGTTGCGAGTTCTTTGTTTGTTTGTGTAGGTTCGTGGGACTTGTTGAGGAGCCTCCTACTGGATTGATACCTTGGTTCTCAAAAACTGAGGGAAATACTTACGCTACTATTTCTGCATCACCCTCTCCTCTTCGAGGAAAACCAACACAAGCTCAAGACGTAGCAAGAAGGATTTATGGTGCCGTTGCCGGGGAGGTCTTCGCTCAAGTCAAGACATACCAAGTACCTATCACAAACTCATCTCCCTCGCATTTACATTATTTGCCATTTGCCTCTCGTTTTCCTCTCCCCCACTTCACCCTTGCCGCTTTATTTGCCCTCTCTTTCCCAATCTCCTTCTCTCTTTTCCGCTTGCCTTTTTCTGTTTGCGTGTGTGCTTTCTTGTCCTCAGGGCTTTGCCTAAGAGTACCAACCTCCTTCTTAGGAGGTTCGAAGAGATTGAGTCAAATATTAGAAACTTTATGAATTTGCAATTTGAGCATAATAATTTCTTCAGAAAACAGTTTAAAGAACAAAGAGATTTTTTGGGTCTTATGAATAAGGAGTTTGATGATATGAATAAAGAATTTTATGGTGTGAACTCTCAAATAATCCAGCTTGAGAAGGCTATAGCCCAACTTTCTAATAAGCAAGCCACCTTAGTCAATAAGATGGCTGTCAAACCAGAAAAGTTAGAAGAAAATAATGATGAAGATCTTAAAGTTATTGATGCGTCTCCTATTAGATCTATGTTTTGCAATATGAATTTTGATGATTATGGGACTGATGATGAATCAACTTTGCCTAGAAGGCGTCCCAAGAATTCAGAGTTTTTAGATCTTGATGCTAATTTTGGTAAAAGTAAGATTGGAGAAGTCACAACTTTAAATAGCATTGAACCCACTATCTCAGATTTCAAGGAATTTGATTATGATAATTGCTCTTTAGAAGGTTGTTTTTCCTTGTTGCAATCTGTTGTCAATTCTCCACATGCTTATAGTCAAAACAAAGCTTTTACCAAACATATTGTTGCTTCCTTGTTGCAATCTTTTGATGAAAAACTTAATTTGGAAGTTTCTATACCTAGAAAACTTAATGATGAGTGGGAACCTACTATAAAGATTAAAATTAAAGATTATGAGTGCTTTGCTTTGTGTGATTCGGGTGCTAGTGTTTCCACGATTCCGAAAACTTTATGTGATATTCTAGGTTTCCATGATCTTGATGATTGCTCTTTAAATTTGCACCTTGCGGATTCCACCATTCAAAAAGCCAATGGGAAGGATCAATGATGTTCTTATTGTTACAAATAGAAATTTGGTGCCCGTTGATTTTATCGTTCTTGATATAGATTGCAATCTTTCTTGCCCTATTATTCTTGTTAGACCTTTCCTTAGAACGATTGGTGCGATTATTGATATGAAGGAAGGGAATATTAGATTCCAATTTCCATTGAAAAAGGCATGGAGCACTTTCCAAGAAAGAAAGTCAAATTACCTCATGAATCTATCATGCGGGCTACATATGAACCAAGTGCGAAAGATGGTACTCGTTAGATCTATCTTCGCTTTTATGCCTAGCTAGGGGCGTTAAACGATAGCGCTAGTCGGGAGGCAACCCAATTTTCTTTCTGTTCTTTATTTTTGTTCCTGTTTAGTGTTAAATTTTGTTTCTACTTTATGTTTAGATGTGTTTTTAGCTTTTAATTAGTGTTTGTGCCAAGTAGAACCTATAGGATAAACTATGATGATAGTTGATTTGATTCTGCTGAAAAACATAAACTTTGCGCTCACGAGAAAAAAATTCAATAAATCACAGAAACGAGCTTTGGCATTGATTCTTTTTGCTGCTGATCAATAAATAAATTGTCCAGTACGTCCTATTTTGGTAGGATTTTTAGAGTTCCAAAAGTTTGTGTTAGTTACAGATTGCTACAGACTATTCTGTTTTTGACAGATTCTGTTTTTCGTGTGTTGTTTGCTTATTTTGATGCATCTATGGCTAGTAAAAATAGTTTATAAACCATAGAGAAGTTGGAATACAGTAGGTTTAACACCAAAATAAATAAAGAATGAGTTTATTACAATACCTTATGTGGTGGTTTTGTTTTCTTTCACTAACGGAGCTTATAAGATTTCCTGTTGAGTTTTGTGTTGTGAAGTTGTCAAGTTTTGGGTAAAGCTTTTATGGACTATGGAATAAGGAGTGGCAAGAGCCTAAGCTTGGGGATTCCCAAGGCACCCCAATATATTCAAGGATATCCAAAAGCCTAAGCTTGGGGATGGCCCGGGAAGGCATCCCCTCTTTCGTCTTCGTTCATTGGTAACTTTACTTGGAGCTATATTTTTATTCACCACATGATATGTGTTTTGCTTGGAGTGTCGTGTATTATATTAGTCTTTGCCTTTTAGTTTACCACAATCATCCTTACTGTACACACCTTTTTGGAGAAGCCTATTTTATTAGAACTTGCTAGAATACTCTATGTGCTTCACTTATATCTTTTGAGCTTGATAGTTTTTGCTCTAGTACTTCACTTATATCTTTTAGAGCACGGTGGTGTCTTAATTTTGGAGAAATTTCTAGTCTCTCATGCTTCACTTATATTATTTTGATAGTCTTTTAGAACAGCATGGTATTTGCTTTGGTTACAAATTTGGTCCTAGAATGATGAGCACCCAAGTTGGGTATAATAAAAACTATCATAGAAATTGAATTGGATGCTATGATCAATTTGTTGCTTGATAATTGTTTTGAGATATAAAGGTAGTAATGTTAGGGTCATGCTAGTGGATAATTATGAAATTGAGAAATACTTTTTTTGAAGTTGGCAAGTCCCGTAGCATGCACGTATGGTAAAACTTGTGTGACAAATTTGTTGCATGAGGTGCTCTTTTGAGTGTCTTCCTTATGAGTGGTAGTCGGGGACGAGCGATGGAATTTTTTCCTGCCAATCTATCCCTCTTGGGGCATGCGTAGTAATACTTTGCTTCGAGGGCGAAGTAGATTTTTGCAATAAGTATATGAGTTCTTTATGACTAACGTGAGTCCATGGATATACAGCACACTCATCCTTCCACTTTGCTAGCTTTTCTTATTACCGCGCAACTCTCGCCGGTAGTGAACCCATTATTTACCTTCCTCAAAACAGCCACCATACCTACCTATTATGGCATTTCCATAGCCATTCCGAGATATATTGCCATGCAACTTTCCACCGTTTAGTTTACTATGGCACGTTTCATCATTGTCATATTGCTCTTTGCATGATCATGTCGTTGACATCATATTTGTGGAAAATCCACCTTCATAATTTGCATACATGTCGCTCTTGATTCATTGCATATCCCGGTACACCGCCGGAGGCATTCACATAGAGTCATATCTTGTTCTAGCTTTGAGTTGTAATTCTTGAGTTGTAAATCCATAAAAGTGTGATGATCTTCATTATTAGAGCATTGTCCTAGTGAGGAAAGGATGATGAAGACTATGATTCCCCCACAAGTTGGGATGAGACTTCAGACTTTATAAAAATAAAAGAGGCCAAAGAAGCCCACCAAAAAGAAAAAGAAAAAAAAGAAAAAGAATAAAAGAGAAAAAAAAAGAAGAAGAAAAATAAATAAAAAAAAGAGAAATAAAAAGAGAGAAAAAGAGAGAAGGGACAATTGCTACTATCTCTTTTTCCACACTTGTGCTTCAAAAATAGCACCATGATCTTCATGATAGAGAGTCTCATATGTTGTCACTTTCATATACTAGTGGGAATTTTTCATTATAGAACTTGGCTTGTATATTCAAATGATGGGCCTCCTCAAAGTGCCCTAGGTCTTCATGAGCAAGCAAGTTGGATGCACACCCACTTATTTTCTTTTGTTGAGCTCTCATATATTTATAGCTCTAGTGCATCCATTGCATGGCAATCCCTACTCACTCACATTGATATCTATTGATGGGCATCTCCATAGCCCGTTGATACGCCTAGTTGATGTGAGACTATCTTCTCCCACTTTTTGTCCTTACAACCACCACCATTTACCACCATAGTGTTATGTCCATGGCTTGCCCTCATGTATTGCATAAGAGTTGAAAAAAGCTGAAGCGCGTTAAAAAGTATGAACCAATTGCTCGGCTCGTCATCGGGGTTGTACATGATGGGAGTATTTTGTGTAATGAAAATGAAGCATGGCCTAACTATATGATTTTGTAGGGATAAGCTTTCATTGGCTATGCTATTTTGATAGGGCATGATTATTTGTTAGTATGCTTTGAAGCATTATTATTTTTATGTTTTATAAGCTTTTATCTTGAATCATTTGGATCTGAACATTCATGCCACATTAAAGAAAATTACATTGAGAATTATGCTAGGTAGCATTCCACATCAAAAATTTCTTTTTTATCATTTACCTACTCGAGGACAAGTAGGAATTAAGCTTGGGGATGCTTGATACGTCTCCAACGTATCTATAATTTTTGATTGCTCCATGCTATTATATTACCCTTTTTGGATGTTTATGGGCTTTATTTTACACATTTATATCATTTCTGGAACTAACCTACTAACCGGAGGCCCAACCCGTATTGCTGTTTTTTTGCCTATTTCAGTATTTCGAAGAAAATGAATATCAAACGGAGTCCAAACGGAATGAAACCTTCAGGAGCTGGAACGAATGTGATCCAGAGGACTTGGAGTGCAAGTCAAGAAGCAGCCGAGGCTCCCACGAGATAGGAGGGCGCGCCCCCATGTCTCGTGGGCCCCTCGGGCGGCCATCGACGTACTTCTTCCTCCTAAATAAGCCTACGTACCCCGAAAACATCCAGGGGCAGGACGAAACACAATTTCCACCACCGTAACCTTCTGTATCCGCGAGATCCCATCTTGGAGCCTTTGCCGACACTCTGCCGGAGGGGGAATCGACCATGGAGGGCTTCTACATCAACACCCTTGCCTCTCCGATGAGTTGTGAGTAGTTTACCACAGACCTACGAGTCCATAGTTATTAGCTAGATGGCTTCTTCTCTCTTTTTGGATCTCAATACAATGTTCTCCCCCTCTCTTGTGGAGAACTATTCGATGTAATCTCTTTTTGCGGTGTGTTTGTCGAGATCCGATGAACTGTGGGTTTATGATCAGATTTATCTATGGTTAATAATTGAATCTTCTCTGAATTCTTTTATATAATTGAGTTATCTTTGCAAGTCTCTTCGAATTATCGGTTTGGTTTGGCCTACTAGATTGATCTTTCTTTCCATGGGAGAACTGCTTAGCTTTGGGTTCAATCTTGCGGTGTTCTTACCAAGGGACAGAAAGGGTTGCAAGACACGTATTGTATTGTTTCCATCGAGGATAACAAGATGGGGTTTATATCATATTGCTTGAGTTTATCCCTCTACATCATGTCATCTTGCTTAATGCGTTACTCTGTTCTTATGAACTTAATACATTAGATGTATGCTTGATAGTGGTCGATGTGTGGAGTAATAGTAGTAGATGCAGGCAGGAGTCGGTCTACTTGTTATGGATGTGATGCCTATATACATGATCATGCCTAGATAAGGTCATAATTATTCGCTTTTCTATCAATTGCTTGATAGTAATTTGTTCACCCACCGTAATACTTATGCTCTCGAGAGAAGCCTCTAGTGAAACCTATGGCCCCCGGGTCTATCTCTTATCATATTTGCTTTCAATCTACTTTTATTTGCATCTTTATTTTCTGCATCTATATTATAAAATACCAAAAATATATTTATCTTATCATACTATCTCTACCAGATCTCACTTTCGCAAGTGGTCGTGAAGGGATTGACAACCCCTTTGTTGCGTTGGTTGCGAGTTCTTTGTTTGTTTGTGTAGGTTCATGGGACTTGTTGAGGAGCCTCCTACTGGATTAGTACCTTGGTTCTCAAAAACTGAGGGAAATACTTACGCTACTATTGCTGCATCACCCTCTCCTCTTCGAGGAAAACCAACACAAGCTCAAGACGTAGCATGGTGGTAGTTGGGAGACTGGGTTATAGGATCGTTTGCCGTACTATCAAGGGGGGCTCTCAAGTTGGTAGTTTGATCGTATCGTTAGTAGAGATCTCAAACTTATTGCATCCTTGCATCATGTTTCTTGGTTCTTGTTTGGTTCTCTTTGTGAGTCTTAGAGCTTATGGTCGTCTTGATGACAAGCTTGAGTTCATCGAAAAAGGAGTTCGCATGCGTATTCTATGATGTTTTTGGTGTCGGAGGTTTTACCGGTCTTATCCGAGGAAGGGTTCTTTCCATTTTCTTATGGGCCTTTTCTATTTTGCTTCTTATTTATATTTATTTCAAGATTGTGTTAGACCTTGTAGCTAGCTTTCCAACAAACTTGGTTTCATCAAATTCGGAGTCCATTTGCAAAAGTTGTGGCAGTTTTGTTGTTCTGAAAAGGCTGCAGCAGTACTACCGCGAATTGGAGCGGATGTAATTTTTTACTACCGCTCCAGAGCGGTACTACCGCAGCTCCTACAACGGTAGTACCGCTCCGGACCAAAAAACTCGTCCCAAGCCCTGCGGAGGTAGGCACGGAAGTATTTTTTTGTACCGCTCGCAAGCAGTACTACCGCTACCATTTGCGGTAGTACCGTGAGGTCGAGTGGTAGTACCGTGAGGACGAACGGTAGTACCGCTCCGGCGGTTCTACTGGCCTTTTACCTCCTCGCTGTTGTTTTTCAAAGGGGTACTACCGCCCTAGCGGTAGTACTACTCCTTGGAGCGGTAGTACCGCTCTGTGCGTGCTGTGAGCATAATGGTTGGATTTTCCCCCTCCTATAAAAGGGGGTCTTCTTCCCCTTTGAACCTTATCTCTTAAGCTCGTGTTCTTCCCCCATTGTTGACCTTCTTCGAGCTTGCTAACTCTCAATCCCTCTAATGATTCTTGCTAGTTCTTGAGGGAAAAGAGAGAGGAGATCTAGATCCACGTTTCCACCAATCACTTTCTCCTCTAAGTGAGGGGAACCCCTTGGATCTAGATCTTGGAGTTCTTCGTGTTTCTTATTTCGTTCTTCCTCTCATTTCCCTCCCTAGCATTAGTTGCTTTGGTGGGATTTGGGAGAGAAGGACATGGGCACTCCGTGTGCCCTTGCCATTGCATTTGGTGCATCGGTTTGAGTTCTCCACGTGATACGTGGAAGTTAGAAGTTGAGAAGCTTATGACTCTTGGGTGCTTGGTACCCTTGAGCTTGTTACTCTTGGGTGTTTGGACACCCTAGAGCTTGTTCCTCTTGGGTTCCTTGGTGCCCTAGACAGTTGGTGTTGTTCGGAGCTCAATCATTGTGGTGTAAAGCTCCGGGCAAGTGTCAGGGTCTCCAATTAGGTTGTGGAGATCGCCCCGAGCAATTTGACGGGTACCGGTGACCACCCCCAAGGGTTGCCAAAGTGTACGGGTTAGGTGACCTCCCCCAAGGGTTGCCATTTGTTCGGGTTTGGTGACCGCCCTCAAGGGTCCCTTAGTGGAATCACGACATCTTGCATTGTGCGAGGGCGTGAGGAGATTATGGTGGCCCTAGTGGCTTCTTGGGGAGCATTGTGCCTCCACACCGCTCCAAACGGAGATTAGCATCCGCAAGGGTGTGAACTTCGGGATACATCATCGTCTCCGAGTGCCTCGGTTATCTCTTACCTGAGCCCTTTACTTATGCACTTCGCCTTGTGATAGCCATATTGTTCTTTGTCATATATCTTGCTATCACATAGTTACTTATCTTGCTTAGCATAAGTTGTTGGTGCGCATAGGTGAGCCTAGTTGTTGTAGATTTTGTGCTTGACAAATTAACCGTTAGGTTTATTCCGCATTTGTTCAAGCCTCTACCGTAATTATTTTAAAACGCCTATTCACCCCCCCTCTAGGCGACATACACGATCTTTCAATTGGTACCAAAGCCTCATCTCTCCTTGTTAGGCTTAATCGCCTAGAGAGTAAAGATGTCGACTAGGGGATTAGGATTCTCTGACACTCTTAGTTTCGATGACAGAACTTTTGATGTTTGGGTAATTCGCATGCTTAATCTCTTTAGGGTCATGGAGCCAAATTTGAAGCGAATTGTAGATATGGGGTTTTCTCCTCCAAAGGATCCCCAAAGATTATCTTTAGAGGATGAGAAAAACTCTTATCTCGGTGCTCAAGCTTCTAATGTGCTTTTCGATGCTTTGAGCAATATAGTTATATTTCAACTCATGCCGTTTTAGGATGCTCATGAGTTGTGGACGAAGCTTCAAGATAAATATGGTGTGTCCAAGTTTTGTGGCGATGATTGTTCTCCCTCCACCTCCGGCCGTGTTGCCTTCTCAACTTCTTCTACTTCACCTACATGTGGATTACCAAAAGGTAATGATATGGTGAGTAGTGGTGGTCATTGCAATGAGGATAGTGTGCTAATCGTTGGTGACTCTTCATCGCTATCTTATTGCAATGCTCATTCTTTGGACTTTAACACTTCGAGCACTCCAAATGTTTCACATGCTTGTGTTGATAGTCCTAGCATATCATGTAGAAATTTCTTGACTAAATCTCATGATGATATGCTTGCTATGTCTTGTTGCCAAGATAAAAATGCATCTATTTCCTTGAATTGTTGTGCTAACAATGTAGAGGCAATCGAACACTCCATGGAACAAGATGTGGTGTTTAATGGTGCCTCAAGGGATCCTACATCATCATCTATTGCTTTTTGCCTTATGGCTAAGGCGTCAAAGGTACCTCCTTCTTTGTACCCCAATATGTCTCTTGATGATGATGTTGATGCTAATGGTGATGAGGATAATGATGAAGAGATTGATAATGTTGCCTCCTTAAAAACTAAGGGGGAAATGATTTTTTAAAGATCTTCATAAAAATAAAATTGCTCGTTCCAACTTCATGGAAATAATTTCCATTGCCATTGATGGCAAGAAATACATTGAGGAGTTGGAATCTCATCTAGAGGAGCATGAGGTCACCATTGAGAAAATGGAAGCTCATGAGCGTGATTACGCAAATGAGATCGCGGAGCTATCTCAAGCTCTTGAACATGAAAAAACCACCTCCGAATCTCTTGAGGAGACTTTTGCTCTAGAATTATCTAGAGTGAGGGAATATCATGATAGAGCTCTTGAGGTGGCCAATGATTTCAAAACTAAAAATGATAAGCTTGAGGTTGCTCATGCTAGACTCCTTGAGGACTTTGAGCAACTCAAAAATGGCTCTAGGGTCATTAAGAGTGAGCTCATCAAACTCACCGAGTCTCGTGCTCAACTTAAAGCTTCCTATTTGAAAGAGCTTGCCAAGTTGCCTTCTCCTCTTGTTGTCAATGATGATGCTTGTGCTACTAACTCTATTTCTTGTCAAGCATCCATTTTGAAGGAGAATGTTGAGCTAAGGGCTCAACTTGAGTTGCTATCTATCAATTATGGGAAATTGGAAGAAATCCATGAAAAGCTCTCAAGCTCTCATGATGATATTCTAGTATCCCATAATGTGCTAAAGATAGCTCATGAGGCCATGATTGCTAAGGTAACATCAAGTGAGCCTCATGTGGATGCTAGCACTACTTTTAGTCAAAATGCTATATTGCCTCGTGCTAGTCCTCATGATTCATCCATGCATAACATTGGTACATCTTGTGATGAATTGATTTCCTTGCCTTGTTGCTCTCACGATGAAGTTTATACTTCCTCTAGTGCTTGTATTGAGACTAACCATGTAGAGGAAATCAAAGAGCTCAAGGCACAAGTCACTTCTTTGAAGAAAGACTTGTAAAAGTGTCATGAAGGGAAGGGCACACTGACAAAGGTGGACTTGGATTCAACTCCAAAAAGAAGAATAAGTCCAAGTTGAACAAGAAGAAGGGCCAAGAACAAGTCAACAATTCGGCCAAGATTATTTGATTCAAGTGCAAAATTGAAGGGCATCATGTTAGATCTTGCCCATTGAAGAAGAAGGACATTAGTGACAAGCAACAATGGAAGAGGCCACAAGTTCAATCTCATTCTCAACCTCAAGTTGAAGAAAGGCCCCTTCCCAAGAATACTCAAGTTAATGCTTCTCTTGTGGAAAAATCAAGTGAGAAGAAAGTGAAGAGTAGATGTTGCTACTTATGTCGTGAGAAAGGTCACGTCGCTTCTTCATGCACTAGTGGTAACTTATCCAACCCAATTATTATTGATGATATTTATTCTCTTGGGAAGGATAAGGTTGGCAATGTGTTTGCCAAAGTTGTTGGTACTCAAAGTGGCGTCAAGAAAAGAACCATTTGTGTAGCCAAGCCTATTGTGACTAACCTCTTAGGACCCAACTTGGTTGGGGACCAACAAGCTCAAACTTGATCAATAGGTGTTGTTGGAGGGCATTGGAGACTTGGCTACATTATGAAGAATTAAGGGGACTTCATCATTCTTATTGTCTCAAGCCAAGTCAATTGGATTATCAAGTTTCTATCTTATATCCAATGTGCCTCCTTGCGGTAACTTGTACTTAAATTGTTTACATTGAAAGTTACTTGCCCCCTTGCATGTTTTGGTTTTGTTCTTTGCATGTGTTTGTGTATGTTGTGATTCCAACTTGCTTATCTTGAGCAATCAAGTATGTGTGTGTTGGTTTGCACATCATGTACATATGTGTCGTGTGTTGAGCCTTTATGCATCTTGTTTGTACCCTAGTTGGATCTTGTGAGAGATTAATGGAATATCCCATTATGGGGGAGTGATGTGGGCTGTACACCTCACAATCCTATAATTGCGTGTACATGAGTAATACCATCTAGTGTTGATATTTCAAGATTATCTAGTCGCTATGTGGTATGTCTTATCATGAGAAATTCAAATTCTAAATAGTCCATTAATTATCTCTCGTTGGATCCTCTTATTACCTCTTGTTAAGTTTTCTTTGGTATCACATTATGGGGGAGTAATATGCTATGTGCATATAACAAGCCTAGAAAATGTGTACATTTGAGATATTGTCACTTAGAGTTGATATGATTAATTATCTTGTTCCTAAGTGACATGTTAGCTCTACAAGTTGCAATTTGCTTGTGTTTGTTGTGAAGATGATGTTGGATGTCCTTGTTATCCACCACCGGGATTTATTTTCAAATACTTCGTGTCTTTGACAATTGGTAGTCACTTATGTGTGGTAGAATTTGTTGATCATCTTTACTTTGGCTTTTATTTTTATTTGCCTTTTCTCTTGCCAAGGTTTGTGTCAACTCCCGTTGTCTTCCCTACCACTTGTGGATCTTGTTTATTTCTTGTTCTTGTATAGTGTTTTCTTGATATAGTGAAAGTGGTGATCCCACCTTGTGCATTTTGTATTCAAATGCAAATCCTATATAATGCACAACTCGTGGGGGAGCTATCCTATTTTCTTTAGAACACTCTTCTTGTGATCCTTATCAAGTGTGTTTTGGTGGAAGGCAAGCCATTTCTTTTTGGTACTTTGTGCCATCATGAAACTTTGTTGAGAGCTTGGTTGGTTTGGAACCATCCTCTCTTTGGGAGTTTGGCATCCTTAGTTTAGTGTGTATCAATGGATATCTCATTCCTTGATGTATCTTTAATGATATCTTCCAAGTGATGATTTCTCCATTTGGTATCCTTTTCACTTGGCATTTCTTTGTATTTTGGTTTCGGGTTTTGAAAGTCTTGAGGATGGATGTTTACTTCATGTATTTTATTTGGCATGCTTTCTTTCTTTGACTCAATATACAGGGGAATCTCCACCAAGTATCAAATCGGATGAGATGTGTATGAAATTCATTTTCATATCTATTTGCACATATTTATGCGGAGATTGTCCTATGTATTGATGTTTCTAACCCTTTGGTCCCAATGAGTTTGGGTACCATTTTGTTTGTGTTGTTGTTCTAGGAACATTGGAGATGCATTGGATACTCGACTCATTCAAAAGGAAGGTGTTGTCACTATGTGCTTATTGGGTTCAAGCTAGGATGATCAATGAACTACTTTCTACCTTCAATTGGTTTCTACTACATCCTTCCAATGCTATCTCGGTAACAAGTATCATCATCTACTACATGCACACATTTATTGCATCAGCCGTGTGTAGGTTGTATCATGGCATGTTATTCATTCTTTCTTGTGATATTTGTTTCCTTTCTCAAAGCATCCCAACAATAATCTCTTGTTGCTAGTTGTGATGTCTTTGATGGTTGTGTGGTAGGAATTCATTTATATACAATAAGACTATATCTAGCCATGTGCTATGCTTCCAAGCAAATATTTTATTGGTATATCTATGACTTCCTTTTGGATATCTTGTTCCTTCGTGTTGTAACTATTCCGGGTGTACATCCTTCTTTGTAGATATATATATCATCATGATTTCGACTACCTAGAATCTTATGCACTTGAGAGAAGTTGCATATCTAGATGATATCATTTCTTTCACGTCCACCTTGTATTTCTTTTGTTTTTTTTCTTTGGTGGCTCCATGAAAGCTTTTGTCTTGAGTGTGTGTCTTATCTTGTTGCATCTTGATGCACTCTTGTGTGGTGAAGATTATTTTCCTCATGCTTATCTCTATGAGGCTTTTGCCATCTTGGTATCCCTCGTCTTGATGAGGCTTTCATCTTTTATCTTCACCATGGGTTGTCACAAGTGTTGGTTATTCTTTTTACATTTTTAGTGTTCTTGTGAACCCTTTTGCTTGGTGTGTGTGGGGAGGACATGTCATGCACCGTGTATCTCATTTACCCAAGACTATGTTGATGCTTTATGCTCATCCTTATATTAGTCTTCTCAAGTGCTTTGTCATGACTCACACACATCATTTTGGTTGACCCTATTCTTAAGTTGCCTCTTTTACATGTTGCTCAACCATGTGCTTGTTGCAAGTGCTAGGCTTTGTTTCCTATATGCTCACTTGCACTGGTTGTGAGTTTCTATTGATTTTGGGGGAGCTATGATCCTATTTTGTGCACTTTGTATCCAATACAAATATTCTTATTTGTGCACAAATCATGGGGAGCTTCTCTAGTTTCTTTAGAACACTCCTTTGCTCATATCATGACATCATTTATTCTTGTGGCTCATAGGATCCTTGGTCTAGTTGGTTCGATTGGTATCCTTTCATTGCTTGCTTCAATTGGTATATTTTGACTGCTTCATTGCTTGTGTCACTCTTTGTTATGTCTTTGTGGCATATCATTATATAGCAATCTTTGTGCCTCAATATAGTTTGTGTTCCTCCAAGTATTTACCTTTGGGTATGTGTATTGCATTCCACTCTCTTGTTGAGAAATACACATTTTATGGAGGACCACAATTTATATTGGCCTTCTTAGATTTTCGCCCATTTTGGCAATCGATGCCAATGGGGGAGAAGTTTCAGAGATTTTGTGGAGAAGTTTAGAGAGTTATCTCCTCTTGCTTTGGTTTTGTTCCTTATCATTTGCATCTCATTCGCATGCATTATTGGTTGTTGCATTGCATGGTGATCCTCTTACTTTGGTTTTGTTCCTTAGCATTTGCATCTCATTCGCATGCACTATTGGTTGTTGCATTACATGGTGATGAATAATTCCTTATATAAACTCTCTTGAAAGTGATTGTCATCAATTACCAAAATGGGGGAGATTGAAAGAACATGCGGTGCCCCCATGTTTGGTTTTGGTAATTGATGACAATCTCTATAGACTAATGGTTGTCTTGAGTTATATTTGAAGGATTTGTCCATAGGATTTTCTTGAAGTCCATGTGTTGGTTTCAAGGAGTTTATGAGTTGACCAAGGTGCTATTAAGGAATTATCCAAAGATTGGTCATGTGAATGTTGAGCTTATTGCAAGCATGTCTTGAAGAAGAATATTGTGTGATCATTCATGTTTACCTTCAAGACATCATCAAAATGAAGAGAGTTGGAAAGATTCAAGGTTGATCAATACTAAGTCAAGAGTGAATCAAGTTGATCAACTCACAAAGCGTAAAAGATGTACCGAGAGGGATCAAGTGATCCCATGGTATGGTAAACATTGTCCATTGCACTTTGTGTACTAACCCATGGTCTATGTGAGAGTTCTGTGTGGGGTTAGGTACGTGTCCATGGGCTTGTGTCAAGAGGAAGATATCATACAACCCATGGAAAGGATGACATCAAGTGGTGATCGTCATCAAGATTGTCGTGTGCAAGTTCAACTGGAGCATCACGAAGAGATCAAGTGTTTGAATCTTGCCATACATTATGGTGTCAATGGACTTGATAAGATGTGCCGAAGAGTTTGCCCTTGATAGGTTTTCTATTTTACCGGTCTCGTGGTGGTAGTTGGGAGACCCGGTTATAGGATCATTTGCCGTACTATCAAGGGGGGCTCTCAAGTTGGTAGCTTGATCGTATCGTTAGTAGAGAGCTCAAGCCATTGCATACTTGCATCGTGTTTCTTGGTTCTTGTTTGGTTCTTTTTGTGAGTCTTAGATCTTATGGTCATCTTGATGACAAGCTTGAGTTCATCGAAAACGGAGTTCGCATGCGTCTTCTATGATGTTTTCAGTGTCGGAAGTTTTACCGGTCTCATCCGAGGAAGGGTTCTCTCCATTTTCTTATGGGCATTTTATATTTTTCTTCTTATTTATATTTCTTTCATGATTGTGTTAGCCCTTGTCGCTAGCTTTCAAACAAACTTGGTTTCATCGAATTTGGAGTCCGTTTGCAAAACTTGTGGCAGTTTTGGTCTTCTGAAAAGGCTACAACGGTACTACTGCGAATTGGAGTGGGTAATTTTTTACTACCGCTCCAGAGTGGTACTACCACGGCTCCTACAGCGGTAGTACCGCTCCGGACCAAAAAACTCGTCCCAAGTCCTGCCGAGGTAGGCACGGGAGTTGTCGTGGAATTATCACGTCAGATGTCCTAGTGTGAGGACTTAGTCGTGAAGCCATCGCGATTAGTTTAGCTTAAAGGGATTAAACCGGACAAAGGACATGAGGAGTCTATACTGGTTCGGCCCCTTGCGGTGAGGGTAAAATCCTACAATCCAGTTGTGGTGGAATTGATGGGGTCTCGATAACCAGGGAGCAAATCCGCTTTGCCTAGTTCTCGAGTTATTGTTTCTTGTCCCTGAACCGCCGCCCGGTCGTCCCTTTATATACACAGGTTGACGCCCGGCGGTCTACAGAATCCCGAGGCCGGCTCATACATGTGTCCGGCTCGGTTTCTTCCTTTCCCTATCTTACAACACAAGTTACAAATCGCATGGCAGTTTATGTCTATGGGCCCTAATCTGCCCTTGGGCTCTAGGCCTTCTAGTCCTTGTAGTAAAGCGCCATACTCCTTGTCTTCATGGGCTTCCTTGTGAGTATAATCCGGCCCCTCCTGGGCGGTTTATACTTAGTAGCCATATCCCCAACATTAGGCCCCAGATTGGTTTGAACTTGTTCATGTCAATCTTCAACTTAGAGAAAGTCCGTCTTGAACATCTTCGTGTTATCCTTGTAAACCGCCATGATGTCATCTTCTGAAATCACCGTAAACCGCCATGACGTCACCTGCTTATTGAAAAACTATACATACCTCCCCTTTATTAATGAAATTCCAAAAATCAAGGCAACAATTATGTCCCATATTCATTTTGGGCTCCTTGATTCTCGCGCTTGTCTCTTATCCATTTGTCTTATAAATAGGGCCGGGGGGTTCCTTTCTCCTTTTTTTCCCTCTATGCCTCTTCATCTCTTCTTCAACCTCGCAACACCCGAGCTCTGAAGCTCCGCCGCCGCCCTCGACCTTCAACCGCTACACCTCCTTGGCCGCTGCATCGACTTGAGTGCACCAGAGAATCGTGATACCACTCCACTGCTCCCATGAAGCCGGTAAGTCTTCTTTCCTTCAACCCTAGATCTATCATTAGGGTTTTATGTATCCGTCGGTGTTCATCAGTGTTCGTTGATGTTCATTGTTGTCCCTTACTGCCACATCATATCTTGATAAACTTGATACTTTCCCTGTACAGCCGTAGCTAAAATCCATTTTTCCTCATCATATCTTCTCTTCTTCAGTAAACAGATCCCATCTGGACCTTTGCTGTTCCGCTGCACTGCTTAGGGCTTCAATTTTTTTCCCTTTTAGTGCTGCAGTAGATCCGAAATTATAATTACAACTTGTGAAACCTGTTTATGCAGTATTTATGAATTTTGTCAGATATGTTCCTTCCGTACCACTGTAGGCCGTTTAACCTTTAAAAAATGATAACCCGCCAGGTACCATTAGCCCTCTCTTAAACCGCCAACTCAACCTTTAATGTCAGATCCGGTTTATCAATGTACATATGTCTTGCTATCTCCTTCCTCCGGCCTGATGCCGGTTTATATGTATCAATCATAATTTGTAAACCGGTTTGAATCCTATTTTCCAGCTTGTCATTGAAATGGCCAAACAGTTTTATGCTTCCAACTGGGTCACTTCCCGGGTTACTGAAGAACAACTGACTGGGTACATTTTGACCGACGCTTTAGCGAGCCAGGAAACCATCCACTGGAGGGTCCCTGGTACTGAAAATCCTCCTGAACCCCAATATGGAGAAGTAGTTGTGTTTGTTCATCATCTGGATCGAGGGTTTAGCCCTCCCGGATAAAAAAATTCCGTGATGTACTTGCCAGCTTCCAAATCCGCCCTCAAGACATTGGACCGAACTCTGTGTCTAATATTTGCCATTTCCAAATGGTTTGTGAGGTTTTTCTGCGAGAAGAACCGACCGTCGAGTTGTTCAGAGACTTCTTTTACTTGAACTGGCGTACTGAATTTACAGACGGACCCAATACTGAACTTGGCGGGGTGTCGATTCAGAAAAGGAGAGATGTCAATTTTCCTCACGCCAAACATCACAACCACCCCATGGTCTGGAATCAGACTTGGTTTTACTGCCGAAATACTGCCCCTGAAGATGAAAATCCTCTATCGGGTTATCGTGCTCACCGACTCACCAATGAACATCCATTCCCCCAACGGCTTACGGCCAGGGAATGATCCAAATATGCACCACAGCTTCCCAAGCTCCGAGCTTTTATGGCGAACGGGTTAACCGGTATTGACTTTGTTCGCTGTTGGGTTTCTTGTAGCATCTTACCCTTAAGCCGTCACACCGGTTTAATGTGCGAGTATACTGGGGATGTCATTCAGCTATCTGAAGATGAAGTTACTGAAGTTGTCAAAAGGATGTTGGATGAACTGATATCTGAATGCAGCAAGACAGGGCTTAGTCCCTTTTATGTCTCCAACAAACCGCCAGCTGTAAGAATTGCATCTTTCTTGCTTTAATCTGTCCCTTCTTTAAAACCTACTTTACAATTTTCTGTCCACCTATACAGGGTGATGATCCGTTTTGGAAGAGGAAATCACAAGATAAACCAGTGAGAGCGCCTCGTGTTAAGACCAAGGTCACAAAGAAGTCAGCGAAGAAGAAAACCACCGATGCTTCCGATACTCCCAATGATGAAGAGATGGATGACCCGCAGTCAGAGGTATAACTTGACTCTCTTGGTTCTTTTTGTACATCTCATTGAAAATGATTATTATCAGGATGAAGGGGAAGCTAGTCGCGCTGGTGAAGCAGAGGTAATTGTTCTATCTTCTGACTCAAATCATGTGCCGGTACAAAAACTCCATCGCGCAGTCTAGAAAGTAAAACGTTCACACCCTCTTGCTTATTTGGATCCACACTTTTCTTTGAAGACACAGCAGCCTGAAGCTCGTCGCACCACTCGACATAGTGGCCAACAAGTTACCTCTTCCGGTTTACCGAACTCTCCGGTTCACAAGCATCGTCAAAAGGTCTCTTATACTTCTAATACAGTTTATCCCAAGGCGGGTTACTTCCGAAATCCTCTTAATCCGTCTGATTCAAATTATCAGGGAACCTTGCATTCATCCTCTGGCGAGTCATCAGGCACACAAATGCCCTTCCTCAAGACTGTTCCAGGGTAAGCATATGATTTTTAAATTTTTATGCCTTGTACTGCTTTATTGTACTAACCTCTTCGTCTGTTTTCTTTAGTGCCAAAGCGAGACTTAGCAAGAAAGCCAAGCTGACTACACCAACTGACGACAATCCGGCCCCTGAACCGGAGAAGACTTCAGAAGCTGTGATCAAAATGTTGAAAATACTCTGGATGATCCAGTGCCTCAAGCTCAAGACCCTTTTGCTGAACCGGGAGAAATAAACCCAACCGGCCATGCTGCTAATCCACCAAGCCCATCTGTCGATCCGCCAAGCCCGGCAAGAACATCTGATAAACCGTCGAGCCCATCAAAGACTATTGATGGCACCACAGATGATGTTGTGATTACCGGTTTTGGTCACACTGCTCCTGGCAATCCTGTCGCTTTATCAAAGCACAATGCCAAGGAAGAATTTTCTGTTGTGGAAAAGGGCAAGTGTAAAACAGATTTATCCAGCTATGCTCTCCTCAATGCTCAGGACCTCCACTCTAGATACTTAAACCGTCTGTATACAAGCCGAGATTATGAAGTCGGTTTAGAAAATCTGATGAAAGAGCGATATGAGGTAATACCCATCCCTTTGCATAAATTTTCTTTCCTTTAGGCTGTCTTAGAGTACCAACTCCGGTAGCCCCCAAGGGCCGGTTCATAACACTTTTTGTGAACCGGGACTTGTAGTAGAATAATATTGAACTTCTGCATCTGTAGCCCCTATGGATCAGTTTATACCTTTAGGATGAACTGGTACATCTTGTCATGCAGTTCCCCAAAATTCCTGATAACCATCAGTAGAAACCGGTTCAATAAAACTTGATAACCTGAAATTGATCCGGTATGCATTAGCCCCCAATTGCCAAGTACATAACTTGTTATGTACTTGGGACTTCCAAAATATCAGTTTCTTTAAAAAGCAATCCGCATTAGCCGCCAAGTGCCAAAATTAATACTTGTATTGAGCCTTGGGACTTGATCATACTGTTGATGAGAAACGAGAGGCATTAGCCCCCAAGTGCCAAGTGTATAACTTGTTATGTGCTTGGGACTTCAAAGATGCGCTACCAATTTATTAACTGTCCTTTATAGGATGATCTTAAGAAGAAAGAATCCCAACTCGCCGATCTTCGAGAAAACATCAAATCCCAGCAGGCAGAGTCGTCCAAGGCAAAAGATGAGCTGACTAGCACCTTAGCCTCCATGGATAAATTGAAGGAGGATGTCAAAAAGGAACGGGCAAACTGGGATGCTGAGAAAGCAACTCAGTTAAAGCGGGCAGAAGATGCTGAAGCGGCCCTTAAACCGGTGACAGAAGAACCGACTGGCCTAAAGCGGCAAATAAACGCTATGACCTCTGTTGTCTTTGGTAAATACCTTCTACATAAGTTATACTTAAACATCCTTGAAACTGCCGATTTAATAATCATGCTTTCACCATTGCAGGTAGCCGTGTTGCTCATCTTGGAGCAGACATGCGTAAAAAACTGAAGGTTGCCTATACATTGATAGAACAATTGAATATCGGAGCTCAACAGGTCATCTGCATAGCCTCATATAATAAACCGCCTCCAACCTTGATCAAGGACACATTGGCCAAGTTATCCATGACACCTACCCAACTTGAGGAAGTAAAGAGATCAGCTGCGAGGGCAGGTGCTCTATCTGCTCTAACCCGAACTAAAGCCTGGATATCTGATCTTGATCCGGAAGACATTGGGAACGGCTATCCCAGCCAAAAAGAAGACGGTCAGACTTTGATAATGACGCCCTCAAGGCCTTGACTAAGGAAATGCGTCCTCTTGCAAGCAAATTGGCTAAAGAGACTGACTTGTCCTTTCACCAGTTGATTTATGATGCAGACAATAAGCGGATTGATGTATCTGTTTATGAAGTGCAGAATCTTATCCCGCCAATCCGTAAGCACACTTATGCCCCTTATGTTGAACCGTCCTCCCTTATAAGCGATGAAGCTGTCTTCCAAGCCTTAACTGGGATTGACTGGGCAACCATTGACTTCCAGCCACTGGGTGGAGAGGAGGAGGGTGAACCGGCGCAAGACGATCCATCATCTTCACATCATCCTGGCGATGAATCATAATCCGGCAGCCGGCTTTAGTTCTGCACACTGATCTATGCGATAAACAATTATTATTTTGGGCATCAAAGCGCCTTGTAATAGGCTAGTTGAAATACTTCCATGATCTGTTGCCATCGTGCACTGCTGCATAACACTAGTTTAATCCGTCATGATTGTTGCTGTGTCTGCTTATGTGCCTTAGCAATTTTATGCAATCCTGTTTCTGCATATGAAAAACTGAAAAAATTGTCCTGGCAGTTTACCGCTGGACGGGTCATAATGCCCAATAAAAGCGAGGGTTTATAACCAAAGATGTAATGATAATTAAATATCAAATATATCATACCTGTGATATTGTATCACATCGTTGGCTTACCAACTTTCTTGTAGTAAGGGTAATAACCCAAATCTGGAGTGCTGATAACTCCCACCATGCTTTGCTGGTTTATAATAAAGCCATGCCGGGTTACAATAAACACCAGATGATCTTCCTGGTGACTTATAGTCAGAGCCAGGCCGGGTTAACAAACACCGGTTCATATTTGATTGTGTACTGATAACTGATAGTTGAAAGACAAGCCGGGTTAAGAAACACCGGTTTTAGATTGATGACTTATAGTCAGACCGGGTCAATAGACGCCGGTTTATCGTAAAACCTTATCAAAGAATAAAAGTCTTTGACAAATAAAGGCAAAGAAAAATTTGTAGTCGAGGCTTTTCAAGGGTTGCCAGGCCCAAATTCGAGGCTTTTCATGGGCTGCCAGGCCGCTGAGTTAAACCATTTCACAAAGCCTTTTAAGATGGACCTCACATTAACCAATCGTCTTTTTAACTTTGACAAGTTCAGGGTCCGTATTATATTGACTTGTCAAATGTTCGGCGGGTCATACCAGGATTACCTCGACGGAGTGGCTTACTTGATGAAGGCAGGTTAACCTGGGGTTTTAGGTGAATACACCTGGCTTCCAAGCCTGGCTCGATAGCCGATTACAAGGGTCATTTCAAACTCTTTGTTGCTTTGCACAAAGAGCCCCCAAGTAATATTTTGAGCTGTGCTCTGTGGGTGCCTATGTTTGAGCTGTGCTTGGCAACAAACTCTCTTTGGCCCCTTGGGTGTGAAGCTCCCAAGCTCTGTTGTGGCGTGATAGCCAGTTTAATGGACAAACAGGACGTCGCTTTATAAGTAGAAGCCCTCATGTAACCAAGAATAATTGGAAGAACAACAGTGGCCCTGCTTTTAGCAAGGATGACGGTTTATTATATTGATCATAATATATACATTGTCAAAATATGTACATAATGGGAGCCTATGGCTTGGGTGTAGTAAGGCCGAAGGTGAGCAATGTTCCATGGCCGACGGGTCTCCTTCTCTGATTTGCGTGAGTCTTTGTGTTCTCGAACATCGATGAGATAGTATGATCCGTTGTTCAGATTCTTGTTGACCACAAAGGGCCCTTCCCAAGGTGGGGATAACTTGTGCATATCGGTCTGATCTTGGATGAGCCGGAGCACTAAGTCGCCTTCTTGAAAAGTTCTGGTCTTAACCCGACGGCTGTGATAACGCCGCAGGTCTTGCTAATAAATCGCCGAACGAGCCGCCGCCATGTCTCGTTTTTCATCTAACAGGTCCAGTGCTTCTTGGCGTGCTTGTTTGTTGTCCGCTTCAACATAATTGGCCACCCGGGGCGAGTCATGACGAATATCACTGGGGAGTACCGCCTCTGCCCCGTAAACCATGAAGAAAGGTGTATAGCCCGTTGAGCGATTGGGGGTGGTGTTTATGCTCCATAACATGGAAGGTAATTCCTCCATCCAACAACCTGACGTCCGCTTCAAAGGAACCATAAGCCGGGGCTTGATACCCTTCAAGATTTCCTGATTAGCTCTCTCAGCTTGACCATTGGACTGGGGGTGAGCCACGGATGACACATCAAGCCGGATGTGCTCTCGTTGACAAAAGTCCTCCATATCACCTTTGGAGAGGTTCGTCCCATTATCTGTTATGATGTTGTGTGGAAAACCGAAGCGGAAGATCACCTTCTTCATGAATTGAACCGCCGTGGCTGCATCACACTTGCTTACTGGCTCTGCCTCAACCCATTTAGTGAACTTATCAACAGCCACCAAAAGGTGGGTCTTCTTGTCTTTGGACCGCTTAAAAGGCCCTACCATATCAAGCCCCCAAGTAGCAAACAGCCAAGTGATTGGAATCATCCATAGCTCCTGAGCCGGAACATGAGCTCGGCGTGAAAATTTCTAACAACCGTCGCACCGTTTCACCAAGTCCTCAGCATCAGCATGATCCGTCAGCCAATAGAAACCATGACGAAAATCTTTAGCAACCAAGGATTTTGAACCGGCATGGTGACCACAGTCTCCTTCGTGGATCTCACACAAAATCTCACGGCCCTCTTCAGAGGAAACACAGTGCTGAAACACCCCTGATACACTGCAGTGATGTGACTCGCCATTATGAATAATCATGGACTTGGATTGCCGGATTATTTGTCTGGCCAAAACTTCATCTTCTGGTAACTCGCCCCGGTTCATATACGGAAAATATGGAACCGTCCAATCCGGAATAATATGTAGGGCAGCCAACAACCGAGACTCCGGATCAGGAATAGCCAGGTCCTCCTCTGTAGGCAATTTAACTAATGGGTTATGCAAAACATCGAGAAAGGTATTGGGCGACATCGGTTTACGCTGAGACCCCAGCCGGCTTAAAGCATCTGCCGCTTCATTTTTGCACTGATCAATGTGCTCAACCTGATAACCCTTGAAGTGACCAGCGACAATATCCACCTCTCGTCGGTAAGCCGCCATGAGCGGATCCTTAGAATCCCAAGTACCAGAAACTTGCTGAGCCACCAGATCAGAGTCCCCAAAGCATCATACCCGTCTTAAGTTCATTTCCTTAGCCACTCGAAGACCGTGGAGCAAGGCTTCGTACTCAGCTACATTGTTAGTACAGGGAAACATTAAGCGGAGAACATAACAAATTCTATCACCTCAAGGAAAGTAAGGACAACTCCAGCCCCCGATCCTTCCAATTGCCTGGACCCGTCGAAGTGGATGGTCCAGTATGTGTTATCCGGTTTATCTTCCGGTGCCTGCAACTCTGTCCAGTCATTGATAAAATCCACGAGTATCTGGGATTTGATAGTTGTCCGAGGCATATATTTGAACCCATGCGGTCCAAGCACAATAGCCCACTTAGCAACCCGTCCAATTGCCTCCCTGTTCTGGATTATATCTCCCAAAGGAGCGGAACTGACCACTATGATGGGATGGCCCTGAAAGTATTGCTTAAGCTTCTGGCTCGCCATGAAAACCCCATACACAAGCTTCAGCCAATGCGGATATCTCTGCTTTGAGTCGATGAGCACTTCACTGATATAGTAAACCGGCCTTTGAACCGGATATTCCTTGCCAGCCTCCTTGCGCTCTACCACAATAGCCACGCTGACAACCCAGGCATTAGCAGCCACGTATAACAACAGCGACTCATTATCGACCGGAGCAGCAAGGACCGGTGGCTCGGCCAACTGCTTTTTCAAATCCTCAAATGCCGCATTAGCAGCATCACTCCAGACAAAATTGTTTGTCTTTTTCATCATCTGATACAAAGGAATTGCCATGTCTCCCAACCGGGCTGATGAACCGGCTCAGGGCTACAATGCGACCCGCCAGATGTTGAACATCGTTGATGCACGCCGTTTTACCCAGAGATGTAATAGCCTTGATCTTTTCCGGATTAGCTTCAATGCCCCTGTTAGACACCAGAAAACCTAAGAGCTTGCCTGCCGGAACACTGAAGACGCACTTGGCCGGATTAAGCATCATTTTATAAACCCGAAGATTGTCAAAAGTCTCCCTCAAGTCCTCTATCAGTGTCTCCTTCTTCCTGGACTTCACCACAGTATCGTCCACATAAGCATGAACATTGCGCCCAATTTGATTATGAAGACAATTCTGCACACAATGCTGATAAGTCGCCTGGGCACTCTTGAGCCCAAAAGGCATGGACACATAGCAGAAGGCTCCAAAGGGAGTTATAAAAGTTGTTTTCTCCTGGTCCTTAACTGCCATTTTTATCTGATGATAACTAGAATAAGCATCCAAGAAACTCAAATGCTAACAACCCTCCATAGCATCAATGATCTGATCAATACGAGGGAGAGCAAAAGGATCAGGCGGACAAGCCTTGTTCAAGTCCGTGTAATCCACACACATTCGCCAAGTACCATTCTTCTTAAGCACCAGCACCGGATTAGCCAGCCACTCCAAATGAAAAACCTCAATGAAAAACCCAGCCGCCAAAAGCCGGGCCACCTCCTCACCAATAGCCTTGAGCCTTTCTTCATTGAAGCGGCGGAGAAACTGCTTGATCAGTTTAAACTTGGGATCAATATTGAGATTGTGCTCAGCGAGTTCCCTCGGTACACCTGGCATGTCAGAAGGTTTCCATGCAAAGATGTCCCGGTTCTCACGGATGAACTCGATGAGCGTGCTTTCCTATTTTGGATCCAGAGTAGTGCTGATACTAAACTATTTGGATGAATCGCCAAGAACAAAATCAACCAACTTAGTCTCATCAGCCGGTTTAAACTTCACGGTCGAGTCATGCTCTGTGGTGGGCTTCTTCAGAGGAGTCATATCTGCCGCATCAACATTGTCCTTGTAGAACTTCAACTCTTCTACTGCACAAACTGACTCAGCGTAAGCCGCATCACCCTCTTCACAGTCCAAAGCGATCTTACGACTCCCATGTACCGTAATGGTCCCCTTATGACCCGACATTTTGAGTTGTAAATAAACATAACAGGGCCTTGCCATGAACCTTGCATAAGCCGGCCATCCAAATAGGACGTGATATGGGCTTTGGATTTTCACCACCTCAAAGGTTAAGGTTTCTAACCTGGAATCATGATCATCTCCAAACACAACTTCTAGAGCTATCTTGCCAACTGGATATGCCAATTTACCTGGTACCACACCGTGAAAAACAGTGTTTGACGGTTTAAGATTCTTATCCGTCAATCCCATGCGACAGAAGGTTTCATAATACAGGATGTTGATGCTGCTTCCTCCATCCATGAGTACCTTGGTGAACTTATAACCCCCCACCTGAGGTGCAACCACCAAAGCCAGATGACTCGTATTACCAACCCGGGGTGGATGATCCTCTCTGCTCCACACAATGGGCTGCTCGGACCAACGCAAGTAACGGGGACTGCCGGTTCAACAGGGTTAACTGCCCTTTTGTGAAGCTTCTGATCGCGCTTGCACAAGATAGTGGTAAAAACATGATACTGCCCACTATTCAACTACTTTGGGTGACTCTGATAACCCGATTGCTACTGATTCCCCTGATTATTCTGCTGGTTGTGACCACCCTGGTTGTTCTGGTTACCCTGATTACCCTGAAATCCTGAGCTTGAACCGCCTCCGCCGTAACTCGGCCGGTGAGATCCAGGACCTGAACCGCCAGACGGACCCTGATCATACCGGAAAAGATCAGAGTTTTTGAACTCCTGCATAATGAAGCAATCCTTCCAGAGGTGCGTGGCCGGATTCTCCTTCATCCCGTGCTTTGGGCAAGGCTGGTTTAGCAGGCGCTCATGATTCATGCTTCCACCGCGCTGGGGCATTTTACCCTTACGACGCTGCACATTGCCCTGCACATTGGTGTTAGCCACAAAATCTGAACTGTCCGCTTTACACTTACCATTGTTACCGTGACCCGCCGGATTATGTTGTTGCCCCTTGGTGTTGCCACTCTTCTTTCCCTTCCCCGGCTTTTCCTCATCAGACTCGGGATCCTTGGTACTATTAGAGTTAGCATACTTAACCAAAGCTGTCATTAGGGTTCCCATATCATTGCAGTGACGCTTGAGTCGTCCCAACTTCAACTTCAAAGGTTTAAACTTGCAATTGCCCTCAAATGTTGTAACTGCTGAATCGGCGTTGATGCGATCTGATGAATGCAAAATCTCCGAAACCCAGCGCACCCAATGGGTGGTTGACTCGTTCTCCTCCCGAACACAAGCGGCCAGATCGACAATTGACATGGGTTGCTTGCATGCATCTTTGAGATTGCTGATAAACCGGCTCTTCAACTCGTCCCATGACCTGATGGAATTAGGTGGTACACTCTTTAGCCAAGTGCGAGCTATTCCTTCTAGCATCATTGCGAAGTACTTAGCACATGCCGATCCATCCACATCCAGCATCTCCATCGCCATCTCATAGCTCTCGACCCATGACTCGGGGTGTAAGTCAGCAGTGTAATTGGGCACCTTCCGAAGACCCTTGAAGTCCTTAGGCAACCGCACATTACGCAGGGCCGGTGTGAGACACGACACCCTCAAAGTGGTGAAAACAATCCCTGGCTCTACTGTAGTTGTTGCATGAACCAACGTAAGTTGACGTTCCACACCCTGCGCAGCTAATCCGGCTCCTCGACGTGCTCATCCTTGGTCCACTACATCCTGTGCATCATTCCTCCCTCCTGCCGGGTTAGGCCTTCATGGCGGATTATGGTTCCGTCCACTTCTTGATACAGCCGGTTCTTCAACATGCCTGCTGTAACTCCGGCTTGGGCGAGGGGTAGAGTGAATCCTGTCATGACTATAGGAATAAGCCTGCAGCTGAACCATTGCTGTTTGGAGAAGATCTCTAGCCCGTCGTGTCTCAATCACTGCTGGGGAATCACCTTCCATTGGTATAGCGGCCAATCTTGACGCTGCAGCAATCATATTCTCCAAAGGTGTAGGAAAGTGACCCGGTGGTGTTGGCACGTACTGTGTCGGATCATGGTTCTGCTGAAGCGGGTCCATCATGCGCGGCTGATCCAGCGCTCCTGTCCTGGGTGCTTCACCTCGGTTCATCACGGGCGGGTTACTGGTTCCCGCTCCTAGCGTACTGAAGAGATTCCTTGCTTCGTAAATGGTGGTAGACGAGACTGGTGCCTCCTCCTCATCACCTCGTTTGAAGTGTTCTGGTCCAGCATAAGTCGGTAAGACTCCGCATGAACTCGCTGAGCTTGGGCATCCAAAGCGGCCTACTCCTCGGCCATCCTGGTCTCTTCAGCAGCCATGTCCTCCTTAGCCTGAGCTATCTGATCCCGCAATTTTCTGACCTCTGCATTATGCTCATCCCAATTATCCATATTAACCTCAGTGGTCAACAGTGTTGCTAAAGCGTCCAATACACCGGACAAGACTTGAGCCGGCGGGCGCGCGGGGCCTCCTGCCCTGGCTGCCGATCCGGAAATCATTGCCGCCGTTGCTGAAGATTGAGGCGCGAGCTGCGTACCGGCCATGAAAATCACAACCCGGTTTGGCGGTTCAAAGCGGTCCGGAATACTGTCGCCATCGGAACAACCCCCGAACCGGCCATCCTGTACTTGATACAATGACTCGGTCTCCCTAGTGGATGACTCGCCATTGGAGTAGACAACCATCTCACCATCAGATACCGGTTCAGATTCGGTACCATGGATGAATCCTACGAACGCACGCTTCATGGCGGGCTGAAACCGGGCAGGGCTTGCACGTGAGCCGTCTCGACGAGGTCAGTGCAGATGTCCGGCTCAGGGCCTGGTTCGCCGATCTTGCCGATGAAGACGTGAATTCCTCCGAAGGGAACCCGGTACCTATACTCGATTGAGCTGGCGTCGGGGCCCCAGCCTGCATCGTCGATGTAGAGCTTGCCGCGATGACTCTTGGTCATCCGTCCCACTGCATATCCCTTGAGTCCTTCGAACTTGCCCTCCAAGAACTTGAAACCATCGTGTGATAGCCCCACGGTGGGCGCCAACTGTCGTGGAATTATCACGTTAGATGTCCTAGTGTGAGGAGTTAGTCCTGGAGCCATCACGATTAGGTTATCTTAAAGGGGTTAAATCAGACAAAGCACACGAGGAGTTTATACTGGTTCGGCCCCTTGCGGTGAAGGTAAAAGCATACGATCCAGTTGTGGTGGAATTGATGGGGTCTCGCTTTGCCTGGTTCTCGAGTTATTGTTTCTTGTCCCTGAACCACCGCCGGGTCGTCCCTTTATATACACAGGTTGACGCCCGGCGGTCAACAAAATCCCGAGGCTGGCTCATACATGTTTCCGGCTTGGTTTCTTCCTTTCGCTATCATACAACACAAGTTACACATCTCATGGCAGTTTATGTCTATGGGCCCTAATTCGCCCTTGGGCTCTGGGCCTTCTAGTCCTTGAAGTAAAGCGCCATACTCCTTGTCTTCATGGGCTTCCTTGTGAGTATAATCCGGCCCCTCCTGGGCGGTTTATACTCAGTAGTCATATCTCCAACAGAAATATTTTTTTGTAGCGCTCGCAAGCAGTAGTACCGCTACCATTTGCGGTAGTACCATGAGGTCGAGCGGTAGTACCGTGAGGACGAGCTGTAGTACCGCTCCGGTGGTTCTACTGGCCTTTTACCTCCTCGCTGTTGTTTTTCAAAGGGGTACTACCGCCCTAGCGGTAGTACCACTCCTTGGAGCGGTAGTACCGCTCTGTGCGGGTTGTGAGCATAACAGTTGGATTTTCCCCCACCTATAAAAGGGGGTCTTCTTCCCCTTTGAACCTTACCTCTTAAGCTCGTGTTCTTCCCCCATTGTTGACCTTCTTCGAGCTTGCTAACTCTCAATCCCTCCAAAGGTTCTTGCTAGTTCTTGAGGGGAAGAGAGAGGAGATCTAGATCCACGTTTCCACCAATCACTTTCTCCATTAAGTGAGGGGAACCCCTTGGATCTAGATCTTGGAGTTCTTCGTGTTTCTTCTTTCGTTCTTCCTCTCATTTCCTCCCTAGCATTAGTTGCTTTGGTGGGATTTGGGAGAGAAGGACTTGGGCACTCCCTGTGCCCTTGCCATTGCATTTGGTGCATCGGTTTGAGTTCTCCATGTGATACGTGGAAGTTACAAGTTGAGAAGCTTATGACTCTTGGGTGCTTGGTACCCTTGAGCTTGTTACTCTTGGGTGTTTGGACACCCTAGAGCTTGTTCCTCTTGGGTGTCTTGGCGCCCTAGACGGTTGGTGTTGTTCGGAGCTCAATCATTGTGGTGTAAATCTCTGGGCAAGCGTCGGGGTCTCCAATTAGGTTGTGGAGATTGCCTCGAGCAAGTTGACGGGTATCGGTGACCGCCCCCAAGGGTTGCCAAAGTGTACGGGTTAGGTGACTGCCCCCAAGGGTTGCCATTTGTACGGGTTCGGTGACCGCCCTCAAGGGTCCCTTAGTGGAATCACGACATATTGCATTATGCAAGGGCGTGAGGAGATTACGGTGGCCCTAGTGGCTTCTTGGGGAGCATTGTGCCTCCACACCGCTCCAAACGGAGATTACCATCCGCAAGGGTGTGAACTTGGGATACATCGCCGTCTCCGAGTGCCTCTGTTATCTCTTACCCGAGCCCTTTACTTATGCACTTTACCTTGTGATAGCCATATTGTTCTTTGTCATATATCTTTGCTATCACATAGTTTCTTATCTTGCTTAGCATAAGTTGTTGGTGCACATAGGTGAGCCTAGTTGTTGTAGGTTTTGTGCTTGAAAAATTAACCGTTAGGTTTATTCCGCATTTGTTCAAGCCTCTACCGTAATTATTTTAAAACGCCTATTCACCCCCCTCTAGGCGACATCCACGATCTTTCAGGCGTTCCTGGCTGCGGGATTTGTTGTGGCAGACACGAAGGCGAAGTACGAGGCCGCCCAAGCGATGGAGATGGCGGGCTAGTCTGCCATCATCGAGTCCATATACAGGACGAGGCCTACTTCGAGGCTAACCAGTAGTTCGTCCGTAAAGAATAGGAGGCGACGGAGGCGTTTTTCGTCGAACTGGATGCAGAGGAGGCGTGGGAGGAGGAGCTGGAGGCTCCACGGGGCGCAGCAGCTTCCGGAATTGCCCCTATACTCGACGCTGGGCACTGAGGTCATTGAAATGTCCAACGACGAGTAGTTTTAGTTATGTACATAGTACGTAGGTTTTAATTTGCATGGCTAGTATGGATTTGAGGTGTGGAGTTTGTGTTTCATGGTTGTGGAGGAGCAATTTTGTATGTTGCCCGGTCAGTGTATGCGGATGTATGGGGGCTTGCTTTTGGTGACTCCGGTTGTAGATGTTGTTAGGCTATGTTTGGCAGTTTTTTTGAGTATAGGAGAATATTGTGGGTTCTTTAAAAACCGTGGTTTAAATATTTTTATGGGTTAGCATCAACAAGTACATCAGTTTCATAAATCATACTATATCCAATACCGTAGTTCTTTTGTTTGTAGTATTTGCAGAAAAAATACCCCAACTCTCTTTTCTAAACCAAACTTAAAAAACAGAGACTTGGAAACATAAGTATTCATTGTCCAAGCATTGGAATACCAATATTTTGAGTAAGGATTTTAAAAAATAGTGCTGCCAAACTAGGCCTAAGGGCACTCCCAATGTTTATCTCTTAGCATGGTTTCCTGGCTAAATACCGAGGTGTCGTAATAATTAAAGAAGCAAAAGGCGGAAATGTATGTTAGTGGAGATATGGTCTCATCTGGTGTGGCTTATGGCCCTATTTCTTTCTCCTTCAATTCTTTCCATTGTTAGGCCACAATGTTAAGATGTAAAGAGATGATCCTCAAACCAATAAAATGGACTATAATGTAAATACAACACCTAAGGGCATCTCCAACACCGACACTCAAACCGCCCGCATACATCAAGACCGTGCGGTCCGGACTGCTTAAGCCATTCAACGTGGGCCTGTATCGGTCTGAGGTGCAGTCCAGACCATGATTTCTCCGCAAACCGGAACCAAACGTGGGAGGGTTTTGTGGGAGTCTGGACACGCTAATCATCACACTTTGACCCCCTCACCAACCCAAAAGGAAAGAAGAGCCCACGCTTTTGTAGCAACCCGCCCTGTTTCCGCCAAAATCCCCCGCTCTCTTCTTCCACCCCCCGCTGCTCTCCAACCAATTCCCACCCTTTTCTACAGCCTCTCCTTGCTTACGCCGTCGACTCATGGAACCGGAGGAGAACATTTCAGAGATGGAGGTGCCAGAGGATCCGAGCATCACACTCGCCCGGAAGATCAGCTCGGCTATGTGGCAAACTCGTCGTGTGAAGGCGTAGGCCACAAAGGAGGAAAACCTCAAGAAGCGGATGGTCACCGACATGGTTGTGGCATCAGTCATGGTGGTCATGGGGAACATGTCGGATGTTGCAGTTGAGGATGCGGTCCCAGATAGGTGGGCCCATAGTACAGATGGTGTCATGGCCGGAGCATTACAAGCCTCTGTACTTCTCTGCCGCAAAGAAGCTCGGAACCCCCGCCGAGATGGTATCTAACATCGTCGACGTAAACGCGGCACCGCTCTTCCCCGAGTATTCTGAGTATTCTTGTTGCGGCTCATTCGTGCACGGACAGCGGACGTGGAGCAGATGGGTGCCCACACGCTGTTCGTTGCAATGCATACAGCGGGGGATCCAGCATACGATTACCCGAAGAGGGAGATGCTCAACATCGTCCACGGCGGAGATGAAGGAGGAGGGTGTGGATATGAGGATGGGCAGGTGGAGGACTCGAATCCCACCCAGTTCAGAAACTACCAACAACAACAGTCCTACACCTAGACGGGCACACAACGGTCGTACACCCAGACTGGCGTGGGAACACAACAAGAGCAGCATTGGGCCACTGGATAGCAGCAGCAGGAGAGGGAAGAGGAGGAGGACAGTGAAGACGATGATCCAGATGATACAACCGGCGATCCGAAGAAAAAGTGTTGAGCAGAAAGCTTCAACATGAGGGAGGACAAGCTATTGTGCGATGCATGGTTGGCCACTAGCCTCGATCCGATCCATGGCACGGATCAAAAGGGCAAACATTTTGGAACAACATTCACATTTGGTTCCACGAACACAAGCATTTCGCCCCATACTCTGACGCGATCATCCTCAACTGTGAATCAAAGTCCCTCAATCATCAATGGTACACCATCCAAGAGGTCGTGTCCAAGTATTGCGGGCACTTGAAGCATCTCATCGCATGGTGGCCAAGCGGTGCACAAATCACGGAGCAAGTAAGTTGATCACTAGCCGGATGTGCTTAGTTTTGTTTCTCACTAGCCGGATATGCATTGTTGACAATGCTTCACCTTGTAGCCCTCTCGTGATTGTTAGGTGTACAAGAAGTTGGAGAAGAACTTCATCGTCATGCATTGGTGTATGAACTAGGGCTTTGGCTCAACACCTGCTGTCTTTCTTGCCCATCCTTTTGTGGTATTACTGTATCCGTATTGAAGAGATGCGACAAAGTATTCGGATCATTGTGCAATGTCCTAATCAAATGCCTAGTGGCATGATCAAAGCCGATGATCGTAAGCTATGTCCTCCATCACGATCTCGAATGAAACTATCCATGGCACATCTCAGTCGTCGGCTGTGTGTCAAGTCCATCAATTCCAAAGGAGTGGTTTGTTTGCTTCACTTCACTTTACGATACTGTTCCATTGCTTCTGTGCAGTAAGAAGATCGGTCACACCCTCTTTAGAGGTTCTAGGCCCTGCCTATTGAGTCATCTACCACAGAAACAGAGTCTCGTGATGATCCTGGTACAAAAGGTTCGTCAGGCCCGCATTCAGAGACTTCTGCCTCAGACTCATATCCATAAAGATATTCTCTCGCTTTCTAGCTGTACCCTTCTTCACACCCACCACGGAGGTTAGAGATTTCCCGTTATCAACATTGTCCAGGCAGGACTCTATTTTTAGAATGCTTCTATAGTAGGGGTTATGTCCCCCTTTCCTAGTGAGAGCAATACGCAATGCTGCTACGAATAGAGATAGTGCCCTATCCACTGCAAAATGGTACGCTGCTTCAACCACACGGTATGGCTCCCTCATTTCAAACCAAGCTGTAGACCGAGTAGGAAACAGCTAAAGGTTCCGGTCCAAAGGTAAGAAGATCCGTTGGTTGGAAATCCGTATCAATTGTTACTGGTTCTCCCGTTCTTGGTACTGTGTCATGTGACTCTAAAGCCCCAACTAGGCTAGATCGAGATCTTGGTCCTTGCTAGGCTTACAGAAGAAACAGAAATGTTTTCCTTTCTTTCGCATTTGATTTGCATGCCCCCTGTAGATTTGACCCGGAGCCAATGCCAGTCTTTTTTGCGATCAAATGCACTCTTCTCCACTAGCAGGTTTACTGCTTTCTATTTGCACTTTTGTATTAAGTTTCCTTATATATACGATTTTTTCTTATTTTCTAGCCGATCGGGGTCTCCAAAGTAAGCAAAAAAAGGAGTATTGACAGCCATCTTATGTTGTTTGTCGGGATTCATTCTAACCAGAGTGAGCTCACGGACCACCTTCGAAACTTGAAGAAGAAGCTGTTTCGACATCTACTTTATCCCAAGTGCAATAATGCTCCAAGTACGGGTTTTCGAATTCATTCCTCGCTGACCGCGCGTCATCTTCAGTTGATCCCTCCTACCTTATGAGCCCTTACGAAATGCCATTTTGAATGATGGACAAATCATGGGTGTCGGCGGTCTAGTCAGAGCATTTTGGAGCGCCTGAGCAGGCAAAGTAGGTTGACCCGTCCCGAGGGGGAGGGAACAAACGGGCAATTGAACACCATAGGGCACAAACGAATCGCCAGTAACGACCTGTATATATCAGGCAAGAGGTGCTACTCCGACCCGGAATCCTGCGTGATGGTTGGTCACCTTACCAATAATCTTCTTAATGTTGGAGAAAATGAGGATCATTGACTTAAATTGGAATTGATACCTAGAAAACTTGGTTCTAGCTTGCCACCCCAGAAGGCAACGTATACACAAGTATAGACTATAGGTAACACTGTAGGGTACAGCCTTGGGTAGTCTTAGGGTTTTCCAAGATATGATATGATCGGGTTATTTATTAGAATTGGAAATAGCTAGACGAATAAGTAGGCTTTAAAAGGACGAATAAAGTAGGCCTTCTAACTCAAAGTACTCCAGCTTAAGGAAAGACATGCAACATTGATGATCAACGTATGGAATTTCCGTTATTCCGTTCCGGGAAAACACTTGTTTTTTCACGTTTTTCCTTCGCTGTTCTTTCCTGGATTTTTTGTTGATGATTCTTCCCCTTAAAAAAAGCTTTTCCCTATAAAAAATATGTGGCCCTTTTCTTTCCCGAAAAGGCATTCATTGTTCGTTCTGTGCGGGTAGCCGGGCCCCCTAGAATTCAAGTGCTTCTTATCGATTCAATACGCCCTTAACGGATCCCCGTGCTTTATCTCCATTGGGTGGAGCAAGACCCTTGTCCTATCTTTTCTTTACAGAGCAATAGAAATGATGGTTGCCCCTCGCTGCACTGACCAATGATATCTCAGAAGAGAGAAAGACTTCTATAACCTGCCAATGATATCTAGTGGGCACTACGAACTCCAGGCATACTGTACTTGACCACCCTACTTTGCTTTGTCCCTATTAGGCGAAATCAATACTTACTTTCAATTGGTAGAGAGGAAGAAGAGAACTGACACTAGTAATAGGTTGATGACTTCTCTTAACAGAACTGACACTAGTAATAGGTTGATGACTTCTCTGACTTCAGAGACTCCCGAGAGCCAAAAGTATTAAAGGAATGGCCATAGGAATGGGCGCATCATGACATCGTAATCTGTCTCGCCCATTTGTTGAAGTTGAATGGGAAACCGAAGTGGAACCTTTTCATAGCTAAGACTGCCGCCCAAGCCACCAAGAAATAAATTGGTGATCCTACTGACCCAACCCAAGAATCTCGGAAGAAGATTAGAAGATTTTTACGGGGGAACAAGTGGGAGGAAGAGAGGGCGAAGCGAGAAGGTGCGACGATTGAGTTGACGGAGAGGTTCGAGGACATCTTGGCAAAGAAGGAGGAGGCATGCGTGAAGCGCTCGGACCTCAAGGAGGAGAAAAAGGCAGAGAGGTTCAAATTGTTGATGGAGGCGATGGACAAGAAGCACAAGCTCGAAGAGAGGAGGGCCATGATCGAAGAGAGGAAGGCCGCGCTCAAGGAAAGGAAGTTCAAATTTGAATAATTAATACAACAACAAATTGTTCAAATCACACACAAATAAGTTTGATATTTATTAATTTTAAATGGGAGTCTATCTCCCATAGAGTTGCCACTGATGCTCAACAATATAATCACGAAGTTGGTAGTGTGAAGCATTGTTGTCAATCTTCCGGTAGGTGTCAAGAAATGCATTATCTCATTTCCGTCCCTGGCAGGCTTCACACGGCTACCAACATTATCATGAAAAAACTCTAAGTTCAAATCCCTCTCATCCTCAATGATCATGTTGTCTAAAATTACACATGCAGTCATGATGTTTCTGAGGGATTTGTTATCCCATAAGCGAGCGGGACCTCGAACAATGGCAAACCGAGCTTGCAACACATCAAATGCCCTCCAATATCCTTTCGGCATGCTTCTTGTGCTTCGGCAAAAAAATGTACTTCATGGTTTTGGGTTCACTAATTGTCTTCACAAATGTTGACCATGAAAATAAATATTGTCGGCAAGATAGTACCCCATGGTATAGTCATGGCCATTAAAGATATAGTTGCAAGCCCAAGCTTTCCCACTAGCTAGCTAAGCAAAAAGATGAGATCGCTGCCAAGACATTGGTATCACTGAGAGAACCCGGCTAATCAAAGAAGCAATGCCCAAATCCATAAATCGCGTGAAGCCACGGCTTCAAGCACAATGGTAGGTTTACACTTGTGGCCGGTGTATTGCCCTGCCAAAGCCACTAGGCAATTCTTCCACCTCCAATGCATGCAAGCAATACTCTCAAGCATGCCCAACCATCCCCTTTCTTCGTTCATCGACATCAACTTCTTGGTGTCCTCCTTGGAGACTGAAGATACTCTGCGCCAAAAACCTGGATCATTGTCTTCGCAAACACCCGCACAGATTTGATGGTGGTACCTTCTCCAATGCGAAGATATTCATCGGTATAGTTGGCGGGAACGCCATATGGAATCACTCTCATCACCGTCGATATTTTTTGATATGCACTAAACCCAAGCAAACCGGCGGCATTCCTCCAGCGAGTTAAAAAATGACGAATTTGCTCGCAAGCTTCAACGATGCGAATGAAAAGAGACCTAAGCATTTGATGTCGCCTACGGAAAAGGTGAGACGGATATGTTGGTACCTCGGCGAAGTAGTCCTTCATGAGCCTCTTGTCGCCAAGAGCTCGGTTGCATGAAATGCAAAGCTGGCCAACCGTGGATCCGCAACGATTTCTCTTCGGGCCCTTTTCAAATTTGCCCATTAGATGCAACAACACTAGGTTGTACACATCAATCATCTCCTCTATGTCAGAATCATCTGATGAAGAGGATGATGAAGAACACCAAGCATCCATCTAAAAAATGCACGCCTACGATTTTTCCTAAATCTCGCCAGTCGAAATTGAATCAACAAATTGCATTGAACTTACCTTCCCCGGATGCAACTCCGCCAGCCGGAATCAAGTGAGCAACCCCTTTCTTCTCACACGTCTACTGGAGCAAATCGGCCAAACCCCTTCTTCACCACGGCCCCAAAGTAGTGGCACCGGCGCGCGTCCGTCCCTCGCGCGATTCCGAGGCTCACCGGCGTCGAAACCAACGGGATCCACTACAAGGTCGCGCGCCAAGTTCGGGGGCAGATCCATGACACCGACGGCGGCCGCTCGCTCGCGGGAAAAATTGAGCACCCTTGACCTCCAAAATTGGCGGAGAAGATGCGCCGGGGCAGGGAAGCTCCTAGATGGCACGGGTAGCCGGGGGCAGCAACAGACGGTGGGGAGATGCGGCGGCGGCGGCAGGAGGGGAGAGAGAGGGTGCACGAGCTGAAACTTCCTTCAGGCCAAGTAACGGGAGAGATACGGAAACCGACAAAAAAGAAAGAAAGAGAAACCGTATATGGCGGACTCGGCCCTGACTTTGCAAGATCCGGAAAAATATTTAGCCAGAAGGCCGATTTTACCGGATCAGTTCCGGGCGGAAAAAACATCAACGTTCACTGCATCGACGGTTATTTCAACGGATGGGCTGTTTTAAAGATATAGGCTGAAGATGCTCTTATGCACTTTTGGAGTTTTGGTTGCTCCTCTCGGCCAGAAAGGGCTCAACACGTGCCGCGCACCTCCTCTGCTCTGATTAAAGGAGCAGATATTTATTCACTTTTGGTTGCTCCTCTCAGCCAGAGAGGGATCGACACGTTCGGCGCACCTCCTCGGCTCTGTAGCAGTAGCAGCACTGCAGCAGCGCGAGGAAGGCAGGAGCTATAATACATTTACTACGATGTCTTGTGCCCCGGCCTTTCAATATCGTCTGTTGGCACAGTACTGCTAGGTTCTCATTCGTCATTTCCTGGCTTGCTCAGTCGTAGCTGAGGGTCGAGGGAAGCACTTTTCCATGCTCGTACGTACGTAGTAGTAGCTAGCCTCCAAAGGAGCAGTACCATGCGATGCCCGTGCCCTGGGCCTTTCGATATCTTGGCTGGTCATTTTCTGCATATAAAAAAAGCTCTTGGCTAGTCTAACTATTGGGGTCCGGTAAGAGATAACTTGTGCTCCAGCAATCAAGGTGCTCCCGTCTTCCTGCGCAAAAATAGATAAATACATTCAAAGTGCATAGAAAATCCAAAACAAATATGGACAGATCGATGATGCAATCATCTATGCTTGTTCAAAATTTGAGCTTCAACAAAAGCTTGTGCAAAGATTAAAAGAAAAGGAAGAGAACCGGCTTGCAAAATGGAGCTGATGCAATGTTCACATGTCAAATCCACACATGCATTTCTGTTAACCGGTTCGAAATTCGCAACCTGCACCAATTTACATGCCGAATTCTATTATCTTCTTAATTATTATCATTGTTTTTCAACCTCAATTAGTTACGAGTGTAGCATCATCTACCCATCCATATTTTTATCTGAATTATTCATGTAATTGTGGATGTATTTTTCATTTTGGAAAATTTAGGTCCATGCCACTATCCAGTTTCGATATACAATGGTTGTCATTTAAATTGCATGAATTGTCATTGTGCCACAAGCCCATGCACGCCATCTCCGCGACTTGTTGTCGGGTCAGGCCTCGTTGCCATCTCATTTAGACCAGAAGATTCCGAAGTTGGCAGGAAGTTGGCCCAAAGGATAATCTCAATTCCAGCCCCACAAAGGAGGGGACACAAAACTCAAGTTTTTCAATGAAATCTTATCGAGCCAAGCTTCCTTGGACTGAATGCCCGAGGAAGTACATCGACATTAGGAAAGCCGAGGAGCCATATTCCCGTCGCCGCTATGCCAACTTCATCAACGACAAAGAACTTGAAGACCCTATGGGACACGGCCGGACACATAGATTCATGGTCGCCCACCCTCCCACCACCATAGCGGTTGGCAGAGAGCACGCGACCTGTGGTGGCGGGTCGAGGAGAAATGTTGATCTAATGGCCACGCTTCATACACCCTCTCCTCGATAGATGGAAATCCCTGCATATACATCACGTGCATACTCTTTACCACATGCTTTCACAGCATGTTTAATATATCTGGGATTTCAAACAGATCTCACTAGATTCTTAACAAGAAAAGAAAAAAACTAAACATGTCATCTTTGAAATTGAAATTCTATGAATAGTCCATGCATTGAGAATGACCACGGCACCTTTTCCAACTCTGCGAAAAATCACCGCGCGTTGTTTGCAGATTTTACAACGGAACTGCTATCGAAGGCGTGGGCCCAGGCATGAAAATTTGACAACAAAACAATTATTTGGCGACACGTTGCTGCCTGCGTAGTCCGGTCACAGCACGATTAATGCTGGATGGAACCTCCGCATGGTTCTTTGTCTAGTGACTCAGTTTGAGGGACTGTCATGTGCAGCTCAAACGGGGGCACTGTTCATGCATTTTATTGAGGCGTGAACAATAAGCAGGCGACACGTCGCTCCCTTGTTAGTCCGGTCACATCACAGACAATATTGGATGGGTCCTCGGTATGGATCCTTGTCATATGCAGCTCAAACTGGGCACTATTCATGCAACAGTGCATGCAACTTGGCATCCTAGGATAGTAGGATAGCAGGATATGGTGTGTTGCAGTATTGATGGATAGACTCCGAGGGATAAGCTCTCGTGGAAATCCACTGCAATCGCAACACTTAGGGCCTCTTTTGGTTTGTAGGAATTTTATAGAAATGATATAGGATAGGATTTGCAAAGGAAAAGTTCTTTTGAAGCCCTTTGGTTTATAGGAATGAATTCTTATTCCTATATAGGATAGGAATCAATCATTTACATTTTGAAGGAAAAAACATTAACTTAAACTAAATAGAAAAGTTCCTATCCTATGCATCAAATGACATATCTTTCTCTATAGGAATTGAGATGCATGTCATCTCACTTTCTATTCCTATAACATTATATCCCATGAACCAAATGAGGCCTAATTGTTGGTGTTCTCGATGAGGGAGTGCATGCCATGTCGGTCCATCGGTGATGGGCCAGGCTTAGGACCCTCTAAAGATTGATGATGTGGCCTTGCTAGCTTTGGCCCTCGATGCGATCAAGATGAAGATTTTCTGAAGACTTAGCGCTCACTTCAAGCGTATTTTAACCTACATGCTTATCTCTACTATTGTAACCGTCCATTTGTAATCCCTATTTACCCCCAACGTCTATATAAGTCGTGGGGTTTAGTCTGTAGAGGCTCAGAGGCAATGCATATTCGCAAGGTTTAGAGCTTGGGAAAACTTATCATAATCAATACAAGAAGCAGGACGTAGGGTTTTACCTCATCAAGATGGCACATACCTGGGTAAAACACCGTGTCCCTACTATCCCTGTTATCATCTAGGTCTAATCATCATGCTTGGGACCTCCTACTCGAGATCTCCCGGTTTTAGCACCGACATTGGTGGCCCATGTAGGTCCCGCCAGGTGATCGTACGAGCATGATGGCAGATTTGCGGATCGATGATGACATCGGCTATAGGGACATCTTCGTCCCCGGCGAGCTCTTTGTCTTCGGCAACATCATATGGCGTACCGACACGACTCGCCATCTAGGCCAGATAGAGGATTCTCCCCTGGACCAAGCCATCTGGCTCAGCAATCCGGAAAATGTCGTGGATTCACGCGACAAGCTCACCTCCCCAGGCTAGATGTCAGATCGGCCCAAACATATCATCGCCTAATCCCCGAGTTTGATCCTGGAGCAGGCCCTCGGTATAGCTGCACTCACGGATCTAGCTTCGAGCTCGGATCCGAGCACTTGAGCCTGCCTGATCGGAACCCCGAGGTGACACTACTAGGAAAAAGCTTATACACAGACACTTATCAGCAACACTTGTTAAAGCAAAGCGCTACTGCAACGTAGCAGTAGCGCGTGTCTAAACAGCACGCTACTACCACAAAGTTAGCAGTAGCGTGTGCCCCATAAAACGCGTTTCTACTATGATGACTAAACCATTGCTACCATGCTTGGTATAGTAGCAATGCACTTCTACAAACCGCGCTACTGCTAAAAAAATAGTAGCAGCGCGTTTTAAGGCGACAATGCTGCAACTAACAAAAGGAAAAAAAAGGAAAAAAGGAAATGAAAAAGGAATAGGAACATTAAAGAAAAAGAAAAAAATGAAAGCAATAGCAGCAGCGTGTTTTTATGAAAACGTTGTAGCTACTTTACCTATATCGCGTTTTCCCGACACGCGCTATACCTAACTTATCTATAGCAGTAGCGCGTTCCAGCAAAAAAACGCTATAGCTAAGTAGATATAGCGCATGTTTTGTAAAAGCACTACTACTAACTTTGACTTATCGCTTCGCGGGCGTTCCTCCTTCCCCCAATTCCCCATTCTTGTCGCCAGACCCAACCTCTCCCTCCTCGCCGCCCCTCCTCCCTTGTCTCCCTGCCTTCATCGCCGCTAGAGCAGCCACCGGAGCCGCACGCCATCGCCGCCACCGAAGCCGCGCGCGCGCGGAGCCGCCCTCGTTCGCTCCTCACCGCCCCTGCTCCCTCATCGCCCCTGCTCCATCGCCGCGAAAGCTGTCGTCCCCGTCACCGGAGCCCCTGCTCTCTCGTCGCCCCTGCTACCCTCGTCCGCTCCTCGCCGCCCCTGCTCCCTCGTTGTCCTTCCTCTTTGTAAGCCCCACCCCTCCCTCTAGGTTAATTAACTTAGGTGAATTTAGTTCATTAGGTTAACTAAGTGAACTAGCTAGGTTAATTTAGGTAAACTAACTAGTTTAGGTAACTAAGTGAACTAGCTAGATTAATTTGGTTTACTAACTAGGTTAATTAGATGTTTTTAGATGTTTGGTTAACTAACTAGGTTAGGTAACTAAGTAGATGTTAATTTGGTTAGGGCAGTAGTGGTACTGTTAAATATATGATTTTTAGTTAGGGAAGTAGGTTAGGTAACTAAGTAGATGTTGATTAGGTCAGGTAACTAAGTAGATGTTAATTTAGGTTAATTTGGTTAACTAACTAGGTTAGGTAACTAAGTAGATGTAAATTAGGTTTGGGCAGTAGTGGTACTAGTAGATGTTAATTAGATGTTTTTTAGTTAGGGATGTAGGGTTTTACTAGGTTAATTAGGTGAAGTTAAATGAATGACCTAAATGAATGAAATTAGTAGCTTAAGTAGTTGTAGATGCTTAAGTAGCTAGCTAGGGTTCATCTAATTAGTTAGTACTTCTAGATTCTTAAGTACTAGGGTAGTAGGGTTAGGGCAGTAGGGTTTAACTAGATGTTAATTAGGGTAGTAGAGTTTAGTTTAGAGAAAAAATTTAGTATAAAAATATAAATTTCTAGAATGCGCTGCTCATGTTTATGCTAGGAGATTTGTGTAGATTTTCTTGAAGTGTCAAACACTAGGAGATGCAAATTTGAAGTGGTCATGTTATATGCAAATTCCTCAATACTGTTTGCTCATTTTTATCTACTGTTGTGCCCAAGTGGCCTTTTGTTGTTTCCAGGGAATGAAGCCGAGTGGACTATGTTTTGCCGGAATGTTGATTCATTTCTGCTCCGACAAATTTTAGGTGCTCGATTTGTCCACTTTTTAGCAAAGGTCATACCGAAATTTTTCGTGAATTTCAGGATGACTTGTGCTACAAACTAGGACATATCGAGTGCCCATGATTTGCCGCACTGGGAAGAAATCGACGTTCCTGCAAAACATAGGCCTTTTTTATGTCATTATTCATTTTATTAGGTCTAGAATTAATTGACTAGATTTAATCGTAGGAAACATGGCTAGCAATGATGAAGGACAGGGTTCTGGTGATTATGACAACGTCTACCTAGCGGCAGACGGATTTTTGAACCTTGCCGACGATCAACAATTGTTGTTGCTGGGCCCACCTGTCACATCTGAGACCGACATCGAGACCGGCACCGAGACTGGCGCCGAGACCGGCACCAAGACTGGCGCCGAGACCGGCAAAGCCATAGAACCGAAACCAAAGAGGAGATGTCGACGTCCAAACCAGCTCCTCACTACTAGACTAGTGGTCACGGAGGTGGACGACGGTAATTTTGAGCCGAAACTACCTGTGGAAGCGCGCTCCTGCTTCGGCAATCAAATAGGTTGCTATGATCGAGCCGCCTCCGCAGCCTCGGGTTCAAGACCGTATACCTGTCCGCAGTCTCGGTGCGGCGAAATACCATAACCCGGCGAACCAATCCTACCTAAGGCATTGGTAGAGGTCATACACGGTGATCTAGGGAGACTTCATGACGATGTGTTGCGCGATGTGCTGCGGTGAGAGAAAAGCCTAATTGCCTCGGAAAATCCAGAATACCCACTCTACGTGGTTAACGTGTTGTGACAAAGGTTGTACGTCAACACATTCCCTGTGGTGAAGTTCTTCCTTCGATTCGATTACATCTTCGACATGTTTCACTTGAAGAAGATGGATTTTACATTTGTCCGCCTTTATGCCTTGTATATGAACAATATCAACGGGATTGTGCAGATACCTTATATCTATATCGCTGAACCGTACTGCATGCATGAGGGTTTCTTGACAATTTGTGCAGAGCACCGTGAATATGCGAGGGACTACATCATCGATTTCATGGTCGCTAATAAGGACAAGGAGACGATTCTCGTGCCTTATCATCCCCTGTAAGTCATCCGCGTGGATATCCTTGCTTCGATTTCAATCATTCATTTGCACGGTGGACGCTAATTAATTTGAGGTGTACTTATTTTGCGCAGCCATGGGCGTGCCGTCCTCATCATCCTTTACCCCCGATACTACCACGCTCTTTACTTGGACTCGTCGAAGAACATGAACAAAAATGATTACACCCACATCAAGTCTGTTCTCGATAGTGCTATCTTTTTGTACGGCGTACCGGGTGGAGAGATCAAGACCAAGTAGAAGAGGAACGACAGGCCCACCTTCAGCCATAAGACCGACTTCTGCTGCATCCAGCAACCGAGTGATACTCTTAGTGATGGATTCTATGTCCTACACCACATGATGGAATACAGACGGGATCAACAGAACCTTCGCATGTCACCTACATCCGCGGATGCCGATATTCTGCAATGGGCAAAGAACGTAGGAGATATCGAGGATCATTGACTTTGAGCTGAGTTCTATCACATCCAGCGTGAACTTGCCCAAATCATCATGAAGGAGGTCCTCGAAAAAACAGGGATGTTCTACGAGGAAAGGCAAATGTCGTGGGAAGACGTCCGAACACGCGTATCCACTCAGCGTCTCGACCTAAAGTCTTTCACTAAGCTCGGGGACTATCTCCCTGACTTAGATGGATGGTACGACATGTTTGAGTGATTGCCGATATAAGACAATGTGTCCATTTAGTCCATACTTTCTATATAATGAAACTTTGAGTTATGCACGATGAAACTTTATTTGTGATGTAATTAAACCGTCCTCGTCGACTAGCAAAGATCGCTCTAGTTAGGGCATTTTGGGTATGATGAACTTTGTTATTTATGCTTATGATATGTTGCTTCTATTTTTGCCAAGTCTGTCTCTTTCTGTTGCTCAACTATATATGTTGCATATCATCGACTCATGTGACGATGCAGGTGCATGGATCATCGATGGTGAAGAAGTGCTATGCTAGGAGTATACGACAAGTGGCCGGAGTGTCAGGCCTAGGTGTACCGGTTTCTAGTTTCTGAGCGATTGCCAGTAGTTAGTTTAGGTTCATGCTAGTGCGAGAGAGGGATACGAACTCATGTACTGCATATTTCCGCTCTCACTCATAGTGATAGCTCCTCTTGCGTATATCATTTTTTAGATGGATGGCGATGTAGTTGCAAGTAATCGAGACTTGTATCGCTATTTTCGAGATGATGACGAGAGACCATTTTGTGTTGGACGATGATTATGATGATGACATGATTTGATGCTATGATTACATTTTTATGTGTATGATATGCTAAAGATTATTGTATAAAGCCTATTCAAATACAAAACAAATATGCAGAAAAAACAAAAACTAATAAAACTAAGAGTAGCGAGGGGAGTAAAGTTAGCAGTAGCGCGCTCTTACCAGTAGCGCACCCTAGTTAAATGCGCTGCAGGTATTAGCAGTAGCGTGTTGCACTAAAGCTCGTTGCTGCTAGCCATGCATAGCAGTAGCGTGGGTCAACACGCGCTACTGATACATGTTAGCTGTAGCACCGTACCAGTAGCGCGGGGCCCCGTGCTACTGATACACCTAATACTGAAAGTGCAACTATCCCTAGGTGGTTTTGGTAATTCCTAACAACATATAGCTCATTGAGCTAACACTATTTCAAGATAAATATTTCAGGAAAAGCTCAATGAATGGCATGGCATGGATGAGAAAAGTGGACCCCTCAAAATGCTAAGGATAAAAGGATTGGCTCAAGCTCAAAGCTCAAGACTCTACATTTTATATTTTAGTGATCCAAGATCACATTGAGTCTATAGGAAAAGCCAATACTATCAAGGAGGGATGAGGTGTTGCTTAATGAGGTTCTTGCTTCATAGTGCTTAGTGATATGCTCCAAAACCCTCAACTACTTTCCCACATCCACATATGACATAAACCAAAAATCAAACTCGGCCCCACCGATTCTTTCTATCCGGTGCCACCGAGTTCAGATGTCATAGCCACTGCCACAAACCCTAGGCAAATCGGTTTCACCGATAGGGATCTCGGTCTCACCAAGATGGGATTGTAATCTCTCTGTTTTCCTTCGTAACGTTTCAGTACCACCGAGATGAGCAATCGGTCCCACCAAGATTACAATGTAAACTCTATGTTTCCCTTTCGTAACATTTTGGTCCCACCGAAATGAGCGAACCGGTCCCACCGAGTTTACCTGACCAACTCTCTGGTTAGCTTATTACTAAAATCGGTCTCACCGAGTTTGTCTAATCGGTCTCACCGAGATTAGTTATGCCCTAACCCTAACCATATCGGTCCTACCGAGTTGCATGTCGGTCCCACCGAAAACCCGAACGGTCACTAGGTTTACTGAATCGGCCAGACCGAGTTTCTTAATTTGGTCCCACCGAGATTGCTAAATTTTGTGTAACGGTTAGATTTTGTGTGGATGCTATATATACCCCTCCACCTCCTCTTCATTCGTGGAGAGAGCCATCAGAACAAACCTACACTTGCAACTTACATTTTCTGAGAGAGAACCACCTACTCATGTGTTGAGACCAAGATATTCCATTCCTACCATATGAATCTTGATCTCTAGCCTTCCCCAAGTTGCTTTCCACTCAAATCTTCTTTCCACCAAATCCAAATCCTGTGTGAGAGAGTTGAGTGTTGGGGAGACTATCATTTGAAGCACAAGAGCAAGGAGTTCATCATCAACACACCATTTGTTACTTCTTGGAGAGTGGTGTCTCCTAGATTGGCTAGGTGTCACTTGGGAGCCTCCGACAAGATTGTGGAGTTGAACCAAGGAGTTTGTAAGGGCAAGGAGATCGCCTACTTCGTGAAGATCTACTGCTAGTGAGGCAAGTCCTTCGTTGGCGACGACCATGGTGGGATAGACAAGGTTGCTTCTTCGTGGACCCTTCTTGGGTGGAGCCCTCCGTGGACTCGCGTAGCCATTACCCTTCGTGGGTTGAAGTCTCCATCAACGTGGATGTACGATAGCACCACCTATCGGAACCACGACTCAAAAAGCACCGTGTCTCCAAATTGTGTTTGATTTCTCCAAACCCTTCCCTTTACATTCTTGCAAGTTGCATGCTTTACTTTCTGCTGCTCATGTACTCTTTGCATGCTTGCTTGAATTGTGTTATGATTGCTTGACTTGTGCTAAGTTTGCTAAAATCTGCCAAAGACTAAAATTGGGAAAAGGTTAAGTTTTTATTTGGTAAAGTAGTCTAATCACCCCCCTCTAGACATACTTCCGATCCTACAAGTGGTATCAGAGCTTTGGTCTCCATTTGCTTTGATTTCCATAGCTTTTGGTGGTCATAACCTTGGTTTCACAACCTAGGAGAGTATGGCATCTAGCGAGGGAAACTACCACCATAGAGGTCCTTACTTTGATGGTACTAATTTTGCTAGTTCGAAGGATAAGATGAAAATGCATATTCTTGGACATAACCCCGCCGTTTGGGCTATTGCATGTATTGGCTTGCAAGGTGAATTCTTTGATGGGAGAGAACCGAACCGTGAAGCTAGCGCGGAAGAGTTGAAGATGCTGCAATACAACGCTCAAGCTTGTGATATACTCTTCAACGGATGGTGCCCCGAAGAATTCAACAAAATTAGCTGTCTTGAGAATGCAAAGAAAATTTGGGACACTTTGATTGACATGCACGAAGGTACTGACTCCGTCAAGGAATCCAAATTGGATGTGCTTCAAAGTCAAGTTGACAAGTTCAAGATGAAGGATGGTGAAGGCGTCGCTGAAATGTACTCTAGGCTTGCTTTCATTACAAATGAGATTGTCGGCTTAGGAAGTGAAGAGATGACCGACAAATTCATCATCAAGAAGATCCTAAGAGCCTTGGATGAAAAATATGATACCGTGTGCACATTGATCCAAATGATGCCCAATTACAAGAATCTCAAGCCAACGGAGGTCATTGGAAGAATTGTTGCTCATGAGATGTCCCTCAAGGATAAGGAGCTGCACAACAAGTCAAGTGGTGCTTACAAAGCCTCATGTGAAGCTCCCACATCATCAAGTGAGAAACAAACCTTCAATGAAGAATTGAGCCTAATGGTGAAGAACTTCAACAAGTTCTACAAGATTAGAAGCAAGGAAAGAAGTTCCAAGTCAAGGTCGTACAATGACAAAAGATCTTCCAGTCAAGAGTGCAATTGTTACAATTTTGGAAGACCCAGACACTACTCCAATGAGTGTACGGCTCCCTACAAAAGAAGAGAAGAATCACCTAAGAGGGGAAGTAAAAGAGAAGAATCACCGCCAAGAGAAAGAAGGAGTAGAGATGATCGTTATGAACGAAGAACATCCCGGGGAAGCAAGGATTCGGAAAGGAAGGACAAGTCATCAAGGAGCTACATAAAACAAAGACATCAAGCTCATGTTGGTGAATCGGTATACGGTTCCGACTCCGACCATCACTCCGAGAGAAGCTATCACTCCGACTCAGAACATACTCCAGATGAAGGTGTTTTCGGACTAGCACTTTTGTCAACCAACTCCTATGACATATTTGATTCACCAAATGAGGGACTTGGAAGATGCTTCATGGCTAAAGGCCCAAAGGTAACACACCCCGAGTATGTTGATTTCAATAGTGATGAAGATGACTTGCTAGGTGATGATGATTTACTTATTGACAACTCTAGTGATGAATACTATGATGAAACATCAATTAATCATGCTAATCAAGATAAAACGAATGACGATGATAAGGAGAAGATTGAGCTCCTAACTAAAGAACCAAACACTCTTAAGTTAGCTCATGAAACTATCTTAGAGGATCATCGAGAACTTTTAAGGACTCATGAAAAGTTACGCTTTGAAAAGCTCAACCTTGAGCAAGAGCATGAGTTCTCAAAGGCAATCAATGATGATCTTCGCAAGAAAAGTTCTTCTTACATTGCCAAGCGTTTACTCTTATCTACTTACATGCCTTAAGTCAAGTCTAGTAACAAGAACAAGAAGGATTCTTCCTCTAGTAGTAACAATGATCATGCTAAATCCAATGTTGTTGCTTCTAGTAGTTCTCTTGACTCCACTAATGATTCTCTTAGCCAAGTTACACTTGAGCAAGAAAATAGCTTATTGAAGGGAATTATAGAGAAAGGTGTTTACAAGAGCCTTGCCGGAAGTAAGCAATTCGAGGAAATTGTACGCAAGCAAGGAAGGCACCGGAAGTACCAAGGTGTTGGTTTTGAATGAAAATTCAATGCCAATGGAGTTGAGTGGGAAGAAGATCAATACCCCAAGACGAAGTTTGTTCCTCAACAAGAGAAGTATGATCCTACTTCCTTCAAAGGGACACAAGCTCAAGATGATCTTCCACCACAAGACCACAAGAAAAAAGGCAAAGATGAACTTCAAGAGGAGATTGATGCATTTGAAGAAGCTCCCAAAGCCTTGGTCAAGTGGGTTCCCAAGACTACGTCAAGTTCTACTTCATCAAGTACGACTACAACCCCAAGGATTCCCATAAAGATGGTGTGGATCCCAAAGAAGAAGAACTAGAGAGTTCTTGAGGGTGACTCCGCCAACATACTTCACTCATATCATTTTGGCAAGGACAAGTGCAATCAACTTCCACATCTTGCACTAGTTCATGGAGTCACAAACCCTCTTGTTGGTAAGACAAGGGACAAGGTAACCTAATGCTTTCATAGACATCATTTTGTGTGTGCATCACTCTATGTCTATGGATATCCTTGTTTGTTCCTTGTGGGACTAACCCGTGTAGGTATTGAAAGTGCAACTCACTCCAAACGATTGCTCCAAAAGATCTACATCAACATTGAGCATCCACATCTTCAACACCTACGTGAAGTCATCATCGACAAAACCCAAGGTTAGTTCATCCCTCTAAAGGGGGATCTCACATCTAGGGGGAGCTTTACTCTAAGAATTGAGTTAAAGCAACTCTAATGGTGTGAACACATTAATGCATTATGTAAAAGTGGTAACCCCACTTGAGCTTAAACAATGAGTATGACCTATGATCAAATGTTCTCATTTGACTCCTAAGTCAATATACTCATATATAGATGACCTAGTCATCGCCAATTGCTTGATAGATGCTAGAATTGGTTGCGCATGCTTTGCCACATATTTCATTTGTCATTTTATTGGTTGAGCATGTTGGTTGCATATTTTACTCATGCGAGGACATCCACTTGTAGTTTTGCTTGTTTGGTTTCTTTTTCTTTTGCCATGTGGATGGACAAGAATGCCTAAGAACCTTCTCTAGCTATCTATGCTTTTATTGTCTCAAACTCTATTCATGCTACATCACAAAGTTTGATCAAGTCAGATTCGAACCACTCTGTGTGAGGAGCACTGGGAGTCCCTGATTCGTCATGGACTTAAACTTCCAAAACTTCTTTATGTGTTTCAGTCTGACCGATTCTCCATTTCGGTCATACCGAGATCACTGAGTCGATCTAGGTTTTCAATCTCGGTGCAACCGATTTGAACATTTTGGTCACACCGAGTTGCAGTAACTGCTTGCAGTAATGCATCTCGGTGCCACTGAGTTGTTCCACTCAGTCACACCGACAGGGTAGGGCTATATATCCACAGGCGTATTTTTTGGAAATTTCTCTGAACTCTTCCGCCCGCGCTCAGCCCGCTCTGCCTCCTAGGTCTCCGGATCGTCCTCCTCGTCGCCAGCTGCCTCCCGCCGCTGGTCTCCACCACTGTCAACGGGAATCATCTCCGCCGTTGCCGCCGTAGCAAGTCCATCGCTGAACTAGGGTATGGACTTGATCCTTGTGCTAATCTCACTCCGATTCCTAGCACATTGTTTTTGCCACGTATCTTGCCACGATTGAGATCATCTTATCCAGTCAAAACGTTCCGTAGATTAGGTTTGGATTGAAAATTTAGGGTTAGGTTTCCGCCGAAACCATCTCGGACCCACCAAGTTGTAGAAATCAGTTCCACCGATTTGGCCAAGGCCATTGCACATGTGATTCTCGGTCTTACCGAGAATTGCAAATCGGTGTGACCGAGTTCAGGACTTTGTGAAACCCTAGCAGTCTCGGTCCCACCAAACTGTGACTCGATCTGACCGAGTTCACTAGTTTAGGTTCCTAAAGCTGCTTTGGTATCACCGAGTTTACAAATCGGTTGATCCAAAATGCTTTCTGTGGAAAACTAAAACTAAGTTTTTAACTCATTCTTTTGCAAAAACCTCTGTATTTTGTGATGCTCATCACCTCTATCTCATCTATATCTATTCACAGGGTCAGCTGTCAGTGTTTGCAACATGTTTGATCAGAGTGACAGCCAAAACAGAGAAGAGGAGCAGGTTCACTTGAGTGAGGGTAGTAGTCCCTCCAGTTCCTCAGATGAGGGCAGCAGGAGCAGCCCAAGCAACTTACCCAAAGCTGCCACCAGGAACAGAAAGAAGAAAACCTCATATTCTGAGGATGAAGACTATGTGGCACAAGAGGATGAAGCCACATCCATAAAGGTATTCAAGAAGGAATATGGCACACCTGCAGCCACCAAGCCTGGATTGAACAGGAAAATCCCGGCCAAAAGGACTCCTATGCTGAAGGTCAGAGGATCAACTAAAGAAACTGAGAAATCTGATCGCAAAGAGCCAGAAGTGACTGAGTAGAAGGGGAATGAAAGGGTCAAGAAGAGCATGGCCAGGGTTGTTGGAAAGCCTTCCATGATGGAAGAAGAAGAAGAGGTTGTTGCACCAGCACCTAAAGCTCAGAAGCTTATGGGTGATGCCATCAGGTCAGGCGCTGCTTCATCAAAGCCCAAAGAAGCACCCAAGGCAGCTTCAAAGCCCAAGACTGCACCTAAGAGGAATACTAGGAATATTCCAGCTGCTGAGAAGAACAGGGCCCCAGTGCCTGAAGTTGTTGCTGAAGAAGAAGATGATGAAGAACATGTCTTGAGAAAGTTGAAGCCTAAAATTCCAGATCATAATGATGCTCATCCTGTAGCTAAGAATATGAAGCTGAGAAAGGATGTAGGACTCAGACAGTGGAGGTTGACTGATCCCTATGCATTCAGGAGGAGAACTGTTGTGGACTACAGGTTCCATACAAAGGAACAACATGATTTCTGTGACACAGTGCTGCTGGACAAGAAGCCAATTGTCTATGATATGAGATGGGTGGACTGGAAATATATCAAGGAGAATGAAGAACACTATCCTGGTGTGTATGACAGTTTCAAGGGTTGTGGAGTGGATGACTTTGTTGGGCAGAAGCTCACAAAGTGGAATGATGAGCTTATAATGCAGTTCTACTCCACAGTACACTTCTATCCAGGTGGGAAGATAGTATGGATGTCTGAAGGTACTAGGTACCAATCAACTATTGAAGAATGGGCTAATATCATCAGTGCACCTAAGGAGAAAGAGGATGACTTAGATGTCTATGCCAAGAAGAAGATGCATCACAACTCTATGGCACATATGTACAAGGAGATCCCAGATGCTGCTATTGAAACACACAAGTTTGGATCAGTACATTACCTTCTATCAGGACTGCCAACCATCAACTAGATCCTCAGGCACACTCTTTTGCCTAAGTCAGGAGATCACAACATGATCAGAGGCCATGCTATCAATCTACTTCACTTATTTGATGTGCCTCAAAAGTTCAAGGTCATGAGCCTCATAGTGGAAACTATCAAGAGGACATCTGCTGACCAGAAGAGAAGTTGTGGGTATGCCCCACAGATCCAGGAGCTAATTAATTCCAAGATGGGCACAGACACATACTTGTTGGACAAGGAACACATGCCTATCTATCCAGATTTTGAGGAAAACCAAGTGGTTATGGATGAAGATGAACCATCTTATTTGCAAGCACAAGCAAAGAAGGAGAAGGCAAGGACTGAGAAGGCTGCCAAGATGCCAACCATTGATGAGGCATCTGAGTACTTCCTGAAGAGCAAGCAAGATCAGCTTGGCTACTTGATTGCATCCACTCTGAGGATTGAGAAGGGGTTTGCCACCCTGACTCAAAACCAGGAGAGCCTGGAGAAGATCATGGAGCAGAAGTTCTATGACATGGATGGGAAGGTAACTGAGATCCAGTCTGTTGTTGAGAAACTCCAAGATGACATGCAGGAGAGGAAGGGCAAGACAACCACTAAGGCATTTGCTAGAGTGCCCAGAGCTCAGAGAGAAGCTGCAGTGCCAGTAACAGACACAAGAGCAACTTCATCTGCACCAACTACAGCTTCAGTGCCACCAGCTCCAACACCTACTCCACAAGCTCCAACTTCATCAACTGATGCCTTCGTCCTTGGAGTCATTTCTACACCACCACATCAAGACCAAGCCTGAGAGTCGATTTAGTACTATGCATTTTCTATGAACCTTTTGGTAACTTGTTGACAAAGGGGGAGAAAAATGTATAGATCATAGGCTTTGAGAGAGAGTGTTTGCTTTTGTTCTCTCTTGTTTTGCTGGTTGAACTTTGCTGCTTGTTTGATATACTTTATGCCTATGTGATATTTGGATGATCATATGTTTGATCATTTGCTACATTAATTCTTGTTGGATGACATTATCCTTTTATCTCTATATGATCATTCACTTTGCTTGGTGATGAGTGCATGTATTTTAATTATTATCATTTTGAGCACTCCAACAAGATGTATGTGACATGGGAGAGTAACTCATGATCCTAACTCATTGTGCATTTGCAGTCCAAAGCAAATCTTAAACTATGCACAAATCTAGGGGGAGCTCTCACATTTCACATACTTCTCAAAGCGACAATGTTTTTTCAATCTTATTATCATTTGTCAAAGCTTTGATCTATATGTTGTCATCAATTACCAAAAAGGGGGAGATTGAAAGTCCAACTATCCCTAGGTGGTTTTGGTAATTCCTAACAACATATAGCTCATTGAGCTAACACTATTTCAAGATAAATATTTGAGGAAAAGCTCAATGAATGGCATGGCATGGATGATAAAAGTGGACCCCACAAAATGCTAAGGACAAAAGAATTGGCTCAAGCTCAAAGCTCAAGACTCTACATTTTATATTTTAGTGATCCAAGATCACATTGAGTCTATAGGAAAAGCCAATACTATCAAGGAGGGATGAGGTGTTGCTTAATGAGGTTCTTGCTTCATAGTGCTTAGTGATATGCTCCAAAACCCTCAACTACTTTCCCACATCCACATATGACCTAAACCAAAAATCAAACTCGGTCCCACCGATTCTTTCTATCCGGCTCCACCGAGTTCAGATGTCATAGCCACTGCCACAAACCCTAGGCAAATCGGTTTCACCGATAGGGATCTCGGTCTCACCCAGATGGGATTGTAATCTCTCTGTTTCCCTTCATAACGTTTCGGTACCACCGAGATGAGCGGACGGTCCCACCGAGATTACAATGTAAACTCTCTGGTTCCCTTTCGTAACATTTCGGTCCCACCGAAATTAGCGAACCGGTCCCACCGAGTTTACCTGACCAACTCTCTGGTTAGCTTATTACCAAAATCGGTCTCACCGAGATTACTTTATGCCCTAACCCTAACCATATCGGTCCTACCGAGTTGCATCTCGGTCCCACCGAAAACCCTAACGGTCACTAGGTTTACTGAATCGGTCAGACCGAGTTTCTTAATTCGGTCCCACCGAGATTGGTAAATTGTGTGTAACGGTTAGATTTTTTGTGGAGGCTATATATACCCCTCCACCTCCTCTTCATTCGTGGAGAGAGCCATCAGAACAAACCTACACTTCCAACTTACATTTTCTGAGAGAGAACCACCTACTCATGCGTTGAGACCAAGATATTCCATTCCTACCATATGAATCTTGATCTCTAGCCTTCCCCAAGTTGCTTTCCACTCAAATCTTCTTTCCACCAAATCCAAATCCTGTGAGAGAGAGTTGAGTGTTTGGGAGACTATCATTTGAAGCACAAGAGCAGGGAGTTCATCATCAACACACCATTTGTTACTTCTTGGAGAGTGGTGTCTCCTAGATTGGCTAGGTGTCACTTGGGAGCCTCCGACAAGATTGTGGAGTTGAACCAAGGAGTTTGTAAGGGCAAGGAGATCGCCTACTTCATGAAGATCTACCACTAGTGAGGCAAGTCCTTCGTGGGCGACGGCCATGGTGGGATAGACAAGATTGCTTCTTCGTGGACCCTTCTTGGGTGGAGCCCTCCGTGGACAAGCACAGTCGTTACCCTTCGTGGGTTGAAGTCTCCATCAAGGTGGATGTACGATAGCACCACCTATCGGAACCACGGCTCAAAAATCACCGTTTCTTCAAATTGCGTTTGATTTCTCCAAACCCTTCCCTTTACATTCTTGCAAGTTGCATGTTTTACTTTCCGCTGCTCATATACTCTTTGCATGCTTGCTTGAATTGTGTTATGATTGCTTGACTTGTGCTAAGTTTGCTGAAATCTGCCAAAGACTAAAATTGGGAAAAAGTTAAGTTTTTATTTGGTCAAGTAGTCTAATCACGCCCCCTCTAGACATACTTCCGATCCTACAAATACGCACGCTACCGCTAATCTTTTCCCTGGTATTGTGACATCCTGCAGCACCCAGTCACAGGTCCCGCTCGGCGTCACCTATCGTCGAAAGATGGGTGAAGCCGACCTTCTTACTTTCAGTGACATGCTGGATCAAACTCAAAACCTCGGGATCTCAAATAGGCCGACCTCGGCCTGTCGTCAGATCGGATTTAGGTCCAAAAATGTGGAATTTATTGAGCCACGCACCACCCACTTAGTCGTCATGATCGAGAATTTAACCAATGTGTTGGACTACGCCTTCGAGGAGGCCATCAATATGGAAGAGGACATCGATGAAATATCATATACATCGTTACCTCTAACATCCAGTTATACCAGGAACTGGGCGGCCACCTCAGCCCATGACGTCTACATGGTAGACACTCCGAAGGACGATAAAAAGGAGGAGATGGGAGGAGCCACCCAAATGCTGACACAGAAGATGCCACAATAAAGGTGCATGCAACGACGATGTTAGCCATGAAGCCATTGATAACGATGTCGCTACCGATAACAGCGATACTCCAGTTTGCGTCGATGACCAAAACGAAGAATATAACGCCGACAATGGTACCACGAACGACACCACACCCAACATGGATGATGAAGATCCCAAGGATGTCAACTATTACCCAAAGTTCGCGGAAGATTTCAGGCTCAGACCAGATGAGCTCGATATACCTGAGAATTGTTAGGTGATCCTATGTTACAGGCCTTTCGCTGACAGCTGCTCAACACCACCAGAAGCATGAAGCTAAAATCCCAAAAGTTTCGAGCCGAGCAGGACATGTTGACGGATAAGTGGACCAAAGTCCTCAATCTAGATCAAGAGCAAGGACAGTTCGCAGGAAATAAGCAGTTTTATCTGGGAAAAAGCCTACTTCCTGAGTTTGACGATGATTTCATTGGAACCCCTCTGTCAAACACGGCTGGGCCCAAGAACACCCCCCTTGAGGCCGAGATAAACTAGCTGGAGGATGTCCCAACTGATGATGTCCTGCACTAGGGGGTCATGTACCAGCCGGAGTAATGTGTGGGTCGGATCACCAGCCCGATAAGGAGGAGGGATTCCGAAGTCTTTCAACGTGCGGCGACCGAAGACTTTGTGTGTACTTCAAGCACATATGATTATCTTCGACATGTAAGTTCCTAGATGGCAACCGACCATGTGTAACCGTAGATACCCTGGAAAATATTTAGCCCTCTGAAAAATATTTAGCCCTCAAGATAGTCGCACATAGAGATTCAGGATTACCAAGCACACGTCACGCTTGTCTGGCTAACAAAGCCAGATTGAAGCAGTGTATATCTCGAAAACTCGTACCTCCTTGGTATTTTAGGAAACACATCTTTCACCACGCCATACAATGTATTCTCTTTCAATTGTCCTCGTCACCCCACCAGAAATGCGACTGTCGAAATCGGGGCTCCGCGTACCCGAATAAGGTTTGAACTCTGGGGCATGAGCGAATGATCTTGCCAAGCTATAACTCGCTGCTCGCCACCTCATGGCCTGGCTTTGTCGAGTTCGAGTGAGTGGGAAGAAGTGGACATGATGATTTAGCCAGGTTCGGGCCACCTTGCGGTGTAAAACCCTACTCCGGCTTTGTGGTGGATTGCCTCATGAGGAGGATGAGCGTGAACTAGTACAAGTGGTGAGCTGCCTCAAGAGATCTCAATGGCAGAAGGATCCCATCCCCTTCTACGGTGAAGACTAACCTATATGTATTTATAGTGGCCTTTGTCCTCTTCCCTCATGGCTTAAGCGGGAAGGGATACCAAAGTGGCCAATTTTGAAGGGAGACAGGAGTACACCGTATCCTGACTAAAGGTGGTCTTTGCCTGCAAAGCTTCTGGTAGTGACGTAGTGGTGGGCTCGGTGATGACCTCTGTCCTGCGGAGCCCGTGCTCCTGGTCTTGCTACATCGTAATGGAAACCTTTGGGGATTCCTTGGGAACCCACGCACACCCCTGCTTTCTTAGCACAGAAGAGGAAACTTCCTGGACTGCGCTCGCTGGCGCCCTTCTGGCCCTGGTCATCATGGCTCACGTCACTGCGCGCCTCACAAGGCGGGGCACCTGCCTAGGGATATCCGCTCCTCGGGAGGCAACCTCGGGAGGCCACTCCCCAGGAGGCCTTGATGTCGTTCTCCTCGCGAGGTGGGGGCCATCGCTAGGGTCTTGCTCATGAAGTCTTGTTGTTGGTCCGCATCGGGTCGTTAGTGGAGCCACACACAGGGTCGTAGGCAGATGAGTCTGGGTACCCCCGTTCTCAGAACCCCGACAATAGTCCCCGGGCCCACGGTGCGCTCGACCTGGCTTTGAGGCGAAGCCAAAGAGCAAAGGGTGGAGCAACGCGGGCCCTAACCGCTTGCGGGCCTTGATGCATGGCGCATAGCCGGATGCAGACGGCCCCACTTGTCCACGCCGCCTCGGCAACTGCCCAGGCTTACCAAAAGCCCGACATGCGTGCTACCCAAAGGCGAAGCGGTGCTGGCTAGCCTTCTTCGATCTCTTATAAGAGGGCAAAGGGGCAAGGCCTTCGCCCCATCTCCATCTTCTTGTCCATTCGTCTCCAGCCCCAGCCGCAGCAGCCATGGCATCCGTAAGGAGGTTCACCGCCGCCGAGAAGGGCAAGGCACCCCAAGTGGGGCCAGAGCTGCCACCTCCTAAGAAGGGGCACAGCCGCCCCTGCATGTCCGCCGCTACGCCTGCAGTGTCGTCCCGGGGGCGAGGGAGCCCTCCATTGGCGGTCTCCACCGACTCTGGCAGCCGTGGGAAGAATCCCACTCGCAGAAGTGGCCACGGAGGTCGTGGCGCTCGTGGCCGGGGGGGGAGGGGTGGGCGGCGGGAATAGGGCGGCCGCCCGTCCTCGACAGCGGTCCCACTCTGCCGACATGGCCCACGAGTTCGTCGTATGGATGGAGAGTCCTCTGAAAGGATCAAGAAGAGGGATCTAGAGGGGGGGTGATTAGACCCTTCACAAGTAAAAGTGGCAGCTTTTAAGTTCTTCAAGTTGAGGTGGAGTTTTAGCACAAATTAAGCATTCACAATACATTTCAAGGAAGCATGACATGAGTATATGCAGTGGAAAGAGTAAAGCATGCTAATTGCAAGAAAGTAAAGGGATGGGATTGGAGTGTGTGATACGTCTCCAACGTATCTATAATTTTTGATTGTTCCATGCTGTTATATTATCATTCTCAGATGTTTTACAATCATTTTATAGTCATTTTATATCATTTTTTGGTACTAACCTATTGGCATAGAGCCCAGTGCCAGTTGCTGTTTTCTGCATGCTTTTACATCACAGGAAATCAATACCAAACGGAGTTCAAAAATAGTGAAACTTTTTGAGGATTTATTTTGGGCCAGAAGACATCCAATGGGCTAGGACAGCACCTCGGGGGATGCTTCGAGGGGAGCACAACCCACCAGGGCACGCCTGGGGGGCCAGGCATGCCCAAGAGGGTTGTGCCCACCTCGGGTGCCCCATGAACTGCTTCTTTGCTCTATAAATACCACAATATTCCAGAAACCCTAGGGAAGTCTACGAAAATCAATTCCAGCTGTCGTAGAGTCTATAAACACCATATCCAATCTACACACCATCTCGGAGGGGTGCATCATGTCCATTGGTGCCTCTCCGATGATGCGTGAGTAGTTCTTTGTAGACCTACGGGTCCGTAGTTTGTAGCTAGATGGCTTCCTATTTCTCTCTCTTGATTATCAATACAATGGTCTCTTGGAGATCCATATGATGTAACTCTTTTTGCGGTGTGTTTGTTGGGATATGATAAACATTGAGTTTATGATCAGATCAATATTTTTATCCATGAAAGTTATTTGAATCTTCTTTGATCTCTTATATGCATGATTGTTTATAGCCTCATATTTATTCTCCGATATTAGGGTTTTGTTTGGCCAACTTGATCTATTTATCTTTCAATGGGAAGAGGTGCTTTGTGATGGGTTCGATCTTACGGTGCTTGATCCTTGTGACAGAAAGGGAAACGACACGTATGTATCGTTGCTATTAAGGATAACAAGATGGGGTCTATTTCTACATAAATAGATCTTGTCTACATCATGTCACCGTTCTTATTGCATTACTCCGTTTCTCCATGAACTTAATACACTAGATGCATGCTGGATAGCGGTTGCTGCGTCTCCAACGTATCTATAATTTTTGATTGTTCCATGCTATTATATTATCCATCTTGGATATTTTAGATGCATTTATATGTTATTTTACATGATTTTTGGGACTAACCTATTAACCTAGAGCCCAGTTCCAGTTTCTATTTTTTCCTTGTTTCTGAGTTCTACAGAAAAGGAATACCAAACGGAGTCCAATTGACTTGCCAATTTACGGAGATTTTTTATGGGCCAGAAGAAGCCCCCGAAGCAAAAGAGTTGGGCCAGAAGAGTCCCGGCTCATCCACGAGGGTGGAGGGCGCGCCCTACCCTCTGGGCGCGCCTCCCTACCTCGTGGTTGACTCGGAGACCCCCTGATTTGAAACCGACACCAAAAATTCTTATAAATACAGAAACCCTCGAAAAGAAACCTAGATCGGGAGTTCCGCCGCTGCAAGCCTCTGTAGCCACCAAAAACCAATCGGCACCTTGCCGGAGGGGGGATCCATCACGGGTGGCCATCTTCATCATCCCGGCGCTCTTCATGACGAGGATGGAGGAGTTCACCCTTGGGGATGAGGGTATGTACTAGTAGCTATGTGTTTGATCTCTCTCTCTCTCTCTCTCTCTCTCTTGCTCGTGTTCTTGATTTGGCACGATCTTGATGTACCGCGAGCTTTGCTATTATAGTTGGATCTTAGTATGTTTGTCCCCCTCTACCTTCTTGTAACAGATTGAGTTTTCCCTTTGAAGTTATCTTATCGGATTAAGTCTTTAAGGAATTGAGAACACTTGAGTATGTCTTGCATGTGCTTATCTATGGTCACAATGGGATATTCATGTGATCTACTTGATGTACGTTTTGGTGATCAACTTGCGGGTTCAGTGACCTTGTGAACTTATGCATAGGGGTTGGCACACGTTTTCGTCTTGACTCTCCGGTAGAAACTTTGGGACACTCTTTGAAGTTCTTTGTGTTGGTTTGAATAGATGAATCTGAGATGGTGTGATGCATATAGTATAATCAAACCCGCGGATACTTGAGGTGACATTGGAGTATCTAGGTGACATTAGGGTTTTGGTTGATGTGTGTCTAAAGGTGTTATTTTACTACGAACTCTAGGCTGTTTGTGACACTTATAGGAATAGCCTAATGGATTGATCGGAAAGAATAACTTTGAGGTGCTTTCGTACCCTACAATAATCTCTTCGTTTGTTCTCCGCTATTAGTGACTTTGGAGTGACTCTTTGTTGCACGTTGAGGGATTGTTATATGATCCAATTATGTTATTATTGTTGAGAGAACTTGCACTAGGGAAAGTATGAACCGTAGGCCTTGTTTCGAAGCATTGCAATACCGTTTGTGCTCACTTTTATCATTAGTTACCTTGCTGTTTTTATATTTTCAGATTAAAAAAACCTATATCTAGCATCCGTATTGCAGTTGTATCACCATCTCTTCGCCGAACTAGTGCACCTATACAATTCACCATTGTATTGGGTGTGTTGGGGACACAAGCGAGTCTTTGTTATTTGGTTGCAGGGTTGCTTGAGAGAGACCATCTTCATCCTACGCCTCCCACGGATTGATAAACCTTAGGTCATTCACTTGAGGGAAATTTGCTACTGTCCTACAAACCTCTACAATTGGAGGCCGAACATCGTCTACAAGAACAAGATTGCGTAGTAGACATCAAACTCTTTTCTGGCGCCGTTGCCGGGGAGCTTAGTGTTTGAAGGTATATCTTTAGATCTTGCAATTGAATCTTTTAGTTTCTTGTTTTATCACTAGTTTAGTTTACAAAAGAAAACTACAAAAAAATGTAATTGAGGTTGCTTCATATGTTTCATCTTTTTAATGTCTTTCTTGAAAATGATGGAAAGGAAAATTATGCCCAAGTGCTAGAAGAAGAATGCATTAAAATGTTTGGCCCTAAATTTTTGAATGATGAGCATGATTGCAATGTTGTCAGTATGAACTCTTTGAATATCCATGATGCTAATGATATGCAAAGCCACAAGCTTGGGGACGCTATGTCTGTTGAAGATGATATTTTTAGTCCCCCAAGTTTTGATGAGAAAATTTATTATGATGAAAGCATGCCTCCTATCTATGATGATTATTGTGATGACATGTATGCTATAAAGAATAATTATAACCATGAAACTTGTCATCTTGATTTTAATTTTCAATTGGATTATGCCTCACATGATAGTTATTTTGTTGAGTTTGCTCCCACTACTATGAATGAAAATAAATTTGCTTACGTGGAGAGTAGTAAAATTTCTATGCTTGTAGATCATGAAAAGAATGATTTATGTCATGGTTATATTGTTGAATTCATTCATGATTCTACTAAAAATTCTTATGATGGAGGAATATATGCTTGTAGGAATCACAATAATATCAAGTTTCCTCTCTATGTGTTGAAAGTTTTGAAGTTATGCTTGTTTTGCCTTCCTATGCTAGTTGATTCTTGTTCCCATAAGTTGTTTGCTCACAAAATCCCTATGAATAGGAAGTGGGTTAGAATTAAATGCGCTATTCATATTCTTCATGATGCTCCCATTATGTTTCAATTCTTAACTTTTATGTGAGCATCAATGAAATCATCATGCCTAGCTAAAAAGGCATTAAAGAAAGGCGCTTGTTGGGAGACAACCCAATATTTACCCTTACTACTTTTGTATGTTCACATGATTAAGCTACTCTATTAATCATGTTTTATAGCTTTTGTTTCAATAAAGTGCCAAGTGAGACCTTTGGGATGGCTTATGGTAGTAGTTGAGTTGATCCTGGTGAAAATCAGAAACTTTTAAGCCCAATAAATTAGTTTTGATAATTCACAGAAAACGTGCTTTTAATCTGATTCGTTTTGCTATGGATTGGTACACAAATGTCTCAGGTTTTCCTAATTTGGATGGATTTTTGGAGTTACAGAAGTATTCAAGAGATACAGATTACTACAGACTGTTCTGCTTTTGACAGATTCTGTTTTCTATGTGTTGTTGGCTTATTTTGATGAATCTATGAGTAGTATCGGAGGGTACGAACCATAGAGAAGTTGGAATACAGTAGATATTTGCTACCTCTTGAGGATGCGTTGGTTTTTCCCTTGAAGAGGAAAGGGTGACATAGCAAAGTAGCGTAAGTATATCCCTCAGTTTTTGAGAACCAAGGTATCAATCCAGTAGGAGGCTCCTCAAAAGTCCCACGCACCTACACAAACAAACAAGAACCTCGCAACCAACGCGATAAAGGGGTTGCCAATCCCTTCACGGAAACTTGCAAAAGTGAGATCTGATAGAGATAATAAGATAAGATAAATATTTTTGGTATTTTTATGATATAGATTGGAAAGTGAAAGATGCAAATAAAAGTAGATGGAAAACTTATATCATAAAATATAGACCCAGGGGCCATAGGTTTCACTAGTGGCTTCTCTCAAGATAGCATAAGTATTACGGTGGGTGAACAAATTACTGTCGAGCAATTGATAGAAAAGTGCATAATTATGAGAATATCTAGGCATGATCATGTATATAGGCATCACATCTGCAACAAGTAGATCGAAACGATTCTACATCTACTACTATTACTCCACACATCGACTGACTCCTGCCTGCATCTAGAGTATTAAGTTCATAAGAATAGAGTAACGCATTAAGCAAGATGACATGATGTAGAGGGATAAACTCATGCAATATGATATAAACCCCATCTTTTTATCCTCGATGACAACAATACAATACGTGCCTTGCTGCCCCTGTTGTCACTAGGAAAGGACACCGCAAGATTGAACCCAAAGCTAAGCACTTCTCCCATTGCAAGAAAGATCAATCTAGTAGGCCAAACCAAACTGATAATTCGAAGAGACTTGCAAAGATAACCAATCATACATAAAAGAATTCAGAGGAGATTCAAATATTACTCATAGATAAACTTGATCATAAACCCACAATTCATCGGATCTCGACAAACACACCGCAAAAAGAGTTACATTGAACAGATCTCCAAGAAGATCGAGGAGAACTTTGTATTGAGATTCAAAGAGAGAGAAGAAGCCATCTAGATAATAACTATGGACCAGGTTTGTGGTAAACTACTCACAACTCATCGGGGAGGCCTTGGAGATGATGTAGAGGCCCTCCGTGGTTGATTCCACCTCCGGCGGAGCACCGGCTAAGGCTCCAAGATGGAATCTTGCTGATACAGAAGGTTGCGGCAGTGGAATTAGGTTTTCATGGTGCTCCTCGATGTTTTCAGGGTACGGGAGTATATATAGGCAAAGGAAATACGTCAGTGGAGCAACGAGGGGCCCACAAGGCAGGGGGGCATGCCGGGCACCCTCGTGGCCGCCTCGTTCATTGCTTGACATCCACTCGAAGTCTCCTGGTTTGCATTTGTTCCAAAAAGATCGCTCCCGAAGGTTTCATCCCGTTTGGACTCCATTTGATATTCCTTTTCTTTGAAACACTAAAATTGGCAAAAAAAAATAGCAATGCGGGTTGGGCCTCCGGTTAGTAGGTTAGTCCCAAAAATGATATAAAAGTGTAAAGTAAAGCCCATAAACATCCAAAACAGGTAATATAATAGCATGGAACAATCAAAAACTATAGATACATTGGAGACATATCAAGCACCCCCAAGCTTAATTCCTGCTCGTCCTCGAGTAGGTAAATGATAAAAACATAATTTTTGATGTGGAATGCTACCTAGCATAATTCTCAATGTAATTTTCTTTATTGTGGCATGAATGTTCAGATCCAAATGATTCAAAATAAAAGTTCATATTGACATGATAAACAATAATACTTCAAGCATACTAACAAAGCAATCATGTCTTCTCAAAATAACATGTCTAAAGAAAGCTATCCCTACAAAATCAGATAGTCTGGCTATGCTCTATCTTCATCACACAAAGTATTTAATCATGCACAACCCCGATGATAGGCCAAGCAATTGTTTCATACTTCAGTATTCTCAAACTTTTTCAACTTTCACGCAATACATGAGCGTGAGCCATGGACATAGCACTATATGTGGAATAGAATGGTGGTTGTGGAGAAGACAAAAAAGGAGAAGATAGTCTCACATCAACTAGGCGTATCAACAGGCTATGGAGATGCCCATGAATAGATATCAATGTGAGTGAGTAGGGATTACCATGCAACGGATGCACTAGAGCTATAAATGTATGAAAGCTCAATAAAAGAGACTAAGTGGGTGTGCATCCAACTTGCTTGCTCATGAAGACCTAGGGCGTTTTGAGGAAGCCCATGATTGGAATATACAAGCCAAGTTCTATAATAAAAAATCCCCACTAGTATATGAAAGTGAAAACATAGGAGACTCTCTATCATGAAGATCATGGTGCTACTTTTAAGCACAAGTGTGGTAAAAGGATGGTAGCATTGTCCCTTCTCTCTTTTTCTCTCATTTTTTTATTTGGCCTTTCTCTTTTTTTATTTGGCCTTTCTCTTTTTTTTTGTGAAGTCCAAAATCTCATCCCGACTTGTGGGGGAATCATAGTCTCCATCATCCTTTCCTCACTGGGGACAATGCTCTAAAAATGAAGATCATCACATTTCTATTTACTTACAACTCAAGATTACAACTCGATACTTAGAACAAGATATGACTCTATATGAATGCCTCCAGTGGTGTACCAGGATATGCAATGAACCAAGAGTGACATGTATGGAAATTATGAAGGTGGCTTTGCCACAAATACGATGTCAACTACATGATCATGCAAGGAGAAATATGACAATTGTGATGCGTGTCATAATAAACGGAACGGTGGAAAGTTGCATGGCAATATATCTCGGAATGGCTATGGAAATGCCATAATAGGTAGGTATGGTGGCTGTTTTGAGGAAGGTATATGGTGGGTGTATGGTACCGGCGAAAGTTGCGCGGCACAAGAGAGGCTAGCAATGGTGGAAGGGAGAGAGTGCATATAATCCATGGACTCAACATTAGTCATAAAGAACTCATATACTTATTGCAAAAATCTACAAGTCATCAAAAACCAAGCATTACGCGCATGCTCCTAGGGGGATAGATTGGTAGGAAAAGACCATTGCTCGTGCCCGACCGCCACTCATAAGGAAGACAATCAATAAATAAATCATGCTCCAACTTCATCACAAAGCGGTTCACCATACGTGCATGCTATGGGAATCACAAACTTCAACACAAGTATTCCTCAAATTCATAATTACCCCACTAGCATGACTCTAATATCACCATCCTCATATCTCAAAACAATTATCAAGCATCAAATTGATCATAGCATCCAATTCACTTTCTATGATAGTTTTTATTATACCCAACTTGGATGCCCATCATTCTAGGACCAATTTTATAACCATAGCAAATACCATGATGTTCTAAAAGACTCTCAAAATAATATAAGTGAAGCATAAGAGATCAACAATTTATACTAAATTAAGCCACTGTCGTGCTCTAAAAGATATAAGTGAAGCACTAGAGCAAAAATTATCTAGCTCAAAAGATATAAGTGAAGCACATAGAGTATTCTAATAAATTCTAAATCATGTGGGTTTCTCCCAAAAGGTGTGTACAGCAAGGATGATTGTGGTAATCTAAAAATGAAATACTCATATCATACAAGACGCTCCAAGCAAAACACATATCATGTGGCGAATAAAAATATAGCTCGAAGTAAAGTTACTGATAAACGAAGACGAAAGAGGGGATGCCTTCCAGGGCATCCCCAAGCTTAGGCTTTTGGTTATCCATGAATATCTTGGGGTTCCATGGGCATCCCCAAGCTTAGGATCTTGCCACTCCTTATTCCATCGTCTATCAAATCTTTACCCAAAACTTGAAAAGTTCACAACACAAAAGTCAACAGGAAATCTCATAAGCTCCGTTAGTGGAAGAAAGAAAAACCACCACATAAGGTACTTTAATGAACTCATTATTTATTTATATTGGTGTTAAACCTACTGTATTCCAACTTCTCTATGGTTCATACCCCCCGATACTAGCCATAGGTGCATCAAAATAAGCAAACAACACACAAAAAACAGAATCTGTCAAAAACAGAACAGTCTGTAGCAATCTGTAACTTTCGAATACTTATGGAACTCTAAAAATCCTACCAAAATAGGACTTCCTAGGAAATTTGTCTATTGATGTACAGCAAAAATAATCAACGCAAGAGCACATTTCTGTGATTTATTGATTTTTTTATCGCGAGAGCAAAGTTTCTGTTTTTTCAGCAGAATCAAATTAACTATTACCGTAGGTTATCCTATAGGTTCTACTTGGAACAAACACTAATTAAAACATGAAAACACATCTAAACAGAAGCTAGATGAAATATTTATTACTAAACAGAAGCAAAAAGTAAGAAACAAAAAATAAAATTGGGTTGCCTCCCAAGTAGCGCTATCGTTTAACGCCCCTAGCTAGGCATAAAAGTGAGAATAGATCTAAGTATTGCCATCTTTAGTTTTTAATTTCTTAGCGGAGTCATGCTCGAATCCGGGAGGTTCTTTAAGTTTCCCTTCATATTTGGAAATTTTTAGATCTAAAGAATCCAACCGCTTATTGCAAAGAGTAATCAACATATTCATTCGGTGAAGATGTCCGCTAATGCTCTTGAGGGGTTCAAGAGATTTTTATAAATTTTTGTTACTTTGCAAATCTTTCCAAAAACTTGTGTTTCTACTTGGGTAGGATGCGTCCCCCCTTTTTGAGATAGTGTTCCCACTATTCCCTCTATGATTCCATGTGCAATATTGGGATCAATTTCGATAAAATTACCCTTGGCAACACAATCCAAGAGTTGTCTATGAGACATATCTAATCCAACATAAAAATTGCGAAGTAAAATCCAGAAATTCACCTCTAAGGTGCATTTACGATAAGATTCTATCATCCTATACCAAGCATCTTTTAAGTTTTCTTCTTGTCTTTGCTTGAAGTGAAGAACTTCAAACTCGGGAGACAAAGGAGCGGACAAAGGACTAGCCATAACAACGAAAATAAACTAACTAACACACGAGCACACAAGAGGCAAGCGAAAGAGAGAGGAGAACAGGAAAGAGAGGGCGAATAAAACGGCAAGGGTGAAGTGGGGGATAGGAAAACAAGAGGCAAATGGCAAATAATTTAGTGCGAGGGAGATGAGTTTGTGATGGGTACTTGGTATGTCTTGACTTGAGCGAAGACCTCCCCGGCAACGGCACCAAAAATCCTTCTTGCTACCTCTTGAGCATGCGTTTGTTTTTCCCTTGAAGAGGAAAGGGTGATGCAGCAAAGTAGCATAAGTATTTCCCTCAGTTTTTGAGAACCAAGGTATCAATCCAGTAGGAGGCTCCTCAAAAGTCCCACACACCTACACAAACAAACAAGAACCTCGCAACCAACGTGATAAATGGGTTGTCAATCCCTTCACGGAAACTTGTGAAAGTGAGATTTGATAGAGATAATAAGATAAGATAAATATTTTTGGTATTTTTATGATATAGATTGGAAAGTAAAAGATGCAAATAAAAGTAGATGGAAAACTTATATGATAAAATATAGACCCGGGGGCCATAGGTTTCACTAGTGGCTTCTCTCAAGATAGCATAAGGATTACGGTGGGTGAACAAATTACTGTCGAGCAATTGATAGAAAAGTGCATAATTATGAGAGTATCTAGGCGATCATGTATATAGGCATCACGTCCGCAACAAGTAGAACGAAACGATTCTGCATCTACTACTTTACTCCACACATCGACCGACTCCTGCCTGCATCTAGAGTATTATGTTCATAAGAACAAAGTAACACATTAAGACATGATGTAGAGGGATAAACTCATGCAATATGATATAAACCCCATCTTTTTATCCTCGATGGCAAAAATACAATACGTGCCTTGCTGCCCCTGCCATCACTGGGAAAGGACACCACAAGATTGAACCCAAAGCTAAGCACTTCTCCTATTGCAAGAAAGATCAATCTAGTAGGCCAAACCAAACTGATAATTCGAAGAGACTTGCAAAGATAACCAATCATACATAAAAGAATTCAGAGGATATTAAAATATTTCTCATAGATAAACTTGATCATAAACCCACAATTCATCGGATCTCGACAAACACACCACAAAAAGAGTTACATCGAATAGATCTCCAAGAAGATCGAGGAGAACTTTTTATTGAGATTCAGAGAGAGAGAAGAAGCCATCTAGTTAATAACTATGGACCCAAAGGTTAATGGTAAACTACTCACAACTCATCGGAGAGGCCTTGGAGATGATGTAGAGGCCCTCCTGGTCGATTCCCCCTCCGGCAGAGCGCCAGCGAAGGCTCCAAGAAGGGATCTCATGGATACAAAAGGTTGCGGCGGTGGAATTAGGTTTTCATGGTGCTCCTCGATGTTTTCATGGTACGTGAGTATATATAGGCGAAGGAAGTACGTCGGTGGAGCAATGAGGGGCCCACGAGGCAGGGTCGCACCCACCCCTAGGGGGCACGCCGGGCACCCTCATGGACGCCTCGTTCGATGCTTGACGTCCACTCCAAGTCTCCTGGTTTGCATTTGTTCCAAAAAGACCGCTCCCGAAGGTTTCATCCCGTTTGTACTCCTTTTGTTATTCCTTTTCTTCAAAACACTGAAATAGGCAAAAAAAATAGCAATTCCGGCTGGGCCTCCGGTTAGTAGGTTAGTCCCAAAAATGATATAAAAGTGTAAAGTAAAGCTCATAAACATCCAAAACGGGTAATATAATAGCATGGAACAATCAAAAATTATAGATACGTTGGAGACGTATCAATATTACACCAATATAAATAAAGAATGATTTCACAATAGTACCAAAGTGGTGATTTTATTTTCTTATAGTAACACAGCTTACGAGTTTTGTGTTGAGTTTTGTGTTGTGAAGTTTTTAAGTTTTGGGTAAAGATTCGATGGACTATGGAATAAGGAGTGGCAAGAGCCTAAGCTTGGGGATGCCCAAGGTATCCCAAGGTAATATTCAAGGACAACCAAGAGCCTAAGCTTGGGGATGCCTCGGAAGGCATCCCCTCTTTCTTCTTCGTTCATCGGTAACTTTACTTGGAGCTATATTTTTATTCACCACATGATATGTGTTTTGCTTGGAGCATCATTTTCTTTTATTTTGTTTTGCTTGCTTTTTGAATAAAATACCATGATCTAAAATTCTTAAATGTTATCAACAGAGCTATTGATAAGAGCAAACCTATTAAAGAAACATGTGTGAACATACCTGCTGTGCCATTGGAGTTTCGATTGGATCCTTCAATTTAAAATAAGTTTGTATGAGTAAATACAGTGATACAAGAGCAAAGCAATCATAGTTAAAAAAGTTGCGCCTAAGCGAGCGCTTAAGCGCGCCTAGGCTCTAGGTGTTGACAAAACGCATTGCGCATAACTACACATAATCTGTGCATAACTGCGCATAAGCATGCGTTGGTCAGTAAATCACAAGGCGGTGGTAAAACTCACAATTAACGCCTAGCGCTTTTTTGAACTATGATAGCAATGGAATCTTAAATTAGAACAGTTGTTCTTCAGGTTTAGGCACTTGTTCTACATGAACAGAGTACAATAAGATGCAAGAATATAATACTTAAAAATAGAAAATGAGCTTATATACCTTACCACATTCTTGGTTTGGGACCAGTACAGAACAAGGCGTTCCCAGTCATCGTCCAGTAAATGTGTCTCAGGAGAACGTAAGGGAATTTGATGAGTTTCTTTGCCGGTGAAGTTCATTTTCTTCAGGTAATTCCGATACTGCCACCAAGCATTCTTGAAGATAGCAGAGGTATTAGCACAGGTTACCTCATCCTGAGTTTCCAAATCGGTCCTTCTCTATAGAGAAAAATGGGAAAATTTGCTATATTATAACCATCATGGAGGTAGGATATATGGGACGAAGAAAAGTAATCGCCATGAATAATTACTTACACATAATTCCTAGACAAACACCTGCAACTGGCATTTTCCTTCATCTTCAGTATAATATTTCCAAGATGGGAAGATACGCACATACGATTTACCAACATCAAATGCGATAGCTGCTAAACTATGACTAGCCGGTTGTGCTTCCTCCACAGGAATAGGCGTACTAACTGGTGGAGTTGGGGTTCGCTGTGATAGTACTGGCCCTTTGGACACTGGAGCTGCCTTACTAACTGCTCTTGTTTGGGAGCTCTGTGGTGGAGATGGTGTTGTGTCAACAGGAACTGGGTTACTATCGGCTGGAGTTGGGGTTAGATTGGGTGAAGCTGGTTCTCTGTCCATCGCAGTAGGGGTACAATCTGCGAGAGTTTGGGTTATGTGTGGTAGGGCTGGTTCTTGTGCATGTAGAACCGGGGTGCTATCTCCACCAAGAGGTAGCATTGTTTTATTTGAAGACCGTGTTTTTAGTCCGCTAGATACTGGCATCACCCGCTCCAATTCAAATGGTTGATAAACAGGAAACATAGTTGAATGCACAGACATTGTATGAGAGACAAATGCAATAGATAGTGTGGAAAAAAGAGGGCACGAAATAATTGACATGTATATTGTTTAACTAAAATGGATAGCATGACATAATTTCACATATATGATGTCTATGTAAACTGGATAGCATAGCATAACATAATTCAAAGATATGATGAATAACTAAACAGGATCGCGTGACATAATTCACCTACATGTTATCTAAGTAATCAGGATCGCATCATTTAATTGACATATGTGATTTATATGCTAAAGAAAGGGCATTCGATATGATGTCTGAACTAAGAACATGGTGTTGAACATTGTGTATATGATGTCTAAACTATGCAATGCAAGACACCGTACGCATGATATGAGCAGTATAACCGTGCCAAGTTAGAGCATACACCTCAGTGGGGGAATAGGACCGGTCATCTGTCTCTCAACCCATCTCTGAGGAGCTATCGGGACCCAACAAGAGATCTGCTTTGACAGGTAGCACTGCCTGCTCTGAAGGCCTTGTTTTCACTCCAGATTTTTCCATCTCCCACCCAAATGGCTGATTCACAGGAAGAGTAGTTTAATGTACAAACATTGTCGACAAATGGAAATGTAATGAAGAAAAGGATGGGCAAGATATCATTCAAATATATGATGCCTGGTTAAACAGGATGGCATTGCACATTTCACATATATTATGGCTGGCTAAAAGACATGAGACTGCATAATTCCCATATATGATATAGAAACTAAACAGGTGGCATTACAGAACATGTCTAAACTAAGAAGATGACATATATGATGTCAAAAGTAGGCACCTTGGGGGGTAAATAGGAGTGGTCAGTGGCATCTGAATCCGCCTCAGAACAAATATCTTCCTCTGGATTACAATATGGAGAGGGGTGGGGAGGGTTTGCCATTGAACCCACCATGGAGCAATGTCTGCATGATGTATTGCCGGCGCAAAACTCTTCTCTTTTTCTCTACATGTTCAGCATGACTGTGTACAATATCTGACATGCATACGAAAAAAATATGGTGAGATTATGTAAGGAGAGCATGCAGAAATTTAGAGTGATGGTAACAACCAGTGGATCGACGTTTTTCCATTGAACCAAAATAGCCCTAATGGATCGACATGAATGTATAGTAATAAGTGATGCAACAAGTGTACAACCTCTTTGCTATAGCCGTGTCGACCTCAACATCATTGGGTTGGTCGCTGAAGCAGTTGAGGCAGAGGTGGCTGTCGGAGGTGTGGAGGAAGTTCTGAGGAATCTGTAGACAACGTCCAGGGCACTGCTCTGTTGTGATGGATCGTTCTGTCGTTGGAGCAGCTCCGGTGAGCCGTAAGACGTCAAGCCTGAAGCAGCACAAGACACACATCGTCAATCTCAAGTGGGATTCTAATAGCATCTCCAGTAGATGATGTAAAATGGATGTAAAATTAACATCACCACAAACCACCTGACTACAACAGATGAGGTAAAAACTGTTGACTTTGAACTTAACTGTCGAAACTGAAATTTACTGTGGAATCTGAATGCTACTGTCGAAACTGAACGCAATGGTAGTAGAGAGGGCACTTGACGTGTAGTTTAGGGAGGGTCTGCAGTTCATCTTCAACCTGCACCCCCCTGATCCGCCGGCCACCACCGGCAGAACTGCCGGCCCCAGCGCCGCCTCGTCGCCCCGAAACAACTCGCCACCGCCGCCCTGGCTAGCCATCTAGGCCCCCCGCCCCCGCCCTGAACCCTAAGATAGATAGTGGGGTACCTCTCCGGTGAGCCCCCGTCCCCGCTGCGGGTGGTTCTTCCTTAACTCCGGCGAGCCCCCCAACCCCCGGAAATCGACTGACCCAAAAGTCGATTCAGTTGACTAAAGTGTGGCTTAATCGGAGCAGAGCAGCAGCACGAGCAAGGGGGAGAGCAGCAGCAGCAGCTGGGCGAGCGAGCGATGGAGCGAGACCCAGAGCAGCAGCAGCAACAGCGCGAGCGATCGAGCGAGAGCCAGAGCAGCAGCAGCAGATTCGGCTGGTATGGACGCCGCCACTGAAGGGGCCTTGCACTAGGGGAGAGCCGCTGTGGGGATGTTGCCCGTGGCATCGGCTTCAAGGTAGCCGCTCCATGGGGGTGTGGGATGGAGCGCCGTCAGCACCATGATGTCGAGTTAACGAGAAGGTGCGATGCGATGAGTGTACAACCTCTTTGGTGGCACCGAGTAGGCCTCGGCTTCGTCCGAGGAGTCGGTGAGGATGCCGCGGTTCCGGTGGAGCAGGTTAAGGCGGCGCTGTGGGAATGGAGCAGCCGCGATAGACGAGGCGATTGTCGGAGCAACTCCTAGGAGGTGGAGGACGGGGCGGCTGAACCGGCGGGACGGCGAGATGGATGGAGGATTCTCATCCGGGGAGGTGGACGAGGGACGTCGAGCTGTTGCGGTGGACGACATCGTCGGGGAAGAGGCTCCGGCTGGGTAGCGGTGACGTGGCAGACGGAGGAGGGTGGGGTTTCGCGGCTGGAGCAGAGAGGTTATGGCGGCCTAGGATTTCAAATGGCGAAAAGGGGGCGATGGGAGGGGGTGAAGCATGACTTTGGGACGCGCTTGTCCAAAATGTAGGGTGTGTTACAAAAGTACCCCCCACCGATTTGAAGTAGCGGCCCTATCGGCTCAGGGTTAGAAGGGGGATTTCGCGTGTCGGGATTTGGTAGCTGGAGGGAGTTTTCGCGTGCGTTGTAATTTCGAGATAGCAAGCTGCGGGTTGTGAAGGCGCCAGTTTTGAGAGCATGATATCTGAATTTTTGGGATATAACAAGACGTGGGTTGAATTTTAGGGACAAGCCTAACGTGTAGTAATATTGTAATTGTACGTACCAAATCAATTCGCACTTCCCTCAACCAAAAAGAAAACAAAAAAATAGAACTATTCACACCACACAAAGAGAGAGTCTTGCCCCGTTTTACTATACAAATGCTATTCAAAGCTACTCCCTCCTTCCATCTATATAGGGCCTAATGCGTTTTTCGATGCTAACTTTGACCAAATATTAGAGGAATGATATATGACATGCAACTTACACAAAGCACACCGTTAAATTCGTCTGTGAAAGGTTCTTTCAATGATATAATTTTCACATTGTGCATGTCATGTACTATTAATCTTGTCAATAGTCAAAGGCGGTCTTAAAAATCTCATTACGCCCTATATAGATGGGAGGGAGTATGAATCCATGTTATGTCCGATTAAATTTTTTCGCTTGCTGTATAATGCATGTAACCTACTCATACCAACATTTCAGTGCATTCCAAATGTCTATACTACCGCTGCAATTCGAACTAAATTTGAATTCGTTTCTCTATTTCAATAAGAATCTACAATCATGATTGTTGCCAACTTCAACAATCATAGTTTCCTTGCTATCCGCCAGATACAAATCGGACGGACTATAATGCAGGATGGCAGGCACACCATCATCAACAACTCTGTTTTTTATAAGAGTAGAGATAAAATATATTAAATGTAGTATAACATTTTCATAACCACACCATGTGTATCACCGTTATATATATTCACACATGCGTCGGTTTAAAACACTATGATAAATTCTTCAAATATCTGAATTTGCTTTTTAATAATAAAGTATATATGATCTCTATTCGTCTTTTACACCCACACAACCCTCTTATCTTTGTAGCTAGTGCTAATTACGTTCTCTTGTGCATGCACACACCCGCATCCCTCTCACCCTACCTCAGCATTCTCTAGCTCCATCGCGCAAATTCGTCTTTTCACTTTAGGTCATTCACCCACGGTGTGTGTAGGCCCCCGAGCTCCTTCTTTACGACATACATCGATCGATATGCCTCTCTAGCTAGGTGTGCCTAGCACAAACACAAGCTTCCCCTCTTCTCTTTTCACCGTCCATGCCTCACTCCCACCACTCTTTTCATCGTTCTCGTACTCGCACACTCCTCCCCCCTCGATATAGTATGCCTCTCGTACCACCTCCTACACGCATCCCTCTCTCTCTATCCTTCTCCTCGTGCCTTATTTGCTTCTAACACACACATGCATGTATACCGGTCCATCTCCCAACATATACCTAGATCGACTTTAACTACCCTCCCCCCATCGATCGACCTACCTCACAAATTATGTCTCTCCTTTCTCTAACAAATGGCGATTAATCTTCCTATGTAGTTACGTCGGCTTACCATAGCCACATCATCCCCCTCAGCATTCGTGCATGCCTCCTGACCCGTCTCTCACACGCACGTGCACGGACAACAAGCAGCCATCTCCTCTCTTATTGATATTGCGGGCATGCCCTCCGTCTGTCTAGCAAGCCTATCCCACCATTTGTTAGAAGCAACTCCACTACCACCCCCTCCAACACTCTAGCTCTGTCTCTCTCCCAACCTTATTCCTCTCCTGCACATATGCATGGATGCTGATTGATCTCCCTTAATACATGAGGCAGATCGATCTCCTTAATACATGAGGTAGGCCTCTCTCCTCCTCCACACATATACCAGCCATTGTACCTCTATAGTTAATTGGGCCTCCCTCTTCCCCCACCACACACCGATAGTCGAGCGCTGCAGGTAGGTATCCATGCCATAGAGACAAACTGCACATGTCCCCTCTCACGTTCTAGTAGGCCAACCACTCTATATCTTTGACGTGGGCACACACAAATTCGATGGCACTCTTTATCGATCGTGCACACGCACACACACACATCATCCCTCTCTTCGATTCTATGGACACCTCAAGCCCAGGATACCTCCACTCTCTTCTCGTGGATCCAAGACTCTATTTCAAACACACACACATATACCAGCCCAGGATACATGTTATATCCAAGACTCTATTTCAAACACATTGCATATGTTACATTTTTTGATTGACCCCCCCCCCAAAAAAACTCTCAAGAACGCACACACTATATCTCTCTAGGTTTGTATCTCTCCCACACAACCCCACATAGGTGGTGTATGTATACAAGAAGAGAATAGGTGCACCATGCACATACTCACGCTTCGTGCCCAGCCACACCCACGCGGGTACATCGTGGAGCTCATTTCTTTATGAAATGGCAGCCCAAGTGCTAATTTGAACGCCTGTAGCGGTTGTTTACCTAGGGAGGTCGTGTACCACGCGTGCACGAAAGAAAAAAGTTCGACTTGACGCGTTGCCGCGTTATTTTTAAATAAAGTTATAGCGCTCAATGGCATGTACACAGAATATAAAATGAATTTTATGGAGAAAAAGGTAGTCCGCTCACTATATACAATGGAGCCTGCCTGCCTGGTTTGTCGCTCTTCAGAGTATCTCACACAAGGCTGCGGTGGCCTCTCTCTCACTCACCGTTGGTCACTGATCTGGCCGCATCCCATCCGCCGGGGGAAAGGGAGTGCGGTGGCCTCTCTCTCTCTCAACGTTGGTCACTGATCCGGCCGCATCCCGTCCACGGGGGGAAAGGGAGGAAGTGCATCGTTTCTTCGTTCGATGGCGCCGAGGCAGCACGTCCCGATCTGTGGTACACGCCGTTCTCTCTGACCAAGCTCCGGCGCAACAGGGCCTACGCCACCTGCTCGCAGATTTCGCCCACCACCGCTCACCTAGTTACATCCCGACGACCTCCAGGTATCCCCTCCGGCCTTGCTCCACTGCCCGTCTTCCCACGTCGCTGCATGTGGATCTTCCATAGTTCTTTGCCCAAAACGTAGCTCGTCCGGTGTACTTTCCATATTGCATCCTCGTCCTCACACCGTTTTAGACAAACACAACCGTGTTGTTATCTTCCCTTAGGACAAGGAATATGCTTCTTTTTTTTCGTCGCATGTGTCATCAACTGTTATTGGCCAGTAATTGTTTCCTTTCTACCTCTTTTTTGCAAACAGGGCTATCCATTTCACCTTGTTGCTATTGCAACCTTTTGGTGAACTGCACAAATCACTTTTTTCTTAAGAGTGTTTTGTGCAGTTGTACTAAAATGTCACACGGGCAAAATCTCTACATTTCAGTGCGACTGCACAAAGGGAGATTGGTTTTGCTCTATCCTCCTCATCCAACTCCGAGCCTAATCTTCTCCAACTAGTTAATCTTAAGAGAGACTGCAAAGGTGACCGGCTTCTATTTGTGTGTTTATTGTTTCATCAGCAGTCCTCTATTATCGTAATCGCACTTAATATCTTTGGAACAGGGATGCTCCGCTCTATTTTAGTGGAACTGCACAAAATGATCGGAATGTTGCATGCTCCAGACAGCTACTTTTTTTCCCAACATGCCTTGTTGACTCAGACAGAGCTGGGGGGACGTTGCTACCAATGAAAGCATGGATCAATTTTAATTTAACACCTTCTCACAACTCTGTTTTCAGTTGTGATGTAATTATTAGCTCTGACCTGCTAATAATTCACATGCATTAGCAAGGAAGTTAGTTTTTTATTGTCTCCGAAAGAGCATCGATGGCAAGACACGTGAAACAAAAGCTGAAAGCTCACACCATTGTACAATTTCATGTCGCTGGAAAATTATTTGTATAGTACGTCAATTATGTAAAAAATGATGGAAGCTTGATAGCATTGCCAGAAGCCTCTTCATCATCCGGGTCCATGTGCCATGCATAAAATTATACTCCTTCGTTCCTAAATATTTGTCTTTTTACAAATTTCAAACGGGCATATTTTAGAGTGTAGATTCACTCATTTTGCTTCGTATGTGTACTCCCTCCGTTCTTAAATATTCTATTCGTCTTTCTAGAGATTTCAACAAGTGACTACATACGGAGCAAAATGAGTGAATCTACACTCTAAAATATGTCTATATACATACGTATGTGCCAGTCCATTTGAAATCTCTAAAAAGACAAATATTTGAGTAGTCACTCGTTGAAATCTATAGAATGACAAATACTCTGGAGTATATTTAAGAACCGAGGGGGTAGTGCACAACCGCATGGGAGACTCAGCCCGGTTGTTGCGCCGCATTAATTGTGAGTAATGAGCAGTCAAATCATAATCCCCACCTTTCCCACTGTAAGTTGCTCTGAAGAAGCAACCATCAATACGCTCTTCTTTGAATCCGCTCATACTACTCCATCCGTCACTGTTTATACAGCGCGCTTCAGAAAAAAGAAAAAAAACTATGGGACCAAGGCGACTAGCGATCAGCCTGAAAAATAGCATTGGTAGTTATAGCATGGCTTCTATTACTAGAGGGAATAATGCGTACACACATGCATGCAGTGCTTCCACCCCGGGTACACACATGCATGCACTTACTCCACTCCTTAGTACTCCCTCCATTCGGAATTACTTGTCTCGGAAATGGATGTATCCAGAACTAAAATACATCTAGATACATCCATTTCTACGACAAGTAATTCCGAACGGAGGGAGTAGTACATAGTAAATGGAGAGAAAATTGTGGACTTGATTGCGGTTACCATGCCCTAATTAATCGAGCATTAAACCAAACGCATCTAAAGTCTCTCTGGTGGTGGAAATGCATTGAGAGAAATGCATCATAATGAAGCGCGCCCGATAAACTGTGACGGAGGGAGGAGTAGTATGAAGGTGCAAAACCAAGTACGCGTATGGCCAGTCGGTCAACGCACCTCCTCTTGGCATATCACTGACATGTGGGACAGGAGTGTGAGCAAACTGATCTCAATTGATGGCAAAGAGCCAACCCGCCGTTCCTTGAGAGAGACGAGGAGCGAGAACACATAGACGGGCTCGCGCGGAGGCCAAGATATATTCGAGCATGGTTGGTTGATCGATATCATTCATTACATGTTGGGCTGCCATTTTCCGCCCTTCTCCGGAATAAACGTGTACTTTATCAGAGATGAAAAAAAATAAGAGTACAGACGCTCCACCATGCGGTTCTAGCAGTAGTACTACTCGTACTACTGCGCTTGGCTCTTCGCCTCTTCGTGAAGTCGAACAATGATGGTACTCTGCATGTTGGGTACTACAGTGTATGCCTCTGACAATTTGACACCGAATGGACTGATGCATGTCCACCGAGGGTAGATTGCATTAGTCAAAAGGCGTAAGCGATCTTCACCTTGTCCTGCAAGCTTCTCCTTGTTCTACGAGTTGATGGGACACACCAAAAAGTAGTGCTAGTCCATACTCCCTCCTTTCCGTTAAATGAGAGAGCTTTATTCATATATAAGCATTATTAGGACGATCAGCCAAGACACTAGTCGTTGGACTTCATAATACGCTCATTGCGCTCAATATATATATTTTCCGGTGTTTATACGGTCACTAGTTCACCCTGACTGAGTATGTGTGTGCATGCACGTGTAGGTTGAGCACTTGAGCATGACTGTGTGTGTCTAATCGTGTGCTCGGACATGCATGCATTAGGGCGTCGCGCGCATTTTTTTGTCCATGTGTACGTGTGACTGTTGCATACACGTAGGGGGAGTACGTGTAGGGGCCACTAACGAGCAGTCAAATCACACAATAAGTTAGTCGGAAGAAGCAACCATCATTTCACCCTTGAATGACACGTACGCAATATAAAATGGTTGATATGGAGAGAAAAAGAAAACCATAAGCTACAAGCCTGCTTTCTTAGGTTGCTCTCTTCACAAGCATAGAACGACGAGCCTGATCCCGCGGCTGGGGGAAGGGAACAATGTTCTGCGTAGACGCGGTCGACATTGGCGAGGGAGAAAACCCACAGTCGGTGCGTCCCAATCGGGGGTCACCGCGGTATGGGCCGATGCCGCGTCCCAACCGCCCTTGTAGCTCCAGCCCGACGTCCCAGGTATAGTCCATTTTCCTTTTGGAGCCGGCTTGCTCCACTGTCGTAGCTCCATCTCCATGTCGATCTTTCTCTACTTCTACCGGTTTCTACTTGTGATGAGTTTATGTCTCATGAACTAGTGCCAGTACTATTATTCTAATCACACTTCTTCAATATCTTTGCCATCAGGGATGCTCATCTCGATTTTAGTGGAACTACACAAAAGCATCGTATGATCCAAGGGTGCCAGCCGTCTTTCCTTCGACAGGTTCTACCTGCCAGGAAATTAAATCATGTTTAGGGTTTAGGGTTTAAGTCATAGTGACCCCATCAGTAGTTTTTCTTTCGTACATGCTCTCACAACTTTTTTCTTTAGTTGTGAAGTAAATATTGGCTATGATCTATGAATCATTGAGATGCATCAGCATGCGTGTTAGTTTTCCTTTGTATTTGATGGAATGTTGTAACGGGGCAACCTTGGAATAGGAATGAAAATGGAGTGGAAAGTTTCCGTTTTTTCGGAGAAAAAATGGAAACGGAGAGAAACCAAAGTTTCGTTTCATTGGATCGCGCCATCGAGCAAAACCAATGTTTAAATCACGTATGTTGTGTTCGTGTCTCACTCTCCTCCACGGCTCGACCCCACGTGGTCGCTCGACATGCCACTCACCGCAAACCGAGTAGTATATGATAACTTTCCCGCCTGCTTGTCCATGGACCACGCCATGGAGTACTAACACTACTGGAAGAGATTGACGAGTTTGGGGAGGATAGCTAGCTGTAGCACGGACTCCCAAGAACTTTTTACATGCATGTTGTAGACGGCTATTGCGACCTTTGAACGCGGAGCAGCTGCCTGCCCCCGGAAGCGGCGCGGGCGACGCTCTCTCGGCCAGCGCGCCACTTCAATGCCGGCGCCAGTGATAGGTCGCGTCCGCTCTGGCCGAGCATGAATGCGGCACTGACCGTTTCGGGCGGGAAGCACGCGCGGGTGATGAAGAGGGTTCGGGTTGGTCAGGACCGGCCATGGCAGTGGTCCGGACATGCGCAAATAAGAGATGTTGTACGTTAATATTGCTGCGTATATAATTAACAACGTAAATAATGTGTCAGTTGGACAAATATGATTGGAGATGGAGATGGAAATGGAATTTTATGTAAACATGGATATGCATGTCTATGTCTATGTGTGTGTGCGCGATGACTCTCACGACCTGGAAGCGGGGGCGTGTTTTTGATCGAGTTTTCTTTCTTGGTACGTTAAAAAATCAGTTTGTCTAATTCACATCTAGATGTTCTTTAAGGATATCACATCTAAGCTCCCACAAGTATATAATGTACTCCCTCTGTCCAGGTGCGTAGGGCGTCTAAGAGAGTCCATTTTTTCCAAAAGTTTTAGTCGCATATAGGTAGTTAAACCAGCCTCGTTTTACAGTCTCTTGTTCTAACTCCCCGTGCAGCCATTTTTAAATGTCGTGTTAATCAAAACTGATGACCCGCGGTATGTGTTAGGCCAATGCATGCACAATTAGTTAGTTGATTATTGGTCAGCCCGAGCGAAAAAATCGGAAGGCAATTAACTAGCGCGAGTATTGTTGCATGCATGCACAGCTCGTTGAGGAAGGGAAAGGCCAGGCAATAAATTGGTGTGTTTAGCGAGATTTACCAGCGATAATTAAGGGCTAAACTTGCTCGGTAACTGGCTATTTTCCTGGTTTAAATTTTCCCTTCGCCCACTCCACTCGCGCCTAGATCACGATGCCCTTCCTTCAAATTTTCCTTTTTTTTGAGTAGCAACAAGAAACAATAAAACTAGGACAAAAAAAATAGACCACAAACAGAGTGGACATCAACTTAGATGTGACATAACCATGTCACATCTAGATGTGTCCTAGACAGACCCTTAAAAAATTGTCCGCCAGTTTTCGTTTCTTTTTTCCGGGAACACGCGTATTCTATTTAAAACCACTGCTATGGAGAGATTTTTTTACTCCATTATAGCCTCTTGTTTGATAGAGTTTCCCGCGTCTCGCTCTCTCACCCTCTCCATATCAAAACGAGATGACAGTGTCCGCTCTATCTCTCTCCTCACCGGTGGTCACAGATTCGGCCGAATCCCGTCTGCTGCGGGAGGTGAGGAGGTGCAGCGTTGACGTTGTTGCCGTCGGCGACGGAGGAAGCCGATGTGCACCATCCTCTCGGAGCCGGCGCTGGCGCGGAAGAAGATCCTCCGTGCCCTTGTTCGCTGCCGTCGTCTGGGCAGATCCCGCCCGCCCACCTAAACGACATCTCACCCACCCGAGGTATTAATTGTCCAGCTCCCCAGGTTGCTGCGTGCGAGTTTTATTCTATGCGACTACTCCCCAGCTCCCCATGCATAGTAGCTAGGGTTCGTCGGCTGGTCCAACGTCACCTACTAGTACTACTATAGAGGAAATGCCACTCGAAAAGTTGTCATGATTTATGCCTCGGTGGAGGTATACATGTTGTTTCAAAAAAAGTACATCGTGGTTGTGCGGTCATTGTCCATATGGTGGTAGTACTATCGCTGGTTAAATGAAGAAATGCTTTTTTTCTCGGGTATCCTGGTTTAGTTCCCATCAAGATAATTATGATGCTTCTGTTTGTTGGTGTACTTTTCATTAATTCTTATTGACAATTGAGATGTCGTTGCTAACCTTTTTTATATTTTTGGAAACAGCGATGCGTGTCTCCATACCCGGGCATGTCTTCCTCAATTTTAGTGGAACTGCACAAAATTGGATGGCCATTGTTGTTCCGCCACACTGTCCTCTGCCACGTGGTTCTTCCTTCCTCCAGCTTGATTACTGAGAAGAAACAGACAACAATTAGGATTGCCAAACTTCATAGGTGCCTCACCCAAACTTTATGCCAAATGGATGATGCATCACCGCGATGACCTATCGATGCTCATGGTTGCGCCTCATGGTTGCGTCGGCTGGTGAAGCTGATCGATTTTCAATGAAAAACAAGTTGCGTTCCATCAGTGCTCTTTGCTTGTTATGCACAAAGATGATATCCTTCGTCAGTTCACCTTGGTTCCGTTGGAGACGCAGTCGTCTTTCACGTTGGTGCAATTTTATCACACAATTGGCTATGAACCAAATGTTTCCTCGAAGAAGGATCGACGTTGGTACTAAGAGCATAAGTTTTGTATTGACTTGTAAGCCTTCTCACAACTTTGTCTCCAGCTCCCCTGTAATTTTATTTGTCCAGCTATTAACTTTGATTTAAAAAATGGTGTGGACTAAAAACTCGGATGGACGTAGTAGCCCTCCATTTTTATTTACTCCGCATATTAGATTTGACTGAAGTCAAACTTTGTAATACTCTCAAACCTTTCCGATAATTGAAATTAAAATTCTTTATTTGTACACACTCTCACACGTTTCCGATAATTTGGCGCATGTGTGGTTGTTCACTTAAGGGAGGGTAGTGTACCACACATGAAGGACAGGAAGTGCAACCAGGACGCGTGGGCATGGAAGTAGTAGTACTAGTTTTCTTCACTGTACATTAAATAAAGAGTTTTCGTTTCGTACTTACACAATTTAAAACGATTGTTATCGAGAGAATAAGAAAACCACTCCACTATATATTAGTCGTATACACGAGAGTACTATATGGACGCAGCTTCATTGACTTAGTGCACCTGCCTTTGGGTTTATGACAGGTGGGCCCAAAATGTGGCTGGCTCACCTGTCATACAGTCAAAAGCATGTGCAGTGAAGGCACCGGAGCTCAGTCCGTACTAAATTAGTATATATATAAGCGGGAGCCTCAGCGCTTGTTCGCTAGGGTTTGCACTCTCCACATGCTCGCCGCACTACATATATGTTACACGCTAGAGGCTCAGTGTTCATTTGCTAGGGTTTGCTATATTCACAGTCTCTCACCCTCTCTTCACCAGATTTAAACAAGACTGTGTTGGCCTCTTGTCTCTCTATCCCCCCTCACAGCTGGTGAAGGAGGCGTTTGTATCCCGTCGCACCGGGAAGGGGAGGAGGTGCAGCATTCACTCTATCGCCTTCAGCGAAGGAGGTAATCCACTGCCGGCTGTGCTATTCTCTTTCACCCAACGCCTGTGCGGGAGGGCCACCGACCCCTTCTTCTTCGCTGCCTTACATAGTGTGGGCAGATCCGGCCTCCCGCCGCATGCCTTGCCACATCCCGACGACCCTAAGGTATAAGTTTCCTTGAAACCGTCGTTGCTCTAGCTGCATGTGGATCTTTTTTGATCTGTAGTCGAATCTAGGTCTTGGTTCAAAGAGGAAAGAAGGGTGCGGTGGGCTAGAGCAAGAATCTAGGACGTGGTTCAATGAGGAAAGGAGGGGCGGAGAGTAGTATAGACTGGCTATCCAGCCGCTTTGTAGGTCGAAAAGGGGAAAAGGGGGTAACCCAGTACACACATCTGTCAGTAACCGATCTCTTTGTTGAAAAGGGAAAGAAACTGGGGGGTCGGGTAGTTTGTGCAGGACTAGATTTGCTGCCCTCACATAGGAAAAAGGTTCAAAGAGAAGAAATATGGGACCAACGCATATATGTTGCTTGGCTACATACTCTGCATCACCCATTTATACGTGTGGACGCACATGGTGCTGGCATGTCCCATACAGCTATTTTGCTGTGGTTAATCTAAGAATGCCGCAAGAAAATTGAAGCAATGCCACTGTTAAAAGTAAATTAGATTTTTTAATGAATGTTGTTTCAAGAGAATGTCTCTGTTAATATGAATAAATGCAACCATTTTAGAAATGCTACTATCCTACTTTGTTTTCCATCCAAGATAAGTTAGATGCTTCTTTCTGTCACCGTTTGTTTCATCCTCCTTTATCGGCATGTAATTGTTTCCTTTTTTGCCTCTATTAAAACAGGGGTATCGATTCAACTTGTTGCTATTGCGACATTTTTCTTCGCTACTCGAAACACTTATGTTTTAAGAGTGTTTTGTGCAGTTCAACTTGAATGTCACACTGGTGACTTTGCTTAATTTTGGTGGAACTGCACAAAAGGAGATCGAGATTTGTTTCCAGTCTTCGTGGCGAGTTGTTTCAAATCTTGGTCTCATCCACATGATGTGAAGTGTGCTTTGATATGTTCTGCTACTTGTTTTGTTACTGTTTTAAATAAATGTTGAATTGAAACTATTGTATTGTTGTCTTTTCCCATTAAGTAGTGAAGAAAAATGGGACCAACCCAGACATGATGCTTGTTGCTTTGTTACAACAAATTCAGCATCACCCCTTTATAAGCCAGTAATTGATGCCACTCTCAGAATTAACTACTGAATCTTATTTCAAAACTGCAACACTTGTTAGGGATTGGCGGGATTACCATTTTTGTGGCCGCATGTTTCATCCTCCTTTATTAGCCAGTAATTGATTCCTTTTTGCCTCTGTTTAAAGAGGGATATCTATTCAACTTGTTGCTACTGTGACATTTTGCTTCGCTACGCGAAACACTTTGCTTGATTTCAGTGCAACTGCACAAAACGAGATTCAGTTTCCTATTTGTGTTGGCAGATTCGTATTTTATCTTGTCCGTCTCATGAAACGTCACTACAGGCCTTCATCCACATGATTGTGTAGTGTGCTTTGAGATGCTGTGCTACTTGTATTGGTACCATTTTAAATAAATGTTGAATTGAAGCTATTGTATTGCTGTCTTTTCCCATTAAGTAGTGAAGAAATATGGGACCAATCCAGACATGATGCTTGTTGCTTTGTTACAACAAACTTTGCATCACCCCCTTTATAAGTAGATGGAAGCACATACTGTTGTTGCACCCACTCTCCCCTGGAACTATTTATGCTTTTCGTTAATCTAATACCGCTGGTAAAATTAAGCAATGCCACTCTCAGAATTAATTAACTACTGAATCTTAGTTCAAAACTACAACACTTGTTAGGAATGGTACTATCCTTCTTGGTAGTTCTTTCTACTTGTTTAACCAAGGTATTGTTAAGATAATGTCTCTGTTAAAATATATCAGTTGCATTGTTTTAGGAATGGTACTTTTCTGCTTTGTCATTCTTTATACATGTTGAAACAAGGCATTGTTAAGATAATGTCTCAGTCAATATGAATGAATCACACTGATGGAGAATTGCTACTCTCCTGCTTTGTTTCCCATTATGATAAAGTAGATCAGTAGATGCTTTTCTTCTGGGAGTACAAGTCATCAACCGTTATTTCTCAGTAATTATTTCCCTTATACCTATTGTTGCTTACAGGGATATGAAAATTAAAGCTCGGTTTTATTCCGACTTCGATTTTAGTTGAACTGCACAAAAGGAGCCAATGTGTCCAAGGCAAACTGCTGCATTACTGGGTCCAGTTGGTCCTTCCACTTTGCAGAAAGAAGCAGTCACTGTTTGCGCTACATTACAGAAGGAATGACCGAGAAGCTTTACAGAGTATCATTAGACACCAGTGACATGACTAGTCTGCAGAAACCATTGGCAATTTAAGAAGCTACGATAGGACTCCACGGTCATAGGCATTACATATTTTGAATGGGAAAAGCTTGTCAAAGTTTAATCATTGAAGTTAGCAAGAAGACCTTAGTTTAATATATTGGAATTGGAAAACCTTGTCAAAATTTGCTCATTGATGTTAGCAACAAGACATGCATTTGGTATTTTTGAGTGGGACGCCCTTGCTGTGAGCAGCGTCGAGTGTTTTTTCCTATTCCTATGTTCAATTTAGAAGTAAATAGTTACTCTGCTGAGGTATTCCTGTGTTAAGAGTTTGTTCTGAATATTGTCTATGTAATGCGAGGCCTTGTGTTTGATTGCAAAGTTGAGCTTGGAATGTTGTGGCATGCGGCATCACGAGCTGTTCACCGTGCCTCCTGAGAATAATGCGTCGTATTGTTTTGCATGTCGATCTAATGCCAGTGATTTGCTTGTTAATAAGATCATCCTCTTTTGTTGTTTCCGTGCTTAAGAAGTTGATCATATGATGTTTTATTCATAGCCTATACGACAAGTAGGATAGGTTAGACGTGAAACCATATGATCTTCTGACCAACTCGTGATATTAGGGCGTGATTGGATCGTCGTTTTCCAACCAAAATGGCTTGTAAAACTGACGCTTGTAAATTAAAGCAGATGGTCTCGGGCGAAGGCGCTTGGTTGGTCGATTTCGACTAGTAAAACATCGGAAGTACTTCACACACGATAAAAATGCTGAACGACAATCGGACGATTGCTAATTCAACCGTTAGCTGCTATTTCAGCCTTGCCTATGGATGGCATGATACGCACGTCGTGCATGTATCATCTGGTAATGTCGTCCATATAGCAGTGCTCGTAAAATATACACTGGTCTCTCAAATTACACGCGTAACCCGCCGGTTTTACTTACAGACCTCGGGCCCTCGGTTTCATTACGCCTATATTTTACGCGTTGTTTCCGATGACGAGTAAATTACACTTGTATATGTTAATACATGTTTGAAATAAACCAGAGCTCCCAAGCGCGGCCTTACCGTTTCATGCCGTCTCAGTTTCTCGAAGGTGCTCATAGGTGTCCGATGATCCTGGCTTCCTGAATGAGCAGCGGGCGCTGTATCAGACCATCCGTAGGGCCCGCGAGGCCCTCTCCGTTGTCCTTCGAGTTGTTGCGCTCGCCATGGGCCGAGCATTGTTAACATCATCAACGAACATGAGGATTCAGGAGATGACTTTATTTTGACTGGATGACACTAGGGACCCACTAGGGCCATAGCCATACATATGCAACTGCCTCCTTATTATGTACAACTATATATATATTTTTGCTTTCACCTGGTTTCCTGACATCACGGTCCCACACCATTGTCAACATATGTAGTCAATATAAACGAGAGAATTGCACAACGTGCGGCCGACAGCTAGGACCAAGCAGCTCGAGCAGTATTTGTGCTTTTGAGGCGTGAGCACTGCAGAGTTTTTCTTGGCGATGATTTCATTGTTGTTCAGAGGAGAGCAGGGTATTAACTGGGCGGGCTGTGGCCCGTCTAGCCCAGGCCAGATATCCAGCCCAGATACTAATTTTTTCCAGATGAAAATGGCTAGCCCAGCTATACGTCTTTTTGAGGAATACCCAGGCAAGGTCAACTTGTTATTCTCCACCCCGCTGGGCTGCAAATCTTTCCTAGGAGGGATGCATTAGGCTTAATAGGAAAATGGGCTTTAAAAATAATAAATGGGATGTAATTATAAAAATTGGGCAGTAACTATAAAAAAATGCACCAAACACGAAATTATTTTATAAAATATTATTTATGGATTTTGAAAATCTTAAATTTTCATTGTTGCGCGCGCAATGTTTCGTTGGATTTTTACGTAATACAAATTTATATTTAATCTGACTAGAAATTTTGGGATAAAAATATTTCGGATCCCATCAAAATGTGGGAAAATTTATTGAATTTTGTCTTCAACGGTTGGTTGAAATTATTAATCGTTGTCCTAGCTAGAAAATGGGATGTACTTTTAACAAACTGTAAAACGGCTATTGTAAATTCCATTAGAATTCAAACATGGGCTGTACATTCTTACCAAACGCAAATGGGCTATAAGTTCTCTGCCACACACTTGTGGGCCTACTAAGTGACGCGTCCCCTAAAAAAATTATTTGACGCGTATGCAAGGCTTTGTCAACTTATTATAGTCAACACATGGTTCTAGCAGCAGTGGCCGTTGGATGTCTATCCAACGGATGTCGTCCTTCTTCTTCAATCTCGGATATTATTAGCTTCGGCCGCCCAAAAAATGATTCCTCCCCCTGACATCTGGGGCGCACCGTTTCGGAGGCTAACCTGTGGGCCTACTAAGCTGGAGCGTACCAATGGCTTTGTCAACTTAGTCAATAATAAACGGTTCTAGCTTCAGTGACCGTACAATGTCCATCCAACAGCCGTAGTGCTTCTTCAACCTCTGGTCTTCTTGGTCCAACCGCCCAAAGCAGCACCGATCGTGCCGCCTACTCCTGCCTTCCATGGACGGCTGTGCTGCCGCGGAGGCCTCACCGCCCCCATACTACTCCCACCGCTGGCCAGGCCATCCCTCCACTCACCCACACCCCTGTTATTCTGCGGCGATGGCAGCCTCACACCACAGCCGAACCAGTGAACCCTCGCACTCGTCTGCGCGCGGGCTTCCACTGATGCGTGTTCCTCGGCTCCGCGTCGTCCCCTTCCTAGGCCTCGCCATCGTCTACCGCCCTGGTGCTCTCGGCGCGGCATGGTCAACATGGTCAACGACCGACTTCCATCGAAAGAGTACTATACGTGGAGAGGCTGATAGCTGGGTCCACGGCGGCCGCAAGGAAGTGCCTCCTTATTACGCGCAAAATAATTATTACTCCACCTGACAGCAGGCACCCACCAGACGGGCCACCTTATTTCACGAAAAAACGTTTGCCCCCTGACTGCTAGGACCCACCGGACGGGCCACCGTATTTTGCAAAAAAAAAAAACGTTCCCCCCGCTGTCAGCTCGGACGCACAAAAAAATGAATACTCCCCCTGCTAGCTGGGACCCACCTTGGTGGGAGGCTGACTTGTGGGCCTACTAAGTTGACGGGGCGGAGGGATTTGTCAACTTAGTCAATATGAACTATTCTAGCTCCGGTGACCATATGATGTCCATCCGACGGCCGTAGTGTTTATTCAACCTCTGGTCTTCTTGCTCCAGCCACCCAAAGCAGCGCCGGTCGTGCCGCCTGCTCCAGCCTCCCGTGGCCGGCTGTGCTGCCACGGAGGCCTCACCGCCCCCTACTATTCCCACCACTGGCTAGGCCCTGCGGCGACGGCAGCCTCACACTGCAGCCGAACGAGTGAACCTCATACTCCTCTCCGCGTGAGCATCCATTGCCGCGTCTTCACCGGCTCCGCGTCGTCCCCTTCCTAGGCCTCGGCGTCATCCACCGCCCTGGTGCTCTCAGCGCGGCGTGGTCAACATGGTCAAGGAACGACTTCCATCAGACGTGGACTATACGTGGAGAGGCTGACAACTGGGTCCATGGCCACAGCAAGGAAGTTCCTCCTTATTACACAGAAAATAATGATTCCTCCACCTGACAGCAGGAACCCACCGGACAGGCCACTGTATTTCACGAAAAAAGGGTTTCCCCCTGACTGCTGGGACCCACCAGCTACACCTTCGCACGCAAGGAAGTGCGTTCGGGCACAAAAAAATGATTCGCCCCCCTGACTGGTGGGACCCACCAGCTACATCTTCGCACGCAAGTGCGTCCGGGCAAAAAAAAGTTCCCCCCCTGACTGCTGGGAGCCACCAACTACATCTTCGCACGCAAGGAAGTGCCTAACAGTCAGGACCCACCTGGTCGAAGCGTACGTAGCGTTGTCATTCTGGTCGCGAACGTGTACGTACATATATACTGGTGGATGTAGAGGCGCGCACATGTCGTAGTAGAGGCGCGCACGTAGCATGTACACGTACGTACAACGGCTAGGGTGCAAGAAAGAAAATACGGCCACATACGTACATACGGGCAGGTTCTCAAACGCCTACTCGCGCATCCGTACGGCCAGGGCTCGTGTACATGGCTGGGTTGGAACGGAGAAACAGCGTCGTCATCGTGTTCATGGGGAGGCAACGAAATGCGTCGTGTTCATGGGGTGGCAACGGAATGTGTCGTGTTCATCGGGAGGCAATGAAACGCGTGGGAGCCAACCGGCTGGGTCGGAACGGAATGTGTGGTCGCGTTCATCGGGAGGGCTTGGACGGAACAGGATATGGAAACGAGGCCTAGCGTACCGTAGAACGGAGGAAACGGCCTTGTGTTCGACCGGCCACGTTCGATACAGGATCATGTTCATCGGGAGGGGTGTGGCGTACCGTAAAACGGAGGAAACAGACCTCCTACGGTCGAAACAGGGGTCCTGTTGATCGGGAGGGGTGTGCGTACCGCAAAACGGAGGAAATGGACCTCCTACGGTCGAAACGGGGGTCCTGTTGATCGGGAGGGGTGTGGCGTACCGCAAAAAGGACGAAACGGACTTGTATTGGAGCGTTACGGTGGAAACGGGGGTCTTGTTCATCGGGAGGGGTGTGGCGTAGCACAAAAATTGGGACTCCACGGGATACTGTTCATCTCCACCATCGACCTCCTCCAGCCTCCACGGGCTACTGTCCATCCACCGTCGACCTCCTCCAACCTCCACCTGCGACTGTTCATCCACGGGCTCATGTTCATCCAGCCTCCACTGCGTGACCGGCTACTGTTCAACCACCCCTCTCCACGGGCTCCTGTTCAACCACCCCTCCACGGGCTACTGTTCATCCACCCCTCCACCATCTACTGTTCATCCAGCCCTCCACGGGGTCATCCTATTCATCCAGCCCTCCACGGGGTCCTGTTCATCCAGCCCCAACCGTCTCGATCGATCGGGGTCCTGTTCATCCAGAGGCAACGCCACGGGTCCTGTTCATCCACGCCCACCACTCACTGTTT